>NC_000068.7:75805333-76170333 GCF_000001635.26 Mus musculus
TTCCTGGCACAGAATAGGGACACCAAGGAATATTAATTTAATGCTATTACTAATAACTTTCCCACCACCTACAACTTCCTGTTATTTTATTTTTCTTCTTTCTTTTTTCTTGCGATCACAAAGTCACCTTCTGTCTCTGGTTATTTTTACCTCACGATCCTCACCTCTATCTGTATTCTCTCTCCTCCCTTCTCAACTAGCTCTCTGGGTTTCTCTCTGTAGCCCTGGTGGCACTGGAACTCACTCTGTAGACCAGGTTGGCCTCGAACTCAGAAATCTGCCTGCCTCTGCCTCCTGAGTATTGGGATCGAAGGTGTTCGCCACCACAGCCTGGCGTAACTATCTAGCTTTGTCAAACACCCTCTCCCTGGCCTCATTCTTAACCTTTCGTATGTATTTAGCCATGTTCCTCCAGCATATAAAGAAGTTTAAGAATCCTTCTTATAAATAAAGCTCTTTCCACACTTCATCTCTCTTGTCCTATCCTGTTAACTGCCATCTGCCCTTTCCTTAGCCAAGGTTCTCAAAAGGCGAGACTACGCTAGTCATTAGACCTAGCACTGTCTTATGAAGAAGCATCAGTCTGCTGCAATCTCTCTCTCAGATCTCTCCGGGGGCCTTTCTTACTAATAATAGTGGTTTCTTACTCACAACATAGTGGCTCCTAAGAACCACTGGATTGCAAAAGCCAGAAGGGTACTAACATTCAGTTAGCTTTCAAGCTTCTCTTTGGGTTGTCTCGAGAACCCCTGGACATTAATTTCCCTTTGCAATGCACTTGTCTGACGTTCCCATAAGCACTCTGAAAGCAAGGGTCGCATCTCTTTGTATTCGTTCCTTGGTATAGTACCTGGCATGGGGAGATATTGTCAAAATGTCTCATGAGTGACTGATAGGAAAAAATGAATAATTATCTCCCCCTTACTGGCATAGTATAGAGCACTCTATAACATACTTAAAATAGTCATAATTGGGTAGTATTGTTTTTATATTTGTCTGTGAGCTAGAGATTTGAACACACAGCCTTGTCCACAGTAGATAAGCACCTGACCACTGACCTGCATTCCTGCCATCTTGGATTTGAAGGGTGTTCTTGTAAAAAATCTGGCAATGCAGCAGCCAAGAACTGTGAGATAGCTCTCTCTACAAGGAAGGCAAAGGAATGGAATGGAATTATCTGAAATCGGTGAGTATTAAGCTAGGTGTATATATAACTTAGGTACTTGGGGGATAATCTTGATTTAAAAAGATTGCCAAGATCTGGAGCAATTAGACTTGCCTGAGAGTATTACAAAGGATGTGTTAGGAAGAGGACTCCAGCAGGGGTGTGCAGAGTGATTGAAACCACAGGGACTGGGGAAGGCTATGCTGAGCAGGAACAGGGAGGCTGGAATAGAGCAGAAGCCAAAGCACACACGGAAGGCTTTCGGGTTTGTACGTGAGAACAGGGAACACTAGTAGACTTAGTAGATTTGGGGAACTTGACTGTTTGTTGATGCAGTCAATCTAAGACTATATTGAGAATAATGTTTAAGTAGTTACTGTTCAGAAATTCTGATTGTAAATGGGAAGAATGTATTCTAGAAATGAGTTACATTCTGATGTCAAGGCCCAAGTGAGAGGAACAGGGACTGGCTTTAGAACTCAAGGAATGTGGCCCACCATTTAGCACAATCATGATGGGCGTGCCTCCGTGTGGCTTCCATGTAGAAAAATCTTAGGGAACAATTTGAAGTCCAGAAAGGCACACTCTTAATTATTTAGCTGGGGATGTTTTAAAGTCAAGGAACAAGAACAACAGTAGCCTGACCAGCACTAAATGACGTACCTCTCTTGAAAAAGCTGGGCTGACAATCAAGGCAATGGTTAATGTCTTATACCTATTTGTGCCCTTGGCTTCCTGGTATAATTAATAAAAAATTGTTGATGAGTAGATGTGCACACTGAGGATTCACAATAGAAATGATTTTTTATATAAAAGTTTAGATTTGTGATTCTCTTGATCTTTTATGAGATTACTTTTAAAAATAAATAATAGAATAATCGATCCTTTTTTTTTTTTTTTTTTTTTTTGTAACCACAAATTGCAGTAAGAGCAACTGGCTGAGAACATTCCCTTGGTTGCTTAAGCTTTGTTACTCTATAACAAGTGGCTTAGTTATGAACATACATGGGTTCTTGGGAATAACGTGTCCTGTATCTGTATTATGTAAAACATTCACTCGTGTAAAAGGTACTAGGGAATATACTAGGTTTTTGGTTTTTTTTTTTAAGTAATCTTTTACTAGAAGAAAAATAGAATATTACCACACTGTGATTTTTTTGTACTGCTTGAAAGGCTTTGTTTTGCTGGGATACGTGAACCGTGGAAGCAAAAATAAAGTTACTGGAGCTTTGCTCCACTCACCAAATTTAAGTATGCGAATGTATGTGGTTGGAGCTTTCTGGAGCCTTGCTTCATCCACCAAGTGTGTATAGGTATGTATATAGGTAAAAAACTGGACTTAGACACACATTGATTTGGTAAGTCTGCAGACAATTGCTGATTCCTCTATACATTCCAGGCCGTCTTTGCTAAACACCAAGCAGGCTAAATCATGAAAATGTAGAGACAGACATTCATGATTTCTCATGATGAGTTTTTCCTTTTGCAACCCATGAATACCAACTGCCGTTTGCTGCAGGACTTCTGTAGTCAAGGGAGAGAAAATAGAACATGTGATGGTGCATACCTTTAATCCCAGCACTCAGGAGGCAGAGGCAGAGGCAGATGGTTCTCTGTGAGTTCAATCAAGGCCTGCCTGGTCTACAGAGTGAGTTCCAGGACAGTCAGGGCTATACAAAGAAGCTCTGTCTCAAAACAAACAGATAAACAATAACATAAAAAGATTTCTTGTGTCTTTAAAACATGGTCCCCGCTTCTTCCCGGCCAGACGGCGGGACAGACGGCTGGGTGTGCAGCGACCTCGAACCCGTGAGCCAGAAAGCAGAGCTTCTGCGTCCCAGGGACTCCAGCACACCACCATGGCGGATTCTGAGCGTCTCTCGGCCCCCGGCTGCTGGTTAGCCTGTACCAGCTTCTCGAGCACCAAAAAGGGAATTCTCCTGTTTGCTGAGATTATACTGTGCCTGGTGATTTTGATTTGCTTCAGTGCATCTACAACATCGGCCTACTCCTCCCTGTCGGTGATTGAGATGATCTGCTGCTGTCTTACTTGTCTTCTACACGTGTGACCTGCACTCCAAGATATCATTCATCAACTGGCCTTGGACTGACTTCTTCAGATCCCTCATAGCAACCATCCTGTACCTGATCACCTCCATTGTTGTCCTTGTAGAAGGAAGAGGCAGCTCCAGAGTTGTTGCTGGGATACTGGGCTTACTTGCTACGTTGCTCTTTGGCTACGATGCATACATCACCTTCCCTCTAAAGCAGCAAAGACATACAGCAGCCCCCACTGACCCCACTGATGGCCCATGATCGTCTTTCAGCTGTCTCTGCTACCTCTCAATAGCTCCTCCATCAAAAACTTTCCTCCTGTTGGGCGGTGGTGGTGCTCGCCTTTCCTCCAAGCTCTCAGGAGGCAGAGGCAGGTGGATCCCTGTGAGTTTGAGGCCAGGGCTACACAGTGAGATCCTGTCTCTAAAACAATTCCTTCTCCGGTTTCCACAACACTCCAGCCAATTCTTTGACCCCATTAAAAGTGCTTATGGTACAAGAGATTGAACCTAGAGCCGTGTGCATACTAGGCAAGTATTCTCCACTGAGCTACATCCCTGTAAAAGTGCCTTTATTCGGAGTTTTGTCTTCCAGCCTGCCAATCAACCCATCTGGGTGTGGCCACCTTTATGGGTGTGCCTAGATTCCCCTTTGCTCTGCAGTACCAGCAGCCGACATCAGTTCTGCTTGAACCATATCCCCACATAAGCTACAAAATGAGTGACCCAGTACAAATAACCTTTTTCTCTGTGTGGGGTGAGCTGTGAAGGGCTAAATAAACAATAAAAATAATGTTTAAGTCTAAAAAAAAAAAAAAAACATGGTCCCCACCTGTCTTGCCTTGGGCTTGGGACACCTGGCTGCTGTGGCATGGTCAGTGACAAGGAGGTCCCCACAGGTCCTCAGGCTGTGCCTATGGCAGTGGAGAAGGTTAAAAGGAAAGTCAGGAGGCATCCGGAGCCCTGCTGACCAACACAACACAGGGTGCAGGCTGGGAAAGAGGCCCAGAGACCTGCCTTCTGCAGCATAGCATGGGCCGGCTGGAGACACCCAGAGTTCCACCTGCCACCATGCCCAGCAATGCAGCAGGAGGAAGGCATCCAGAGACCTTCGGACTGCCAAGCCACACTGCGCTGGTGGGCAAAGATGCCCAGAGACACTTACCTGCCAGTGCAAGGCTCAGGTGGGCTGTAGACACACATGCCATCATTCTATGCACTGTGGGAGGCTGAAGACAGCCAAAAACCCATCATCTACCATGTCACGTGTGTGGGCTGGAGACACCCAGAGACGTACTTACTACCACTGTGTATGGACAGAGAGGGTCACCCATAGGCCTGTCTAAAGCAGGAACCACTAGTGTGTAAGTGAGTGGTGGACAGATGAGAGACAGAGAGAGAGAGAGAGAGAGAGAGAGAGAGAGAGAGAGAGAGAGAGAGAGAGAACAGTCTTGTGAAGGGCGATGGAACTAAAGACTTGAGGGTGGAGAGGAATAGCCTGTTGTGAGTAGCCAGTCCCACTGCTTGAGGCCATGATGAAGTCCTGGCCAGTGCTATTGCTGAGGGCCATGTCTGCATCTGTGGCTATGCAGGGCAGAGATTGGTGTTGATAGGCTCATATTACCACTAGAGACCTTGGGGACGTCCCTGGTCTGGGCAGCCCCCCTGGGGTCATGTGGATGACCATGGGCTACGTAAAACTAGCCCCACCCTCACTAATTGCAGCCCTTTGGAGAGCTGACCCCACCTCACACCTGCAGCAGTTCTCACCTGGCCCAGGGGCTGGGTGAGTCAGCCTGGGGGTGTGAGTGCAGGAGAGCTGGCCCCACCACTTGTCTGCTCTGAGGTGGAGTGGGTGAGGGGGTGATGTCCTCCTTCCCTCACCCCTTGCTTGTCACCTGCAGTGGTCAGGAGAGTGGGAGAGCTGTCCCTGCCCCTGACTGGAAAGAGAGCAAACCTGCACCCCACCTGGGCAGCTGGCCCTGGTGGAGGAGGCACTGGTGAGCCAGGCTAGAACAGCGCTGGAGCGCTTGCTCTGGCTGTACAGATAAGGGAGAGCTGGTGGGCTAACCAGCTCGGCTCCCACTCAGATCCCGATCCAGGGCTCTGAGCTGGTCCACCACAAAGTCTATATCATCTGTTGGAGCATGCGTAATGGCTGGTCCCAATGATCCAGCACTGCAGGATCTCCATGACACTGCAACAACAGGATAGCCTGGAGGAGTCCCAGTGAGGTTCCAATAGTGATGGTGTCACAGAAGCCAGAGACCTAAAACCAGACCAGTGACTCATTGCAAGGAACGTTTGCAAGTGAAGATGTGCAGACAGAGGGATATACTGTGGGACACACTGACACACTGCAGCTTCCACAATGAAGAGTTTTCTATGCTTTGTTTTATTGTTGTTTTTTTATTTGGGGTGTGGAGAGATTGTAAGGGCAGAGGGTGGATACGAAGGGATGGAGAGATGAGTGGGGCTGGGGTGCTCATAAAGAATCAATAAAAAATTAAAAACAGACAAACAAACAAACCCCACCATAGTCCCCAGCTGGTAGCGCTATTTTGAAAGACTGGAACCTTTGGGGCGGGAGTCATATCTGGTGGAGATGGACTCCTGGTGGCAGGCCATTATATAGTATATAGTATATAGTATATAGTATATAGTATATAGTATATAGTATATAGTATATAAATTATATTATATTACATATTACATATCATATATTCTATTCTATAGTCTATATTCTATATTCTAAAGAGGGTTATTATAGCCAACCCCACTTCTGGCCTGAGCAACTTCAGTTTTCGGACATAATGAGATATAAACAAGCTGCCCCAGAGGCCGTGCCTTCCCCATAATGGTGGGCTATGTGTCCTGAGTCACGAGCCAAAATAAATGTGTCCTCCCTCGAGTGGCTTCTCTTAGGTACTTTTGAATCCAAGAAAAATAACCAAACACATGTACCATTTTGAATCCTTTTTCTGTGATTCCCCCAAAGTGTGAATTTCAGTTGGTGTTAGTCAACCTTTGTATCATTGTGATGTTGACCTACGGGAGGAGACGCATTTTATGGCTCCTGGCCTGAGGGGTTGCAGCTGATGGTCTCTCTCTCTCTCTCTCTCTCTCTCTCTCTCTCTCTCTCTCTCTCTCACACACACACACACACACACACACACACTCCGCTGCTGGGGACCTCTGGTGAGATCCTCATGGTGTCAAGATCATGTGACACAACAATGTTCCTTACCGCATGTTTCCTAGGAAGCAGAAAGAAGGGGCAAGGGACAAGGACTCTCCCTGGGGTGCACCCTGGTGGCCCACTTCCCCCCCCTCAGGCCCTGCCTCCCGCACTTTCATTACCTCTCAACTCTGCATGCTGATTTTTGGAGGTATCAGTTGATTAAGCTATTGGTGGAGACAGAAACCTTATGATCCAGTCACTTCCCCAAGGTCCCAGGTCTGAACGTTGCTTTCCGTGGGAACCAGTCCCTCAGTACACAGCCTCTTGTGGGTCTGTCTAGCACCCAGACCATAGCGAGCACGCATTTCCACTATGGGCCCCATCTATGAAAACAGTGAACGTATGTGTGGATGGTGTAGGTAGTCAGCTTTCTGGGCCTACATTTAAAAATAAAGATCATTGGTTAGATTTTTCTTTCTAGACATTATAAAAAGGCTTTATTACACTGATTTAGCTTAGCATCATCTCCACATGCCAAGAACGTCTGCCGTGTTCTCTATCTAGGACCTTAAAAAAAAAGATAATTATACCCCAACTTGACCGCTTTTGGTTACCATTTATAGGGGACCGTTCAGTGACCACTGTCCTTCGGAGGTTCTGCCCTTGGCCATTCATATACTGAGCATCTGCAGCACAAGGCTTTCTAATATAAGCCAATGTACTCACGTACGTATATGTTAGTGTCATGGTGGGAACACATCTGCTACTCCCAGAAGAACTGGCATCCTACAACATTCGCCCTGGGAGATAGTAATCTAGTCAGGCATCCAAAGGGGGCAGGCTTCCTCTCCTTCCATTAGAAAGTTCTAGAAAGTTCAGTATGCTCTCCGGTCTTCTGGGAAACAGTCACCTGTGCTTGGGATGTGGTTCACCTCTCAGCTGGGTACCAGAAGTACAATTGCCAAATTCCTCTGTGTGTGTGTGTGTTGACCCCTGGGAGGGTGTAAAATGACTCTTTCCCAGAGGTCAAATATCAGAGATTCTGCATATTAAATATTTACATTACAATTCATAACATTAGCAAATTTACAGTTACAAAGTAGCAAGAAAATAATCTTATGGGGTTACCACAACATGAGGCACTGTGTTAAAAGGTTGCAGCATTAGGGAGTTTGGGAACCACTGCTTTTAGAGGTTATATTGGAGGGTTTTGAGGGTGCATACCTGAAATCCTAGCGCTCAGGTAGTGGGAGAAGGAGGGTCATGAATTCAAGGCCAACCCCTCTGAGCTGTCCCCACAAGCCATAAAGGGCCTGGTGACATGCCTCAGTGGGTAAGCGTGCTTGCCACGAAGTCTGGTGACCTGAGCCTAGTACTCACATGATAGAAGGAGAGAACAGACTTTCACGAGTTCTCTCCGGACTTCTACACAGGCCTGTGGCATGTACACAGGGACACACACACAAACGTGCACAGTCTATTGTTAAAAAAAAAATTAAATAACTTTTAAAAAGTAGCAGCAGATCTGATCTACCAGTTGGTACTTTATGGAGGATTAGTTATATTATTACTTTAAATGCTTTTGTGCATCAAAATGAAGACAAATTGTAGCTTCCTTTTTTAAAAAAAAGATTTATTTATTATTATTCATTAGTACACTGTAGCTGTCTTCAGATGCACCAGAAGAGGGTGTCAGATTTCATTATGGGTGGTTGTGAGCCACCATGTGGTTGCTGGGATTTGAAGTCTGGACCTTCGGAAGAGCAGACAATGCTCTTAACCGCTGAGCCATCTTGCCAGCCCAAATTGTAGCTTCCTTAATAGTCTTTCTAGCATTAAGTATTAGATGTATCCTCTTACTATTTTTTCCTTAGGAAGTTTTATCTTCCAAGTTATAAACAGAATTTTTTTTTTATTTTCAAAAAATTTTGCTAATAAATTTAATTAAAATTTAAATTAATTCAGAAGCACAAAATAATAATAATAATAATAATAATAATAATAAAGTAGAATGACAAATGGACAAACGACAGCATATGTTCAGAAGTACTTTTATAACATGAGGCCCATGTCTGGACTTGCTGTCCTGATTCCGGGTTCCCAAGGCTGAGATGACAAGCCAGCTCCACAGAGCCTGAGGACCTTCTGTTAACTCAGAGCAGCATTTTAACTTGCGTTATTTCGTTGACAGTAACATTAAGCCAAAAGGCGAACAAGGTTGAAGAGCTCTACTTACAAAGTAAATAAGCTAAATTCAAAGTTCCAAATGTGAAAGTGAGTTTCACATGATGTAGAAAGCACCCCCACTCCCTCCCCTGCCCCCCTCCCCAGATCACAGACATGTGCCACCGTGCCTGGGTTTGCAGAGCTGATTGTTCAACTGAACTGAGGACTTCGTGTACGTTAGTCAAACACTCTACCATACATGTCCCGCCCTTAGTTGTTTGTTTCAAGATTTATTTTTATTTTTTGTGCGGTTATTTTGCCTGCGTGTACGCCTGCACATTGTGTGCATGCAGTGCCTGCATAGGCAGAAGAGGGCGTCACATCTCCTGGAGGCAGAGTTACCGATAGCTGTGAGCTGCCACGTGTGTGCTGAGGACCTCTGGAAGAGCAGCCAGTGCTCTAAACTGCTGAGCCATCTCTCCAGCCTGTAGTTTTAGCCAAGGCTTTAAAATTAGGAGAAGGAGGTTATTCAGGCCTGTGAGTCATGCACCATGATTAACCACGTTTACTAATTAAATATACATAGCATTCATTTGTATACTACTGGAGTTTTGTTCTAAACTTCATCAAGATCAATTACTTACCATACCAAATTATTTTATATAAAATTTTAGATTAAACAGTTTCTGCCTAGAACCCATTAAAAAGGATTACCTTGTACATGGTCAATTGCGTTATTTCTCCCGCCTGCTCAAGAATGTGTGTGAGATTTCCCTTTTGCCTAGTTAGATTGTGTAAGCTGAGGGATGTTTTTCTGTTGGCCTTGTATTTACTCTAGATTCTTACATCTTCCTTATTTAGCTTTCTCTTATTTTATTCCTATAAAACAAAGACCAGCCTTCACGTTACTCAAAGGTAAACTGGCTTGATACCAATTCTTCTTTTGATTACCTTCATTACTATAGCTTTAACTGTTTGTCTTTGCGACGCCTCGGCCACTTGCCACCACCAAACGTCAAATTTATTACAGTCCTTTTACTTACGGATGTACTGTCTCCTGTCCTGTATGTGTTACCACACGAGAGCAGCTGTCAGACTTCAATGTTCACCAAAGTGATCTGGGCTAGTTCTTTGAACACAGAGTTTGATTTAGTGGATCTGGGATGAAGCCGGAGAACTAACACTTCCTCCTGTGTGTGAACACCTGTGTAAGCACGCGTGTGGCCAGATGCTGCCCCTGGGTGGTCTCAATCGTTCTTCACTTTATTTTTTTTTTTTTTTTTGAGAGATGGCGTCATCTCACTGATGGTAGCCCTTACTGATGTGACTAGCCTCACTGGTTGGTCAGTGAGTCTCGGGAGTCCTCCTGTCTCGCTGAGATTTCAGGTACTACCTCTGAAGCTGCCTTGTGAATGGATATCGGGGAGCTGAGCTCAGGCCACGGCAAGTTCTTAAAGACAAAGACACCTGTCCTGCCCCAGCAGAATTTATGATTCAAACAAATTCCTAGAACTGCCGACGCTTCCTTCTGCTCCACTCGTCGTCTTCAGGCAACAAGTCTTGGGGAACTTTTAAAATAGTACCGACATTGGGGTTCTGCTATCCAGATATTCGAATGTAATAGGTATTAGGTATGGCCTTGTTATTTGAAAATATTTCCCTTGCTTTTCAACCAGTATTAGAAAAATTAGATAAAACAACAAAACAAAGCAGTCAGTGTCAGCATGCCTCTGCCCTGCCTCCCAGCCCCTTCTTACCTCTTCCTGAGCGTTCTTCCCTCTGGCGACTGTGATAGCTCATCCGGTACAGGGCCTCCTTGCCAAGCCGGACTTACTTGAGTTTGACCCCTGGGACTCACTGGGCCCTGTACGGTAGAGAACTGGCTGCTGAAGTTTGCCTCTGAGTTCCACGGTGTTGTTTTCTGACTTTCAGATGCAGCATAGCAACCACCCCTCACGCACCCTTAGAAATACAACGCATGGGATTTTAAATTGTGTTTTAAAAACTTCTTCTTGTTTACACTTTATTTATTCAGAACCTCGAATGGGAAAGGCATTGTGCAAAAATCAAGGAACTGGGGTGATAAAGGTAAGGGTCTCTTCTTTAGGAATTTACTGTAGCGCAGAGAAGAGACACATGTGTCCACGTAAGCAGATGCAATATAATAAACTGTAAAGCCCACATGAGCCATGTGTTTGAAAAAAAAAAAACGAGCCAGATGACATATTATTAAAAATACCAAAAGAAGAAGAGATGTACGGCTGAGGAGGCATAATGGGGGAGTGCTCTCTACATAATGCAGTGCTGGGATGAACTTTTTATATTAGAGTGCAGTACAGGAAAATCTTGAAAGGCACTTTGGGGCCAAATCCCAACAGACAATGGTAAAAGCATCGGATGGTGTTTTGTTTTGTTCCTTACATCAATAGAGCAATGATGTGCGCAGAGAAGCGCTATGGGATTCGGTACGGCAGGAACTGGTAGGATGGATTGGAAGAGAAAAACATTTAAGAACCTTCTTTTGATACCAGAGAGACCTCCCTGAACTCTGAGTAATTATAACACTGAGGCTTTGAATGAAAAGGGAAAGGGTTTTACTGGGATGATGGCATTTGATGTCATAATCTGTAGGGGTATTTTAAAATATTAATTTTAAACATCTTTGGGAACCCCTGGAGTCAACCTGCCTTTGGCTAGAACTTGGATGGAAAGACACATAGCTTGTTCTAGATGTAGACTGTTCCATTTGACCTTCCCTGGGCCCTATTTTTAGGTGCCCCCATGCTCTCAGGAGATCTCTGTTTTGGCCCATCAAAATCTGCGGTTAAGAAACTGTCCCACGTCAAACATTTATTTTCTGGTGAGATATAGCCCAGCGGCGGCGGTATTTGAGGCTGCTATTATATGTTTACACAAAATGAGATTTATTTCCCACCCTCCTATCTCTGCCCTCTCGCTGACATATCCCAACCATACAGAACAAACATCTATCTGTAGCTAAAGCCAAGCCAGTCTGTGGGAGTTCTTCAAAGATAAACACAGGAGAAAGAAATTGGACCCACAGCTATGATCAGCAGCAATGTCTTTCCCTGGGGGAAAAAAAAACCTGTCTGTACATTAACTTAGAAAGAAAACCATCATTTGGTATATAGACATAATAAGCCACAAATAATGAGTCAGAAGAGAGATGACGTTGTTCCTAGTTAATTCTTATAGGATTAAGAAATTATGTTTTATCTTTGCTGGGAATAAGTGTTTTATTAAAAAAAAAACTAAACAAAACACAACTCCTTTGAAGAGATACCAATGAATTATCCTGACAAGAAGAAAATAGCTGACAACACTAATTCCATATGTTCTGATAACATCAAAGGGACTCAGAAAAGTCCAGAATTTTGGGCCACTGAGAGTGCTGTTGGCTTGGGAGGAGGTATGATTGATAGCGACTATTACACTCAGAAGGAATGGTCATATGCATCAAACTCTCCCCACTAAACAGAATCAATTTGTTATCCCATTGATTGTAGAAATGAATGATTAAATCTCTCTTTTAGCAATAAATGAAATCGCTATGGACAATTCCTCCCTCAGTAGCTGTTATGAAATTAAAGAGAAGCCACTCACTCACCTGGCCCCTTTCTTCCTTCTTGGGCCTCAGCAATCATTCTTCAGTTTGCGTAATTAACCACGTTTCTGGCTACTGCTGAGCCTGGGTCTGTTTTGATGAGATGATATCTACTTGTCAAAAGATTGTGCTTTATTATCACAACCGGATCAATATCCCTGATGATGGGGTTCTCTCGGTAGGCTGGACGTTATCTACTCTTTGAAGACTCACCCACATCAATTACTGTAAAGTTATTGTATTGAGGTAGGAAGCAAGAGCAGATTTGCTCAGTGCTGATGTCTTGCATTTTCAAAGCATGGTGGGAAACCTAAAAATAACCTTTCAAAATCATGAGTAGTGGGGGCCGGAGAGATGGCTCAGTGGTTGAAAGCAGTAGTTTCTCTTCCAGAGGACCCGATTCAGTTCTCAGAACCAACATGATAGCTCACAAATATAATCCCAGTCCCAGGAGACCAGGTTGGCTTCAAACTCACAGAGATCTGCCTGCCCTCTGCCCCTGAGTGTTGAGATTAAAGATGTGTGCCATACATATCCGATTATTTTTTTTTTAACTTGAAATTTTAGGTTTGTTGCTGTCAGAAACCTTATGCTGTATTTCTCTTCTGTGCCATCACAGTTCCTTGATCAGGGTGGTCAAATTTCTAAGTCAACCCAGAGCTGAAGTAGAGCAGCTGTGTCAAGGCAGACAGGGGTGGGGTTAGAAGCCAGGAGCTTGGCTTGGGCAAGGCACACAGAACTCCATCTGAGAATGATACGGGGGAAACAGAATTTAGTAGCCACTGCTACTGCTGTTTTCTATAACTAAGCCTCTGAATGTTTGATAGTGCATCTCTGTTCTTGAACATAGAGATTTGTAGCATTAACACCCCCCCCCTTTTTTTATTTCTCTTCAGAACTCTTTTCATACATGTTATCTCTAGTGCTTTGAGGTGTTATTATTTTCTTTTCATCCTCTATGTGGTCGCCAGCCTCTAAAACGTAATTGGCAACCCATACTTCCTGGTGTTCACAGCCTTTGTTATTTTGTTCTACAGTGTATGATCTATAGGATTAATCAGGATGGTGTCCTGTCACTTCCTGTACCAGATTACAGATGAGGCATGTTCTATCATGGACACTCTCACTCGGGTTCGTTCTTAACTGCCTTTCCTCGCTCATTTCTCTCTGTCCAATCACTTTATGGGAAAACACCAGCCTTGTCCTTGAGACACTCAGGCAGCCTCTGCAGAGACCCTTGTAGCAAGGGTAGTTGTGGGTTGGCTCAGTGTGGCTGCAACTTCTTAAGAGATTGTGTGAATCAGCCCCGGCCCCCTAGTTACTCCTGTCTCCATCAGCCCCCAAAACGAATCTTAAGAAACGGTTGTCAAATGTGGCAATCCTTCTGCTGTTTGAAGCAGCCACGTTTTGCAGGACTTTGTTAGCCAATGTATACAACTGTAATGAAACATGAAATACTGTCTTTCTGGTTAGGATGAAGAAATACCTTTCTTCTTTTTCTGTAGGCGTCGGTTGCTCGCAGTGCTTTGTCAAGATGTTTTGCCAAACTGTGGATAGTAGTTGGTCAGATATCTTTGTTCTCTCACAGAGTTTAATGTTTAAGGGGAAGTCATGCTTTTTCACCTTAGTTCATTCCTGGATCTGACCTTGGAATCAACACAACTGATAGTGGTTAAATAGTAAGTAGAATATGTGTGTGTGTGTATATATATACACACACACACACACACACATATATAAATGTATATATAAAACACTTTTTTTCATCTCTTACAAAAACTTGGGAAGGCATTAGTCCCTATAATACTGAAGAAACATGGCATTAAAGTTAATGACTAGTCCATGCCACAAAATGGATCCTTTTATATTGCTGGGGTGGCACCAGTAACAGATTTGATATCTAAGTAATAGGATTTGCCAAGCACAGGGACATTTTACTCCTTTACCCTTGATAATCTTTTCTAGATTTTTCACAATAGGAATTGATTTTAAAATCGCAATAAAAATACGGGCTAGATGGAAAATTCAAGTATAATCATAAATTATTGTGTGTGTGTGTGTGTACCTATGGAGGTTAGGGAGGGACTTGTGGGAGTTCTCTCCACCACATGAGTCCTAGGTACGGAACTAAGGTCATTCAGCTTGGTGGCAGATGACTGACAAAGCCATCTCGCCTGCCTCGTAGATCCTAGATATAATTCTTAAAGTTTGAAATATATACAAAAGAGGTATATGCATCCCTATGCTCATATACTCAGAACCCCACTTTTACATGGCCAGCCTTGTTTTATTCACTTCTATAATCCATTTATGTTCCATGCATTCCTCTTGCATTGGCTTAACCATATGCCAGTCCCAATCATCATATTCTTCCATAGGACAAGGTATTATTTGTGTGTGTGCATATGCAGCGTGTATAGTGTGTATGAGGAATGTAAGTGTGGGCACACATGCCATGGCCCATGTGTGGGGGTCAGATGCGAACCTCTGGTGCATGTCTTTGCCATCTTCCCTATTTAAGTGATCTCTTATTGATCACTACTGTGCACGCTCTGCACATAGGTGGCCCATGAGCTTCTAGAGATGGTGCTTCTATATGGTAAGTGCTTTTATCTACTGAGCCATATCTCTAGCCCCAGTAAAGTAATCTTAATAATCTTATCATGAGGTTAGAAAGGGAAGCCAGACCTGTCTTTTCATTGATTGGCCCCAAGGAGATGTGACTTAGCTGAAATACATTTATATTTTAGGTAAGTTACATAACTGGCTATCAACCTGTATTTTATTATATGGCTTTTCTCTAAGATAAAACTTAGTTTTCCCTGAGTGAGGTAACACATTCACAAAGGAACTCACACAATTTGTACTCACTGATAAGTGGATATTAGCCCAAAACCTAGGATACCCAAGATATAAGATACAATTTGCTAAACACATGAAACTCAAGAAGAATGAAGACTGAAGTGTGGACACTATGCCCCTCCTTAGAATTGGGAACAAAACACCCATGGAAGGAGTTACAGAGACAAAGTTTGGAGCTGAGACGAAAGGATGGACCACGTAGAGACTGCCATATCCAGGGATCCACCCCAGAATCAGCTTCCAAACGCTGACACCATTGCATACACTAGCAAGATTTTATCGAAAGGACCCAGATGTAGCTGTCTCTTGTGAGACTATGCCGGGGCCTAGCAAACACAGAAGTGGATGCTCACAGTCAGCTAATGGATGGATCACAGGGCTCCCAATGGAGGAGCTAGAGAAAGTACCCAAGGAGCTAAAGGGATCTGCAACCCTATAGGTGGATCAACATTATGAACTAACCAGTACCCCGGAGCTCTTGACTCTAGCTGCATATGTATCAAAAGATGGCCTAGTTGGCCATCACTGGAAAGAGAGGCCCATTGGACACGCAAACTGTATATGCCCCAGTACAGGGGAACGCCAGGGCCAAAAAAAAATGGGAAATGAGTGGGTAGGGAAGTGGGGGGGAAGGTATGGGGGACTTTTGGGATAGCATTGGAAATGTAATTGAGGAAAATATGTAATAAAAAAATCCTGGACTCTTAATAAATAGAAATAATTTTAAAGGAAAACAAAAAAACAAAACAAAAAACAAAACAAAACAAAACAAAAAAACCTTAGTTTTCCAACTTTTTTTTCCTCACAGTAACATCATGAATTTATATTCTGAAATCTGGATTGGAAAGTAAGGGCAAAACTATCCCGGGCATTTTAAGATCGGATAGATTGATCCAAGCCACTGAATGATGGTGTTGTCTTTAGAAAGTTATGGTCGCCTTTTGCTTCCCACCACTGCAAAGGCAGACTGAGGTGCAAATATGCAAGGTCAGTGGGTCGCCATTCCGACTGGGCCGACTTTCCTGAAGACTGTGCCCTGCTGGGTTGGAGTAGACCCAGCACTCCTTTATTCACAGAGCATCCCTTCGCTCTTCTAAGCCCAGGCCTCTTCATTGTCCCTCAACATCTGGCATCATGCTCTTCCAGGTGGTGTCTGGCTTCTCTGTCGGAAGCATCTTGATGTTCACCTTCCACCAACCTGTCCCCTGCTCTCAGGAGGTTCATCCTGTGACCCTCCTACCACAGGCAACCTTCCCTAACTTCAGCGTGGTTACGTGGATGAGTTCTCCCTCCCCAGGGCCAAACAGTGTTTATTCAATGTAAAGTAACCCCAGCTCCAAGGAGGAAGAAAGTTCCAAGAATAATAGGGAATAATATAAATACACACCCACATATTCACACCCACATATTCACACCCACCCACACACCCACACACCCGCACACACACAATGTCCAAACTGCAACAGTGATAAACAACCAGTTCTTCTCCAGTCCAAATAACAGCTGATAGGACCTCATAGTTTGGAAATGGGGCTCCAGGATGGGTCTTGATAGTAGCATCTTTGCCCTTCCATGCCCCGACCTTGCTGGAGGGTCGGAGGGAGTGGGGTGGGATGCCTAGAGGGTGGCTGGCAACTCTGCCATTCTGCCACAGTGTTTACTGGCTCCAACTTCATACATATTCTCTTCTGTGGACTGTGTCCTGTTTGTTCGTCACGGGTACACAGCCACGGCTAGCCTGTAGCACGTGGGCTGCGTCCTTGGCTGCTCTTCTGCCAGTGAGATGGCTATATTTGTCCCTGGAGTCATTGGCAAAGTTCACCTCCACGGGTCGCTTCTGGGCTGCCTCCTCCTCCTGTTTCCGAGCCAGCTCGTTCCACTTCTCCTCAACCTTTTTGGATTTCGTCTCCATGATCGTCAGAGCATAGCTCTTCAGCTGATGGTGCAAACTCCTCTTTGAAGATTATGGCATAGGGACAGTTTCTTCATGTGTCCACTGTCTAGTATGAAATCAGACACCTTCCCTTTGTCATCTTTTTATATAACTCTACTTTTTGTTTTCTGTCTTGTGACAGCCAGCCCTAACCTAATGACATTACTGCCTGCTCTATCCTAGTCAGTTATTGACAATTCTCTCAGGATGCTCAGGCCCGAGTAATAATTTACACACACTTATACCTCCCTCCCCACAACACACCCATAGGCCTTGGCTGAAGAAACTTAATATGGTACTAGGCATCCCTCAAGGGCCCTAGACCTTTGCTGTAAATGCCTGTGAGATCCTAGAGGCCTGCAGGTGAGATGAGAATGGGAAAATGGTGTTCCTGCTGTGAGGTATTTAACTGCTGCAGCAGTCTTGGGTTTACAGTTTCTTCTAGCTTGCTGTCCAGCCTTGCGCCTACTAGTCATCCAGGCTGGGTGGCTTCTCCATGGAGGTCCGTGGTTCAAGTTTTAAAACGTGTATGTACTCACCAAAACGGAGCATTAGAGATAGTTTGGATCAAAATTTCTGTTATGTGAATTAAAATTTCCTCTTTGACACAGCATACATACAAATCGGAATATTTACTTTTTACCCAGCAGATTCAGCATTTCTATTGAAGAAAACCCGTGTGATGATAGGCCATGGCAATTGAATGCCTTAAAGCAGAGATAAAAATTTGGTATTCAACACTTTCAAACTCTCCAGTATTTGTATAAAAGATGCCAGACCAAGGATACTCAAGACCATACTCAGAATACTTTGTGGTACAACTTGTTGGCATCCCAACGCGCACTCTCATATTCTTGTCTGGCAGTCTGGCTCTCTATGGTCCCTTCTATGCTGGACTCTATTTGGGGACAGATGCAAATCAGGGTTTCCTGCCGTGGCTTCTCCTAGAGAGACTTTCTAGCCTTGGTCCTTGCTCTTCCCAGACACTGTCACTTGGCTCACTGTACTGATTCTTTGCTTCACTGACCTCAGTTGAAAAACAGAAAAGAAAATGATGAGTCTATCAGGAAGAAGAAGAAGAAGAGGAAGAGGAAGAGGAAGAGGAAGAGGAAGACGAAGAAGAAGAAGAAGAAGAAGAAGAAGAAGAAGAAGAAGAAGAAGAAGAAGAAGAAGAAGAAGAAGAAGAAGAAGAAGAAGAAGAAGAAAGCAACAGGTGTTAAAAATGAGGATAGAAATGAAGACCATGAAGAAACCAGCATGTATCTTTGGTTAAAACAAACAAACAAACAAACAAAACAACAAATGTAGAATGTCAATATTTTTTAAAATACATTTCGAAAGCAGATGCTTGCTCTGCTCTGACTCTGGGGATCAGACTCTGAGGCCGAGTGCGGATACTGCCCAGGTCACTTCCAACGAGGATTTAAACAGCGTTCACATCTGAGCTTGGAAGGGTGTGGTTGTTTGTGGCTGGAGTAGTTACACTGAAGGGAAAACTTCTTAGACTTTGTGAGGGTAAATGTAAGAGGGACCCGAGGGGCATGTGTACCCCAGTACATGTGTACCCCAGTATGCTCACAGAAGCTTTCTTACAGCACAGCCGGAGTCTGTGGAGAGCAAAGTCAGCTTCCGTTTTAGGAAGGAAAAGGCAGGAAGTGGTGAGTAAGCAGGTGGCCAGTTTGTTAGAACTAAGAAGGCTGATTACTTCCCTCTGCAAATTCTCCCGAATATAGACTAAGAATTTCTCAGAGTCTGTAGGCTTAAAGCATGGAACATCTCTGTGGGATCTCGGGCATTACAGGTTCCTGGAGAGCAATGACTTGTTACAGCTTGGCTCTCTGTGTTAGTGCTGTCCTAGCTCACAAGGAACTGCCTCACCTCTTTGAAAGGAGGTTTTTAATCAATAGGAAAAACAATTTCCACTGGCATTAGGAGCACATCGACCCGTCTTTGAGAATATCACTTGTCCCTGGTACTTGAATGTTGTTGGCCACAACACACTTCAGAAGAAGAGAGTCCAGCGACCCGGAAGGATGAAGGTCAAATGCTGGGATCTGTGAATAAGGGACTAGCGAGACATGCTGTCTATAGCAGTAGAAACTACTTTAGTAGTAACTGATCTCTTTAACTAGTTACCACGGATCTAAATGCAGCAGTAAAAAGAACTTTATGAGTCTATAAAGTGGGAGAGAGTCTGATCATACAAGCAAACAAATCCTACTTTATCACAAAAGTCACACTGAGTTCAGCTGCCCCACAATAATGTTTCTGGTTATCCATGGACTGGGTCTCAAAATTTGTAGGAATAAGTTTCAAAATTTGATTATGTGAAATTGAAAAATCCTCCATGTATCAATCAAAATATATTATGCCATTATGCCTTAAATATTTTTGACAACTTTGTTTTATTAATAGTGTATATATTTTTTTTCCCTTTTTTTTTTTTTAATGGCAAAAAGAACACACAAAATTTGTTGCATGTCCGAGGCAGGGGAGAATTAGACTCTTACATAGTATTTCTTGTGACAATATCATTAATTGCTTTTGGAATGCATTTTGTCTAGACTTTCTCAGTGAGTGCTTCACAGACAACTAAGTAAATATTTAGGGCTGTAGCCCTCAAGATGAGGTGTAGAAGCCCCCGTGAATTCTAGAAATCGTTTGAGGGGGTCAGCTGAGGCACTAGCCTTTTTAACTCTCATTCTCTCATGAGTGCAAAGGGAAGTTTCCCAGAGGACACAGGTCATGGGAGACCTCCTCAGAGAATTCAGAAGCAGACTTGGGAAGCTCATTAATCTTAGCTGTCCATTAAGTCAGTACTGGTAAGACTTATAGAAACACAAAAGGAAGGGACGTTCTTCTCAAGCTTTTATTCTGGAAAATAGACCTTATTTTATTTTCATGCTTCTTAGAGTATGTGTAAAGAAAAAGAAATATTCTGAATTCTTTTCAGTTTTAATTTCTTTCTTTTTAAAATTTTTTTCAAATTTATTTATTTAATGGATGAGTGCTCTGTTTCATATATATCTGCCTGCCTGAAGATGGAATCATATCCCCCTAGAGATGGTTGTGAGCCACCACGTGGTTGCTGGGAATTGAACTCATGACCTCTGGAAGAGCGGCCAGTGCTTTTAACCACTGAGTCATCTCACCAGCCCCAGTTTTAATTTCTTATATGGTATACAGAAAGGTACTTAGGAAGAAACAGCCTTCAGTAGAAAACTTGAGGTTTGTGCTGGTTAGGTTTTTTTGTTGTTGAGTTTTTATTTTTATTTTATTTTTATATTTTATTTTATTTTATTTTATTTTATTTTATTTTATTTTATTTTATTTTTGTCAACTTGACCCAAACTGGAGTCATTAAGGAAGAGATAACATCAGTGGAGGAACTGCCTGTATCAGATTAGCCTGTGGGTATGTCTGTCAAGCTTTTTCTTAGTGGTTGATTGATGTGGGAGAGCCAAGCTTAACTGTGGGAGGTGCCTTTCCAGGGCACATGGCCCTGAGGCAGATAAGAAAGCAAACTGATCAAATCACAGGAGCAAACCAGTAAGCAGGACTCTGTCTATAGTCTTGGCCTCAGCTCCTGCCTCCAGGTTTCAGCTTGAGTTCTTGCCCTGGCTTCTCTTGACGATGGACTTGCAAGACATAATAAGTCTTTTTCTTCCAAGTTACTTCTGATCACGGGGTATATCTTGACAATAGGAAGCAAACGAGGACAAGGGTCTCAACTGTTAAGAGTGACATACTTTATGAGAGTGGATACTTTATAAGGTGTCCCAGTGGTCAAAAAGTTTTAAGATATGAACGGTAAACATTGTGGCATTGGGAGTGTTTTATTACAACACATTTTGTACACTTCCTTTGGAACATACTTTATGACTTACAATCACACACTCCTGTACGTCCTTAGCAGAAATTTGTATATTCTCTTAGAGACATATATACAAATATTCACAATAATCTTAGTAGTATCAAACTGGAAGCACCTTACATATCCATTAGTTGTAGAACCAATTTCACACATGCAATCATATAAGCAATTGCATTGAAATAAAAGCAAAACAAAGCCAGGCAAAAGCCTCATGCCTGGTTGATAAGCACCATAAAGAACTCCAAGGGGGTGCTTATCATAAAACTCAGGACAGTGGCTACCTTGGCAAGTAGGTGGGTGAAGCAAGCAGAGAGTTCATAGGAAAACTTTCTCGTTTGCTAGTAATGTTTTTTGGCCTATGGGACAGTGCTTGGTGGTGCTTGGTTTGTGATAATTTGTGCTTCCATTCTCTGTATTATATTTCACAATATAGAAGGCACAAACGCCTCTCTTTCTATGCTCAGAGATACTGAGCATCCCTGAAGACCAGTAATGAAAATAAGCACAGAAAATAATTTGATATATGTTTCAGAAGTTAATCTTATTAGAATGTTCTAGTGCCTTCACTTAAAAGAAATGCTCTAATTCAAGGGCAGGAGCTCTCCTTCTTCCATGCATCAGGGTCTACCATTGTTTCTCTGTGTGTAAGTTTCTTTCTACTGGGTTCCAAGTTATCATTGAGGCTGGATGTCCCAGGACCCAAAGGAGTGGATTCCCCTGATATGGCTTTCCTAAATGTGAGGCTTTGTTTTCTGTGGTATCAGAAGCATCTCAGTGGACCAGGCTTCATGGGAAACACCCACTCCTCTTCGAAACATGAAATAAATTTCAGGTCACTATGCCTGGAACATTCTTCTGTAAGGGGATTTTGTAGTGGGAACTCATCATTGAGGTCACCTGCGTCCAGCACTGTCACAGTGTTTTTATTCTCCACATAGATCCTGGCTCTTAACTAACCTGATTGTGCCATATAGGAGACACTCTTGTGTGTCACAGCCCTTCATAGTAAATTATGTACATGTTTCACAACTGCTTGGCTACCTGTATATTTTCATGAGAGTATACGGTCTCAAGTACATGTTAAGTGGTTTTTCTACTGGCTCATCAGTTTAGTTACATCAAGGTTTGAATCATCCAGGATAAAGATTGTATTACTCTACTGGTGTTAAATAATTTATAAATTTGGCCAGAGTTGACAAGTTGAGGCGTGTCTAGACTTTAACTTGAACAAGAATAAACTTTATTTTCTCTTAAAGCATGCTGGTAGTATTACGTTGAACGTTCCCAGTCAGGTTGTAACAGCTCATCTGAAAACGGATCTGAGGACCCTGCAGCTTGCAGAGCATTTTAGTAAAACACACGGGTATAAAGAGACATGAGAGGTGGTATTTCAGCATTACTCTCGGGACAGAGAGTAATTACTTGGGCAGGTTGTGGGAAACGCTATGATGTCAAACATACGAACCTCAGATGATCTCAGTAATTAACTGGTCCTCTTGTCCCTTTTTGTCACTCCTGGTCTGATGAAAATGCCGATGGCTTGTGCCCGGATGAGCACAGTCGTTTCAGAAGCAATGGTAAACCTGTGTTTCTTTGTAAACGTTTCAGGGGTAGCCTGGATAGCCAAGCTTCCCTCACGATGGATGGAGATGTAACACTTACTGACCTCGATGATCTTCTCAGCAGCCTTGCAGCTTCCACGCAGTCCTTCTGCAGTAGTCGCGTAACTTTGGAAACAGCTCTTCTACAGAGCCTTGTTTAGGAGAAAGTGGCTCTGGGCCGATAAGGTGACTGCTTAACAGAGAAGGGCCTTGCCTTCAAACCAAAAGACCTGGGTTTGATTCCCAGACCCCACATGGAAAAAGGAGAAAACCAACACCCACAAGTTGAACCCAATTGCCACAGGAGTACACACACAATAAAATATAATAAACATTTTTTAAGGGTAAAAAATGATTTCTAAGAAAGGTGGTAACTTCTGTGGGACTGGAATTCTTACTACAACTCCCATTCTTCCCATTCTCTGGACATCTTCCAAGTGCACACTATATGACAGGAACTTTTTATGGTTAGAAGCAAGGTGGCTTACAAAGGTCTATCTGGTCTACAACGTGCCACAAGGTGTATTGATTTGTCTACATCTTTACATATAGCATTTGGGGGGTTGATACACATATCCAGCATTAGGTCCGTATGCAAAAACACAAGTGTTTTTCCAGATACCCTTGACTATAGTACAGGGAAAGTAGGGTTCACATTTCTTGGCATAATTACATTACCTGTCTGTGCCTGTACTATCCAATATGGTTGCCACGAGGCACAGCGTGACAATTTAAATGTAAATGAACTGAAATGTAAAAACTCAAAGCTAGACTTTAGTGATACCTGCCTATAACCCCATATTTTAGGAGGTAGAGGACGAAGAATTGGGAGTTGAGGGTCATCCTTGACTACACAGCAAGTTTGAGGCTAGCCTGGGCTACATGAGAATCTGTCTCAACAAAACAACCCAGGACACACACACACACACACACAAATCCCACCTACACCCTCATAAATCCTCTATGGTGTCATACTAGTCACATTTTAAGGGTTGGAAACAGCGGTTTAGTTGTCAAGGATTGGCCAGAAACAGTTATAGAGCATTGCACTGTTAGGGGCACCCTCTCCAGAGACACCCCCACTCCGCAGCTTTCAGACAGCTGGCAAGCTCAAGCCTTGAGGGCAGAAGAGCTGCAAATGGGCCCCAAAGAAGCAGAAAATCTTATCTGAACAAAATTCCCTAGATGAAGGAAGCACTAGGCCATGCAACTGGGAACAGACAGCAACAGATTTTCTTCAAAGTTCCCCTCTGCAGAGATAGGGGAGGGGACCTGGCAGATTTAACAGTGAACTTTTAGAAACTTTTGGTTGGCTCGGGTTCTTCCTTTTTTTTCTATCGGGTTTGACAGCTCTCCCCGGATTGGTTTCATTTCCTTGTTTTATTTGCAAACCCAAATTCTGCCAGCCAGAGTCTAGCCGGTACCCTCTAAGTTCAGGCGGAAGCCCACAGAAGTCAGAGATTCCTGTTCTTCTCAAAGGAAGAGGCCTGAATGAAGACTTGAGGATCCAGTTCCCAGGCAGCTCACTCAGCAGACAAGAAAGAAAGACTACCTTTAGGAGTCAGTGGAGATGCTGGTCCCTGGCACCCAGGGCTTCTGCCCAGGCCAGGGAGCAAAGTCCACTCTGTCCTCAGGACTCAACCAATGGCTATAAGAAGTAGGGGTTGGGGGAGACTCATTCGTCCTCAGCCTCTGAGATACTGCAGCCGCAGACAGGAATTTACTCAAACAGCTGCTTCCAGCCTCCAAAAGCTGTAACACGCCCCAAGGTTGCCAAGTAGAGGTGGCACAGGCCTTTAATTCTAACATTGTAGGAGAGGCAGAGGCAGGGGGATCTTGTGAACTGGACGATATCCTCATCTCATCCTGACTTGTAGGTCAGCCAAAGCTAAGCCCTCAAGCCAAAGCAAGCAAGCAGGCAGGCAGGCAGGCAGGCAGGCAGGCAGGCAGGCAAGCAAGCAAGCAAGCAAGCAAGCAGGCAAGCAGAAGTCAAACAAAAACTCCAGACAAACCACAAAACATTTCCTGGAGCTTCCACGGCTCCCAGACAGCATCCTGCTGCAAACAAGAGTTCAAACCTATTTTATTTAAATCCTGTGTGGTGATATTCAAGCTGTTTTATCCTGCTTGAAGTTGATAATCACGAATTGGTAATAAAGTCCCTCCTGTTTGTACTCTTTGATGTCTGTGGATACCATCCTTGGAGGACGGTGACCAAGAATCAGGTTGAAGACAAGGTGGTCTCCACTGACCACCGCAGGACTATTGGAGGAGGCAACCAAACATGAGTTACTAACTACACCACTTTCATCTGTGGCTCTAGTCTTTTCCCTAGATTAAAAAATTCGAGCTCCTTATAAACTGAGTGTAAGTCTCAGTTACAACATGACTTTTGCCTTCACAAAGTCTTTGGCCCTTTTGGAGGAAGAGAAATGTGTACATAAAAATTAAATAAAGACATGCATCATAAATGAAGACCAGACATGCTTAGGAAGAAAATGCACACAGAGAAAAGTGAAGGTGAAGAACCAGCTGTACAGAGGCAAAACAGCAGTAAAAGAAACTGGGGTTGGTGGAACAAAATGGCGGCGAGGCCACTGGAACAAGGAAGCACAGAAGGAGGCAGGAGAGGACAGAGTTTCTGAGTCATTTAAGGAAGCACAGGCGGATGAATACGCTCTTGCAAGGTCAAAGGATAATCTGCACTAGAGGCGATAGAACATCAAGACTCAATAACTGATAAGTCTATTTTTCTCTGCAGCAACGTCACTGGTGATATCTGAATTTGCCGGATGAAGATAATGGAAGTAAAATATGAGGAAG
This sequence comes from Mus musculus, assembly GCF_000001635.26. Taxonomy (NCBI): domain Eukaryota; kingdom Metazoa; phylum Chordata; class Mammalia; order Rodentia; family Muridae; genus Mus; species Mus musculus. The sequence goes on from NC_000068.7 coordinate 75,830,618, forward strand.
TGGGAGAAATGTCTGGATGAATGGAGGGGACAGCGGTTAGGAAAAACCCTTAGCTCATTAATTCTTGGACCGAGTCACCTCCAACTTCTCTGGCGACTTTTACCAAGCCAATAGATATGAATGCATCGTTTTCTTCAGCTTGTGCAAGGCAGGATGGTCATTATGAACATGTGCACAGCACTGGAAGGCAAACTGAAGTTTACTTATTGATTTATTTTAAGTAAGACGCTACTTCTCTAGCAGAGAATGATGTCAAAGGATCTCTTTCTTCTGTTATGAAATGTTCAGGAATGCATATCTGTTCTCTTAGTCATGCATCCAGCCCCAGTCACACCCTGCAGGAGCAGGTTTGCCCTGGTGAGAGGATGGTCACCTAAACAGAGCTCTCATGGACTTAAAAGTCAGAAGAGCAAAGAGAATTCAACAGAGACCTTAGGTAGATGCACAAAATAGATGTTACTAGGCCTTTATAGCTTTTATATTATCTGGAAAAAAAATCAAGTATAAAAAGATGCTAAGCCACCCAACACCTTCCCTTCAAGGCTCAGGGATCGACACAGAAGAGGAGGAAAGATTCTAAGAGTCAGAGCTGATGGATGACTCCAAAGAAAGTGTCTTTTGTATACAACAGAACTAATTCACATACGAACTCACAGAAACTGTGACAGCACACAAAGGATGTACAGGGGATCAAGCCAGATGGAATCCTAGAGCTGAGAGGTTGAAGTGGACACAGCGTCCCACCATGAACCAAAAAGCTATCTGAAATTGGTACCCATCCGCACAAGAAAAGTACTTTTTGCCAGTGGAGTCTCACTAGGTATATTAACCACACTTCAGAGTGGGCCCCATGCCTAGGAGTTGTTGGCTAACACAAAACGAACTCAATGGTATTTTTGCAGATAACACTTTTTCACGTAAACAAACAAACCAAAAAACCAAAAAACCAAAAAAAAAAAAAAAAAAAAAAAACAACCATTAGATTGAAGGCTGTGGTTTTTATACAGCCTGTGGGCAAGACGGCTCAGTAGGTAAAGGTACTTGCCACGAAGTTTGATGACCCGAGTTTGATGCCCTGGATACACATGGTGGAAAGAGACAACTGGAAGTTGTCCTCTCACTTCCACATGAGTGCTGAACACAGTGCTAGACACCTAGAGACTGATGGGGCACTGGCTCTATCGCTTAAAGGATTGGTTTTGACCTAGGGGAAGTTCACCAGGTTTGGCTCCATTGCCAGATCAGCAGCACCACCGGCCCACTCACTATTCAGGCTCCTAGGCATCTGTTCCAGAAAATAGCCTCCGGGCGCTCGGGCCACATCCAAGATGCCACACCCATAGGTTTGGCAACTGCGGGTGTGCTGTGTAGTTTGGCTCTCCTCCTGCCCCTTTGGGCCAATCCGGGCTCCGCTGGAACTCACCTGCTCTGCAGGTACGCCAGGACGAGGCGTGGCGAGGCGCGGCGGCGGGCGTGGCCGAGGCGGGGAGGGGCGGGGCGAAGCTGCTGTGGGCGGGGACAGAGCCCGTTGAAGCTCCAGGCGCAAGGCCCCTGCCGCCAGTCGCCGCGGTGACTGCCGGGATGCGCCGCAGCGAATGGTCGCGCGGGGCGCCGCTCTGAGTGACCTTTCACCCGAGCCCAGCGGCCTCGGGCGGCGGCACAAGGCGGAAGCCATGGCGGAGGCGGCGGCGGGCGAGGCGGGCGCGAGCGAGCGGGACCCAGACGCGGGCCGCGCGCGCCGGCGGCTGCGGGTTCTGTCGGGCCATCTGCTGGGCCGGCCCCAGGAGGCTCCGAGTACCAATGAGTGCAAAGCGCGGAGAGCCGCGTCGGCGGCCGGGGCGTCGCCCGCCGCTACTCCTGCCGCACCAGAGTCGGGCACCATCCCCAAGAAGCGGTGAGTAGCGGCCCGGGATGGAGCTGGCGGCGGGAGGCCGTGAGCGGCCTGGGCTGTGGGAGAGGAGAGCACGGGAGTGGGCAGGGAGTTGGCAGGGTGGGCGGAAGGCATTCCGATCCCTGAGAGTACATCAGCTTGCGGGCTGGGAGTGGACCAGACACACCGGACTCTGTCGGGAAGGGGCGGCATGGCTTGGCCGGATTTTGGTGTCTCTTTTTGAAGGAAACACATTTCATGACCTAGTGGGAAAAGGGTTTAAGCGGATCCCCTCTTTTGGGTTTTGGAGGCTGGAAATTCATTCTCTATCTTGGAACGGGTAGCAGGAGGATTGTCTTAATCTACGACGAGGAGTTTTAAAATTGCACTAGATAATCAGATTTCTACGAATTCTCAAAAGCCTGGATGCTAGCAAGCTGGAGTGGGATGGTGGTACTCTGGGGAGAGGTGTGAGTGGTTTCTGTAGGGTAGGTTACCACTTCCTTGTGGTCATGGATTCTAACTTTAAGGGAGGAAACCAGTGAGTGAGTGAGTGAGATACAGTAGACTGCAAGCGTTAGTGACTTAAGACTTTGGTATTCCAGCTACTGATCCTTTAAGAAGCTAAAAGACAAGAGTCTGAATGAGGAATGTTTGTAAAACCTTAAGACCATTGGAGGAGAATCTCTGTCTCTGATGAAAGCTGTCGAGAGATGGTGTTTTCTGAGATGATCAGTTTGGAAAAACTTGGAGAATGAAAAAAAAAAAAGATTTTGCTAACTCGAATGTGTACTTTCAAAGTGCTGGAGATGGTGCTATTTCCATTACTTCTACGTTCCTAAGGTATTAGGTAGGTGCAGTAGTCTTCCATTTTACAGATGAAGAAATTAGAAGAAAAGGTTAAGAAGTGTGCTGCAGGTAGCAGGTACCTGTGTTACAGTTTACACATCAAAAGCAAATCAAATGGACTGCCTCATGAATTCAACCCATGTAATTAAGTTCTCACTGCATACACACTGTGCCAGAAATGCAGGGATTCTGAAATGTGCTCTTCCCTGTAGGGCACCAAAGTAATAATACAGTTTAAGAAATTTAGCTGATAATTGAAACTCATGGTCATTTAACCCTAGTTTTGAGTATATGTATTTGTTAGGATAAAGGCTTTTCTGAGCCAGGGGTTTCTGTGTAAATCTTGAAGTTTGTAATGAAAACAGCCCTGGAGGGGGAGAAAGCTCGTGGTAGACAAACAGAATGGTCACAGGTAAAGAGTGTGGGGGACTAGAGAACTACCGGACTCAGGTGTGGCAGAAGCTGTGAGAATGACAGGGATGCGGACGGAAAGAACATCTGAGTTACTTTTTAGAAAGGACACTGGAATGGAGATGAAGATTCGATTGGCAACTGTAATGGCTGGAAACAAACCTAGGTTTGAATTCCATTAGGCTGTTTTACCGTATAAACTTTCTGTCTCTCTCAGAGCTGTGTCCCCTCCCTCATTTTAAGAAAGATGTAGAACCAGATGTGGTGGTGGTGGGTAAGCCTTTAATCCAAGCACTTGGGAGTGGAGGTTGGAGACCTGTTTTAGGAAACGGAAACAAAACCAAACAAAACCAAAAAACCAAAGAACTAATCCCTGCTTTGCATTTTTGCTTTGGCAACAGAAAACTGCAGCTGAAAGATGTTCAGTGTACTGTGTTACACAAGCTCTCAACAAATAGCTGTAGTTGCTTGTGTCTGAAGACAGACAGTGGCTGTGAATCGCCTAACTTTAATGCATAATGCTGGGACTCGGAATTAAGGCATCCGATACCATTTTAAGACTACGAGGAGGTTCCCAGAGTTTGGTTACTTGGTGGTAGGAGAGGGTAAAGCCGAGAGTCACTTAGCCTCTGGTGTCACTGATGTTATAGTATCTGATTTCTCATTTTTCCTAGTGGCTTCATACACATGACTGTTTTCTCATTTGCAGGTATCTGTGTGACTAAACATTTATATGTGCACCTACATTATTAAATTAAGTAGGCAGGGCAGGTTTCCTTAAGATGGGTTTAGTGGCCTTTGCCTTCAGCATTTAGGGAAGAAATAGCAATGCTCTGATGTAATAGGTAAGACTACTTTTTTTTTTTTTTTTTTTTTTTTTTTTTTTTTAAGACAGGTTTTCTCTCTGTGGCCCTGGTTGCCCTGTAACTATGTAACTAGCTTTGTAGACTAGGTTCACTTTGAACTCAGAGATCCACATCTGCCTCCCAAGAGTGCTTGGATTAAAGGCATGTGCCACTGCTGCCAGGCTGGGTACGACTTCTTAAGGCTGAGGGTAACTGCTCTAAGTAGTGGTGATCCTTGCATGGCAAAGTGTAGGGACAACTGCAGCTCACTTATGGGGTGAAGGTGGGAGGACGCTCAGGGTTAGCTGAGTAGTGGTAACATCTACACCGTAACACTGCTCTGAAGTTTAATCAAAATGCTTGCATTTAATTCAGTGCAAAGTATACTACTGTCATGTATTAAGGGAGACATAAAACCATGTGTTAGATGAAACATTAGATGTTTTCTCAGACTGTGATCGTTCTATTTCATTATTGTTGGTTGGGAAACTTTCAATTCATGCTACTTAGCTGGGTCTCAACATCTATAGCAACAAGAACTGAGCCTAAAGGGAAAAGGAGGAACTGAAGTACCTATCCAGCAAAGGTGATTATAGCTGTGCTTAGTGGTTTTGGAATCTTTTGGTGATTTGCGTGTTACTCCTCTTTCATTACTCTTGGTGGTGATATTGGCTATTGTCTTAGTCAGGGTTTCTATTCCTGCCCAAAACATTACAACCAAGAAGCAAGTTGGGGAGGAAAAGGTTTATTCAGCTTACACTTCCATACTGCTGTTCATCACCAAGGAAGTCAGGACTGGAACTCAAGCAGGTCAGGAAGCAGGAGCTGATGCAGAGGCCATGGAGGGATGTTACTTACTGGCTTGCTTCTCCTGGATTGCTCAGCTTGCTTTCTTATAGAACCCAAGACTACCAGCCCATGGATGGCACCACCCACAACGGGCCAGACCCTCTCCCCTTCATCACTATTTGAGAAAATGCCTTACAGCTGGATCTCATGGAGGCACTTCCTCAAGGGAGGCTCCTTTCTCTGTGATAACTCCAGCTTGTGTCAAGTTGACATACAAAACCAGTCAGTACAGTTATTGTTTCTTCTCATGACTGCGTATACTTAAATTTATCATAAGTTTGGAGTAGTGACTTCTTAACACATCATGCTTTCAATCCTCTTACAGAATAGTAATGCTATTCTGAATAATGAGGAAAGTTTGTTGTGGACAGCAAGGAACCATGGAAGTACAAGTTGTATTTAGGTGACAGTTGAGAGTTGGTAGAGATGGGAGTCGATGCATAGAGGAAGGTGATGGTAGGCTTTGAGGGCTTGGCTTACAGATAATCAGTCCATCCATTCATGGAAGTAGCATACAGCAGTGCACAAAGCTGTGCTCTTATAGAACAGGTAATGATAGCATGTGAGGTGGTGAAAGACAGCTGAGGGGCTGCAGCGTGGATGTGCCTGCACCCTAAGCTGGGCAGGGACTGCTTGGACTGGGAATGGTCAGTAGTTGCTGGCACTGAGACTGAGGTGCAGTAAGGACATGGTATCATGCAAGCAAGGCAAGGGCTCCATTCCTGAGTTACAGCCCCAACCTACATATGTCATTCTTTAGAAATATGTTATTTGAGACCATGGGAGGCAGCTCAGTTGGTAAAAGGTGTGCCCACAAGATGAAGACATGTTTTTGAGCCACAACATCCATGTAGAAGTCATATGTTCACTGCCAGGACGGTGGAGGCAGGTGGCTCCCAGTAGCTTTCTGGCCAGAAAGCCTATCCTATTTGACTTACAGGCCAAAGAGAGATCCTGTCTTGGGGGGTGAGGGTGGGGTCGGGGGAAAGGTGAACAGTTCCTGAAGGCCAACTTGGAGGTATTATTTCACATATGTTACAACTTTGGTAAATGTTCTCCAGAAGAGAGAAAGCTAAGTTGACTTCTTGTAAATGCTTTTTAGGAAGGCAGCCCATAGCTTTATTGCTATAGCAAAGGTTATTTGTACAAGCGACTTATGATTACATTCAGATTTTTTTTTTGAAAAATTGAAGCTTATTTTGTTAGCTATACCGAATGAAGTAGTATGGTATGAGTTCTCAGCTGGGAATTCTAGTGATGGTGCTGTTAGGAATTTTAAATTGAGTTCCTTAACACCCAAGGCACCATCCTAAAGCATGTATACACTACATTATAGTACATCATTTACAGCTCTAGGAAAAGGTGGTAGTATATGTCCCTTACAGACAATGAAGTAGAAGCTCAGATAATTTTGTTGGTCTAGTGACAGGCAGATGGTATTTCAGGTCTGGCCTCATCTCTACCCAGGCTCATTTCCCATGCTGTTTCCCTGTTTATTATTTATTATTCCCATGGTATTTATTTCTGGGGTAAAGTTGTCAGGTTGCTTTCCTTGTGTGCTAAGCTTAAAACCATTTGTGACAATAATAGTTGAATACTGTGTCTTGTATTGAATGTGTTAATTATGTTGTATTATTGAAAAATTAGAAATATCCCATCAAAGTGAAATTCAAAATTTAGGAAACTATAAAGTTTGGTTTAAGAAGATAGGCTAGCTGCTTATAAGTTAGGAGTGAGCTTTGTTGCTGCTCTTGTGGGAGAAGACAGTGTTAGTAATAAAGGAGAAGGGGAACTGCAGGAGAGCCGAGCTTAGATGAGAAGAGGAGGGGTCTTAGAGGAGTTACTGCTTGGCTAGGCTGCTTGGAGTAGGAAACCGTGATGTGTTAGCCTTTGATTTGCACGTGACATCAGCCAGGTCTTCTCCAAGTGTTCTGCATGTCCAGAGTGTCCTGGAGCCGTCTACTCCAGGCTCACTTAGTAAGACTCTGGGAGGGAATGCAGGGATCTGCTTTCAGGCTACAGAGGAATGGAATGCTGTTGTAGTCCCATGAGATACTGTATAGAAGAATTTTAAAAGCAGATATTTTTTATTCTCTTATAATGAAAAGATTTCTGCTGTTTGTGTGATTAGTATGTTAATTTCAACCCTAAATTAAATCAGTCCACCTTGATTTGGAGTGGAGTCCACCTTGAGCAGCACAATACCTGCTCTCTGTCTCCTCTTTATTTGTTGGATTTTTCAGGGTAATGTCTTTCCCAGTGTCCAGAATCAGCTGAGTGATGGTACAAGGCACAATGGAAATAAAACTGTTGGTTGGAGAGGTTGTTCAACAGTAAAGAGCATTTACTGCTCTTGCTGAGGACCTGAGTTTGGTCCTTACTACCCTCGTGGTGTAGTTCACAACGATCTTTTACAACTCAAGTTTAAGGAGATTTTACGTCCTCTTCTGGCTTCTGAGAGCACCAAGCAGGCATAAGAAATGCAGGCAAAACACTTATACACATAAAACAAAAATTTAAAAAAAGAAATGAAATGTCATCTTATTCTAGATAGGGCATGGCTAATGTTTACCCTGAATTAGGTGGATCGTGTAGTAGGCAGTGTTAGACTTCAAGCATCCTCTGAGGGGAGATAGCTCCAGGGAGCTAACACGAGAGAGTACTTTAGAGAGAGAAAAAGATTAACCCAGGTGCTTGTGCTTTCTCTGAGAATTCACTGAGTATTCTGATCTCCTCTGTCCTGAGAAAGAGTGAGCATGAGACTTGGGGACAGACCTCCATACTTGTGTTGAAGTCTTCTAGGGCTAGAAACAGGAGCTGTAGAATGGCTGAAGTGTTTCTGAGGAAATCAGAGAAACAGGTTAAAGAAGCTACCTAGAACCTGAACAACAGTCTTCATTTTTTGTTGCCATGTGCTACTGTCACCATTGCTGTTGCAGTCACACCGAACCTTTGACAGAGCAGCTGATGACTGGAGAATCTGTCTCAATCAGTCCTTTTAGGCCCGTTTCTCATTCTTTGAAACAATGGTGTACTGTAGTTACATACCATACATTCTATAACTGGATCATCCTTTCTTCTTCCTTGATGTTTGTTTTCCTCCAGATGCAATGCATATTGTTTGGTGTTGCACAGATAATGTGGGAATGGTATATGGATCAAAAACTTATTTGAATTGTTCTAAATATATACATGTATATGTGTGTTCATGTGTGTGTATGCCTGTGTGTACACATACATAGGAGGCCTGATGTTGATATTGGTATCTTTCTTGTTTGTTCTCAACCTTATTTATTTAAAAATTTTAATAATTTGTGTGTGTCTTGAGTGGGGGTTTGTGCTCATGAGTACAGTGTCTGGGGAGGCCAGAAGACAGTATCTGATTCCCTGGAACTGATGTTACTGGCGTTTGTGAACTACCTGATATAGATGTTTGGAATCCAACTTGAGTGTTCCACAAGTGAAGTGCAGACTTAACTTCTGAGCTATGTCTCCAGCACTATATTTCCTCTTTAAAAAGATGAATTGATTTTTTTTTTTTTTACATATGTGTGGTCTCCAGCCCTACACTTCCTTTTTATAAAGGCCAGAAGAGCACATTGGAGTGTGGGTTCTGGGAATTGAACCTAGGTCCTTTGCAAGAGCACTAAGTGCTTTTAGCTACTGAGCCACATCCCAGTCCCTACTTTATTTATTGAGATGGGGCCTCTCACTGAACCCGGATCTTGCCAGTTCCTGTAGTTAAATTACCTAAGCTGTGGTTACAGGTCTGTCTTGCTTTCCCAACTCTTTTATGTGGGGTCTGGGGATCCAAACTTTAGTCCTTACTCTTGTATAGCAAGCACTTTTATCCACTGAACTATCTTCCCAACCTGGTGTCCACTTTATGTGAGTGAGCATGTGTGTGGGTGCGCAAACATGTGAAGGTCAGAGATCAGTGTCAGGTATCCTCTTCAGTCATTCTTTTGCTTACCTTATTTTTTTCAGACAGGGTTTCTTTTGGACACTTACTGGTTCATGTAAAACCAGTAAGGTAGGGCAGCAAGCCCCAGGGATTCTTCTGTCTCTCCCTTCTAGTGCTGGAATCACACATACATACCACCGTGTCTAGTTTTTCATACAGATTCAAAGGATTCAAGCTCAGCTCCTTACATGTTCACAAAAAATTCTTTACTGATGGAGGCTGTAATTGTTCATTTCGTTCACCTTGATTGTTGAAAAGTATTCCATTGTGTCTTAGTTAGGGTTTTATTGATGTGAACAGACACCATGACCAAGTACAGCATTTAATTGGGGCTGGCTTACAGGTTGAGAGGTCCATTATCATCAAGGCAGGAGCATGGCAACGTCCAGGCAGGTATGGTGCAGGAGGAGCTGAGAGTTCAATATCTTCATCTGAAGGCTGCTAGGAGAAGACTGGCTCTCAAGTGGTTAGGAAGAGGTTCTTATTGACCACTCCCACAGTGACATACTTCCTCCAACAAGGCCAAACCTACTCCTACAAGGCTACCCCTCCTAATAGTGCCACTTCCTAGGCCAAGCATATTCAAACCACCACACATTGCATGTCTGTTGCTATAGTTTGTCCACTTTGTTATTAATGAGCATTTGAGTAATTGATACTTTTCATTTTAGTTGTTTTAATATGAACTTTCTAGCAGTGAATATTCTGTATATATTACTGGAAAAGAAGAAGCTAAACTGATTAGTTTCATATTTAGTGAGTTTGGTTTTCATTGTTTACTTTGTGTAGTCTCCTTACCATGCCAGTTATTTTAGAGAATACCTTTTAACTGGTCACTAACCATTCTTGTAAACTGATTAAGTAGGACTTTAAGAAGGATTCATTGTGTGGGTGCTGCAGATGTACGTGCATATGCATGCACCTGCCAGAGTGCATATGTGGAAGTCAGAGGACAACTTTGTGGAGTTGATCCTCTTCTGAATTTACATGGCTTTAAGAATTGAACTTGATGCTTGCTGACAGGAGCCTGATAAAGCTGTCTCCTGAGAGGCTCTGCCAGTGCCTGACAAATACAGAGGTGGATGCTTGCAGCCATCCTTTGGATTGAGCACAGGGTCCCCAATGGAGGAACTAGAGAAAGGACCCAAGGAGCTGGAGGGGTTTGCAGCCCCATAGAAGGAACAACAATATGAACCAACCAGTACCCCCAGAGCTCCCAGGGACTAAACCACCAACCAAAGAGTACACGTGGAGGAACTCATGTCTCCAGCCTCATATGTAGCAGAGGATGGCCTTGTGGGACATCAATGAGAGGAGAGGCCCTTGGTCTTGTGAAGGCTTGATGCCCCAGTGTAGGGGAATGTCAGGACAGGGAAGCAGGAGTGGGTGGGCTAGTGAGCAGGGGGATGGGGGATGGAATGGAGGGGCTGGAGGGGAAATGAGGAAAGGGGATAACATTTGAAATGTAAATAAATAAATAAATAAATAAATAAAAATATATATGAAAAGAATTGAACTTGGTCCCAGCTCGTGTGACAAGTAAGCGCCATCATTCCCTGGGATAGGAACATTAAAATGCTTTCGGTGTTGACGTATTTGTAACTTACAAGATTTTGGCTAAAAGCACAAATCTGTTTCCCAATTACCCATTTAATTTGAGTTACAAGCAAGTCATTACTGGCCATAGTCTTAAGTTTCATAAGCATAAAAGGTCAGGTTTTATATTGTTTTCTTAAAATAAGACTCTCAGCATCTGCCTTTGATTTTCAAGCATTTTTATAGGTAATGTTGGATTTTTAGTAGTTGATTGTGCTTACTTACTAAAGAAAACCTAGGTTTCCAGTAACTCAGTTACTAATGATGAGTGTTCTGCTTCCTAGCTGTGATTTGGAGCTGTAGATACCATCATGTCATTCCCTGAAAAAACTGCTGTGTGAGTACATGTGATATATTGTTCTTGTAGCGTGCTTGAAGTTAATTACCAGGGGTTTTGATCAGAATATCCGTCCTGTTCTTGCTAATCACCTCACTATAAGTCTCTGTTCTTTTTATAGTTAGTCAGTTAGAAACTGCATAGCATCAAGTAGGCAGTACTTATGTTCTGAAACCTGGAGTAAAGCAAAAAGAATTACCCAATTTACAGACTTCACAGTGCCGCTCAGATGACCTGGTCGGAATCTGCATCTCTTCTATGGAAGCTTGAGCTTGGCTAGAACCTAGCTTCAGGGCTACTAAAATACCGCCTAGTTTGCCGGGCCTGCTAAAGATTTTATATAATTGGTTTCTTCATAGTAAAAAGAAATCTAGTGTTTCGGAACATGTATTGATTAGGATGATTGGTTTTAAGCATTAACTTGAGTTAGATGAAAGTGGAAAAGATGAATTTATTACTGGTTTTTATTATTGTGTGTGTGTACACTGGGAATTGAAACCAGGCCCTTGTGAATGTTAGACAAGTGCTACATCATGAACCACATCTCCAGGCCTTAGTTTATTCTTCTACATCTATTTCAGCCTCATCTACTTGGACTGTCATTATCTTTCACCAGTCTTGTGGGGACTTCTAAGATGCTGTCTCTTCCAAGACTCATTTTGAAATTGATAGCTATTGGCTGATTCTAAGTAAGTGAGTGCTTTGCTGCATAGTCTCCAAGTCTGCATACAAGTGCTGTGTTCAGTTATTCCCAGAACTCCATTGTTTTTCTTCATACTTTTCCTTATCTGGATGCTTAAAACCAACTTGTCTCTTTAACAGCATTGAGTTTCATCCCCAACCCTTTTTCAGTCTGATAGATCAGGGACATTTCTTTGCCGTGACTTAAAAGATGCTTATCTTTGCTGATCCAGCTCAGGTAAAATTTTGATTTTTCTAATGTTGGGCCCTTATCAGTGGTCTCTGTAGCTGGGTTTTCTTTCTTTCTTTTTTAAAATGTCTCTCTTTTAAATGGTTTCCATTATGAGACCAGTCTTTGTGCCAGGGAAACTGAGTGCTGCGTGAGGTGCTTTGCTTATGCTAACTTCTATCATTGCACAAGTGATTGACAGTCCAGTGGAGCTTGAGAGACAAATACGATACAGAGGATATAATAAATGTTATAATTACTGTGTACAGAGGGAGTCATAAATCCTTGAGCAAGATAGGAGAAGCATTTCAAAAGAGGATTTTGGACCAGTTCCCTTGATTAGTAGTTCTTGAGGGGGAGAAGGGCATTTCAGAGAAGGGACATGGAGCAGGTATGAAGATAAGCAGACATGAAAGGGCATGATGTCCCAGGAGTTATGATAACAGTTTTGTGTCTGGAAATAGCTGTTAGGGAACAACTGGAGAGTAAGCAGTTCTTTAAAGTTGTTGTCATTACTATTATTTTATGTGTATGGGTGTTTTTCCTACATGTGTATCTGTGTACCACGTGTAGGGTGCCTGCAGAGGCAAGCGTGAGCAGTTTTAGAGCAAAATGAGTTGTCCTTTTGGTGGCAACATGATATGTAGAAAATACTGTTTTACCCCCGTGCTTCCCATTGATGCTGCTGGCTGCTGCTGCCCATAGCTTTCCTGCATAGCTTTATACTTCATTAGTGTAGGTGCAGAAACTCTGTGCTTTCTTCCTCTGCTTGGCTATTCAGTGTATATCATCTCCAGAGAATTGGAAGTTTACATGCACCATAGTGAAACCACCTACTCTTAGCTAGAAAGGAGTGCTGTTTGCCTGCTGCCCTGGACGACTTGGTGTTCACTGTGGCTGTAGTTAAGAGTGCTAGAACCAGACAACCAACCTTCTTAGTTTGCCATAGTGATTACTGTACTTAGAAAGTTTATGTTTGAGAACCATGCAGTGGAGTTAAAACAAAAACCGTATGATGTTTAAGTTAAGTTTGCCATTTTATGTTGGTTTTTTTTTTTTTTTTCATAGTCCTGGGGACTTGAGGCCCAGGGCTACAAGTTGGACACGTGTAGCCTAGTGTATCAGGTAGTGTTTGAATGACCAAGGACAAGTTACTGAAAATTCCTGGACCCATACCCCCTATGTATTAAATAGGTGTAAAGGCAGCTGTACTCCAGAACCAATGTAAGAAGGAAATAGGTCTTGATTATAAACTTCTTAGTTTTACAGTATGGTATAACACCATGGAAGGATTGAATAAGCCTGGTAGAAAGTAGTAAAAACAGGGTGCTGGACTAGGAAGTAGAGAGATATTCAAGTGGCAGTGATACCCTTGGGAGAGAGAGCACAAACCACTGACAGACACACCACCTCTGCTGCAGGGAGGTTGGGCAGTACTGAAGAGCAGACTCAGACAGTTCTTGTCACACTGTTGTCAGAATCGTGGACCTCACACTCAGCAGATACTGTCTACTCTCATTAGGAATCCTTGGAGGCGCTGAGGAATCGTGGCTCATTGTTGCCATTGTGTGAAATATTTACCACACATACTGGACTTTGAGTAAACATTCTTGTGTTAGTGCCAAGTTCACTGATAAACTAATTTAAATTTTTTGTGCTTGTAAGCCTAACATGTATAAAACTAGCAGGTTGTATAATAGGTAACATTTACTAAGATTTAGGTAAAAATTCCTTTGGGTAGCTTTCATTCCCTTTTCTTAAAATAGTCAGAGATCTATGAGCCTCCCTGCTGGGATGCACATGTCTACTCCCTGTCACTCTTTGCCTTTCCACTCTGCCCTCTTGTCCTAGTCATTGCTGAACTCTTTGAGCCCATCTCACTGCTGAGTGCAGTGGGCTTTTGTTTTCTTTCTCTCAGTGATAATCTCTGGATTTGGAGAAAGTTGGTCAGAATAACTTGATTTTATAGCACTGACCTTACGTATTGTGTTCCTTGTTCAGTGGGTGATTCTTCTGTTCTTGACTTCTGCGGACACCTTAAGGTAGTGCTTCCTGGGTGTGGATGGCCCTGCTGGAATATCCTAACAGTGCTTGTTCAGAAAGTGGATTCTGAGTGCCCACTGCCAGAAATTCTAGTCATAGGTTAGGGTTAGGGTGGCAGCCAGAGCTATGCAATTAAAGTGAGTAATGTCTATGCTGCTGATGTGATGGAGTCCTTTAAACTAAGTCTGTCTGTCTGTCTGTCTGTCTCTCTCTCAGTGTGTGTGTGTGTGTGTGTGTGCGTGCGTGCGAGTGCGTGCGTGCGTGTGTGCGTGCGCAAGTGTGTGGATGTGCAGAAGACATTGGGTGTTTTTCTTTATTGCTGTCTACTGCTTTGAGTGCTGGGTTATAGGCATACTGCCACCCTTGGCTTTTATGTGGATGTTGGAAAAGTGAATTCAGGTCCTCTTGCCTCACATGAGTCTAATACTGCTCAAGTGGCTACTACTAGAGAGACAGATGTGTTTTTTGTTTTTTTTTTTTTTGTTTTTGTTTTGTTTTGTTTTTGTTTTTTTGAGACAGGGTTTCTCTGTGTAGCCCTGACTGTCCTGGAACTCACTCTGTAGACCAGGCTGACCTTGATCTCAGAAATTCGCCTGCCTCTGCCTCCCAAGTGCTGGGATTAAAGGCATGCGCCACCACACCCAACCTGACAGATGTGTTTTATAAAATATAGTTAATTTTTCTCTCTTAAGTGCTGTTATGCTGTGGGTCTTATTTCTCCTTTTCTTTGTATTCAACCCTGTTTCCAAAATTTTTCCTCATTAATTTTTCTTGTTTTAATTAATTTTTTAGGTAGCATATAAAATAATGGGTTTTGTCATAACATTTTCATACATATGTCATTGTCCATTTCTTTTATACACCTCCTACCCTCCAGTACTCTCCCTTCTTCTTGCCAAATAGTCTTTCATTTCATTTAAATCCAGATTCTGCATAGAGAAAAAAACAGGTGCTATTGTTTTAAAAATCTGGTGCCAGTGTACTTCAGTGATTCTGATCATTTCCACATTCTCTATATTCTCTACTGAAGCAAATGTGGTAGATGTATTTCCTTATGGAACAGGGCGTGGATTTGTCTCTAGCAGTTACCAGGAGTTACAGCTGGATCCATAACTGACATCACTTGTGCATTCTTAGCACAGGATTTTTCTGCAGAGTTGCTTAGTAGGGGGGCACTTGTGTTTTTCTTCCTCTTAAAAACTTAAAAAGTATTTTTATTTTATATAACTGGGTGTTTGGCCTATATTGTATGTATAGCTGTACACCATATGAATGCAATGCCTGTGGAGACTGGAGCAGGGCATTGGATCCCTGGAACTGGATGGTTGTGAACCTTTATTTGGGTACTGGGAATTAAACCTGGGCTCTCTGGAAGAATAACAAATGCTCTAAACTGTTGGGCTCTCTCTCCAGCACACCTCCTATGTTTTTGCTAACAATTCTCTGTCTTATTAAGTCCCATATTTAAGTTTGTATTAGACTGGCAACAAGTAGCAAACAGTTTACTGCATCAAAGGACTAAATACAGCAGCTAGTCATAAAACACAATAGGGACATCCAAGGAAGTTGTCATGCGTTAAAGTATGACATTGTAGTGTGCAAGGTTTGTCATGAGGCATTTTGTATAGATGGCAAGAGTATTATCTTGTTGAACCATTCTAGAACTCTGATCTTGGCAGAGTCCTGTAATTAATCATTTAGATCATATAGCACATTTATCTCCACCAGAGATCAAAGTTAATCAGCAAGCAAGTAGATTAGTTGATGATGGAAAACAAAATTATTGTTGCTACTACTTTTTCTTGTAAGACAAAAAGTTTGTAGAACTTTATTACAACAACCATAGGCAGTGTTTCGGAGCCCAGTTCGTTAGCTTTTCTCAGCACTGTTGCGGACTTGACAGAAGCATCTTTGGGGAAGAGAGAAATATGTCCGGCTCATGGTTTATAAAGAGCACGTGGCTGTGGTAGCAGTGGGTCCTGCAGGTTGGTTTGTTTGTACCTTTCTTCTGACTCAGCTTGTTTTCTACGAATTATGCTTTTCAAGGTGGCATGGTGGTATATAAGTCTGTTTGTTATTTGGAAGACAAAGGCAGGAGGATCAGATGTCTTTTTTTTTTTTTTTTTTCCTTCGAGACAGGGTTCCTCTGTGTAGTCCTGACTGTCCTGGAACTCAAGCTGGCCTCGATCTACTTCCCTAAAGCTCAGGAATCCACCGGCCTCTGCCTCCCAAGTGCTGGGATTAAAGGCGTGAGCTACCACTCCTGGGCTAGAGACTAGTCTTAAGCTGCACGAGGCTGTACAGTTTTCTGAGACTACTTATATCTTAAGTACAGTCTGCATCCATTGATTCTTTTAACAAGTGTACATTGTGAACATTTTTGAAAGCTTTCTTACTGAGTTTTTAAGAATAATTTTGGAGGGTTGGCAGTCTAGGTATGAAGGTGACTTAAAATTTATTTTAAAAAAACCTACATTTTAAGTTGAACTTAGAATAAAGTCAGTATTATTATACCTTCTAATCTTTACATTTCTAATGAGAACTCCACTTCATTTTTCTTTTCAATAAAGAAGTTGGTGGAAATAAAACTTCATTTGTAGAATTTCCCTCATTTTTCCTTTCCCCCATCCCTGGCTGACCTTGAACCTCTGGTCCTGTCTGAGCTTCCCGACTACTGGCATTATAGGCATATGTCACCATACCTTGGTCTACAGGAATTTTTCATAGTGCATTTTTTCAAGTGTGTGTGTTGCTGTCTTTCTCATCACTTCTTTGTCATATGATCTCTTTGGTTGTCTTGAAGCAGTCAATCACAAACCAGATAATAAAGAGCTGCATTCGAAAATCTTGAGGAGGGTTAGATTTCTGCTCATTGTGTCCATACGTGATTGGTTTGGAAGTGGCTGGCACTGAGGCTGGTCAGCTCAGCTCAGCCAGCACTGAGTGAGGCTTCAGAGGCATTTCTCTCTTCACTTTTCCCAAAGCTATTTTTCTCATTTCAAACTGTAGTGAGGCTGGAGAGATGGCTCAGCGGTTAAGAGCACTGACAGCTCTTCCAGAGGTTCTGAGCTCAATTCCCAGCACCCACATGGTGGCTCACAACCATCTGTAATGGCTTTTCGTGCCCTCTTCTGGTGTGTCTGAAGACAGCTACATGCACCCATAGAAATAAAATATATACATCTTAAAAAACAAAACAAAACAACCCCCCTTTCTCAAACTGTAGTGGATAGGTCGAACTTCTGAACTGAGTTAGAAGTAATTTCATGAGAATTTTATCAGAAAAGCTTTAAAAGTTATTAGCTAAATGATCTTTAAAAAGGTTGTTAACCTAGAGTAAAAGTAGGTGAAATAACCTTTTCCTTTTCTTGACTTTTCCTGACTATGCTTAGAAAAAGCACAAGCCATGCGCTAAACCCAGGGTCCTGTGAGTTATATTGAAGAGGAGTGGGGAGCTGATGATTTGTCTCCAGGGGCAGACACAAAAGTGAGATCTCACTTAAGACTAATACTTATGGATTAGTAATAACAATACTAAATCTAGATATAGTATTTCACCTAGTGACTGAGTAATAGGCCTGGGGAGTGGGAAAAAATGGAGTGTGCAAACCATACATCTCCTAGGAGAACACTGCCACCTTGTGTATATGTGATGATAGTCTCTAAGTACTTATTTTCTGTTGTTGCAACACATAATTTTTCCTTTTTTTAAAAAAATTTTGTTTATTTTATGTATGAGTACATTGTAGCTCTCTTCAGACACACCAGAAGAGGGCATCGGACCCCATTACAGATGGTTGTGACCCACCATGTGGTTGCTAGGAATTGAACTCAGGACCTCTGGAAGAGCAGTCAGTGCTTTTAACCTCTGAGCCATCTCTCTAGCCCAATTTTTCCTTTTCATATTTGTACTACTTCGTTCTGCAAGTTTGTAAAACATGTTTTAATAGGGTAAAATCAAGCCAACCTTCTTTTTGGCAGTAGGAAGAATCTTGGGTTTTGACAACATCAAATTTGGTGTGGTTAGCTTCAGGAATCTGAAAGCCTGGGGTATGATACTACTTTACTTCTGGTTTAGTTGTGGATAACTTCCTTTTAATGGAGTTTGGGAAAGCTAAGGATTTTGTTTTTTTTTTTGGTTTGGTTTTTCGAGACAGGGTTTCTCTGTGTATCTCTGGCTGTCCTGGAACTCACTTTGTAGACCAGACTGGCCTCGAACTCAGAAATCCGCCTGCCTCTGCCTCCCAAGTGCTGGGATTAAAGATGTGCGCCACCACACCCGGCTGGATTTTGTATTCTTTATTGCAGTTTTCCTGGTGCCTTGAGATTGTTATTCTTTTTTTTTTTTTTTTTTAATTATTACGTATTTCCTCAATTACATTTAGAATGCTATCCCAAAAGTCCCCCATACCCTCCCCCCCCTTCCCTACCCACCCATTCCCATTTTTTGGCCCTGGTGTTCCCCTGTACTGGGGCATATAAAGTTTGCGTGTCCAATGGGCCTCTCTTTCCAGTGATGGCCGACTAGGCCATCTTTTGATACATATGCAGCTAGAGTCAAGAGCTCCGGGGGTACTGGTTAGTTCATAATGTTGCACCTACAGGGTTGCAGATCTCTTTAGCTCCTTGGATACTTTCTCTAGCTCCTCCATTGGGGCCCTGTGCTCCATTCAATAGCTGACTGTGAGCATCCACTTCTGTGTTTGCTAGGCCCCAGCCTAGTCTCACAAGAGACAGCTATATCAGGGTCCTTTCAGCCAACGCTTGCTAGTGTATGCAATGGTGTCATCGTTTGGAGGCTAATTATGGGATGGATCCCTGGATATGGCAGTCTCTAGATGGTCCATCCTTTTGTCTCAGCTCCAAACGAGATTGTTATTCTAAAAGGCAAAGTTTACTCTGTGATAGGGAAGACATCAGGCACTAGACTTACTGATACAGCTGCTCCTAGATTCTTAAATGTTTCCGTCAGACCCAGTGCAGAATGACCACAGTAAGACTTTAGAATAGTGCTTTTGAGAAAGTATTAAAATGATGAAGAGGGCTTTTAAAATTATTTTGGTGACCTGAGGGTATAATTTAGCAGGTTTTAAATATTGTCATGAGACTGGGTTGAATGTTCTCTAGGTAAAACTTCTTTATCTGGGCAATGTGGGACAGGGCACTTTCTAAGGATCCTTTTAGCATTTGGACTTTGTAACAAGTGAAGCTTTTACTCTCCTACAGATGTTGAAGCTGTAATTCACATCCAGGTACTTGCAGCCTTTAAATAGGATAATTAGGATCAGTTGCTAAATTAGAGGTGCGTTTTGGCTCGTGGTTTGGAGGTTTCCTTCTGAGACTGGTACCGGTTGTTTTGGAGTTGCCACTGGTAAGGCAGCAAGCGGATCACCCTAAGCCGCGTGTGGCAGGGCAAATTAGTCATTCTATGCTTAGCTATAAGAGAGATACTAGGGATGCACAGTCCCCTTTTAGGACGCGTCTCAATGCCTCTAGACCTCCCACTAGGTCCCACCTACTAAGGGCTCTACCACCATCTTATAACACCGTGCTCCCTGGGCACAGTTTTCTTTAGTTTCTGTTTATTATTTGTCCCTGGTCTTTATTATTTTCTCACAACTGCTTCCAGTTGTTTCCTTCCCTAGGAGTTGACTACGTCTGGATGTGCTCTGAGGTTGAGACATCAGCAGAGACATCCAAAGCTCCTTTCTCAGAATTGCCTTTGCTCTATCCCAGAGCTTCTGATAAGGTTTGGTTTTTGTTTTCATTTGAGTCTAGGGACTTTTAAATTTCCTCCTTAATTTCTCCTGTTAACCACAAGAGTGCATTGTTCAAGCTTCATTTGTTTGTAGAGTAGCTATGATTTCTCTTGCTATCATTATTACCTAGTAAGATATAAATTTTTTTAACTTGTTAAGACTTGATTTATGGCCTAAAATGTAGCACTTATATTTTAAATCTGCTTTATTAACATGTCTGCTAGTAGTCAAACTACCTTTTTTAAAAAGCCTTTGATTCTTTGAATTTTCCATCATGTACCCCTCAAACTACCTTATAAATTGGTCTATTTCACTGTAGCAGAAAAATTAAAAATTCTTATGTTTTTCTAACACGGGTAAAAGTAAGTTTCTTGTTCAAGTGCATTCCTAGTTTTAACTGCAAAGTTATTTAGGCCATCTTATGTTTATTTACTTACACTCTTAGGGATCACACTCAGAAATTTGAGCATGCCAGGCTATGTCCCTACCTTAAACTCTGTATTTAAGATGAAACAATTATCTTTAAGTCCACTCCTTCTCATCTTTTTTTTTGAGTGATTACATTTGTTGATTGTAGCTTACTGTGAAGCATGCACAGCGCATTACAATGATTTTATATTTAGAATTGTTAATATGTAGGCATTTTCATGTTCTCATTTTTATTTCAACTAGTAGTAATGGACATAAGGTCTTTTAAATGATTGTGAAAATTAAAAGCCAATGATACATTGCTTGGTTTTGAAATGCTTAGCAAGTTTTTTTTTTTAAAAAAAGAGTTAAAAATTACTTTTAGTTTGTGTGTGTGTGTGTGTAAGTGAGACAGAATATTAATATTAGTTGTAAGGGACACATTGAACAGGAAAAGACTGAAACAAGGGAATAAGATAATTCTCTTTTTAGTATTTTTTACTTTACACCAGCTATGTTGATGACATGTATACCTATTGTGAGGCTAGCTAAGTGAAATTCTTTGGATGTTTTGGAAAGAATACAAGAAAAAAGGGCTGAAGTTTGAGGTTGGCATCTAAAGCCTGTAATAAGTGAATTGATCTTGGTGTTTATCTTAGTGGTTTTACCTATTTTTTTAGTATTAAGTATGGATTTGATGATAGTTGCTGATAGTATGATTATGTAGAAACTCATAAAATGAAATTTAATCAAGTATACACGAGAGACAGAGAGAGAGAGAGAGAGAGAGATTGATTGAACGCACACGTGTGAGTGCATGAGCATGCATGAGAGCGTTGTATATGGGTATATGATATGCACATAGAATCTGGAGGTGTTGAATTCTCCAAGTAGTTCTGAGCCATCCCATGTGGATCCTGATTGCCAAACTCAGGTCCTCTGTATGAGCATCACACACTTTCAACTGCTGAGCCGTCTCTAGTACCAGGATAGGTCTTGTGTATATATATACATGTATATATTTTTTCTCACTAGGCAAGAAGTTATGAAATGGAATGGATGGGGCTACAATGATTCCAAGTTCTTATTGAATAAGAAGGGCCAGGTTGAGCTGACTGGGAAAAGGTAACCCTGCTTTTAAGTTCACTCTTTTCCTCCTTTTCCTTTTCTTATATTTTTAAGCATATGAAAAAGGGCATGATAATATGATGTCCCTCCTCTAAGAAAAAGTTACCAGCATTTTGCTGTTAATTTCTTTTTATCCTATAATATTTTAAATTCTGATGTCATCATAATACCTATACTTTTATATCTTTAAAGATAAGCCTTTATAATCATTCATATATTAATACTATCACACTTCCAAAGTAACAAGCTTGTTATAATATCTAATTATTTAGTCCATATTCTCATCACCCCTGTTGTTTTACAGATGACTCCTTTAGGGGATTTTCTGAATCAGGATCCAAAGAGTCACCCCTGGTCCTCCATGCTTTTGACTTATTGGAAGTGACTTTATATTTAAGTCTCGTAATTTACACCTAGGTTTGGGTTATAATGAAAGAGAACACCTTTAAGGTTATTCCATAGAGCATTAATTAAGAGCAAAGAGGATGCAGTGGTGTTGCTGGAGACTGTTTCCTAGGGCAGTGGCTCTCAACCTTCCTAAAGCTCACCCTCTCATATAGTCCCTCATGTTGTGGTGACCCCTAAACCATAAAATAATCGTCGTTGATACTTCATAACTGTAATTTTGCTACTGTTATGATTGTAATGTAAGTATCAGATATGTGATCCATGTGAAAGAGTCATTCAACTCCCAAAGGCGTCATGGCCCACAGGTTGAGGACTGCTGATTAGGTAGTAAAAGAAGTAGAGAATTTATCTGCTAGTTTAGAGACTAGAAGATTGTACTACTGCCACTATAGCCAGCATGGGTTCCTTAAGGCTTCATTTCTTAGATTGTTGAATTCTGATCCAAACACATGAGAGACAGGAAGAAGAGGTGTATTTTGTAAGCTCTCGAGGTTGGGCATGGAGAAGGTGGGTGCTTGGCATCGTCACCTTAGGGGTAGTCAGTTCTCCCCTCTCTTCAAAATTTATACACATGGAAGTAGGATCTGGGAACTCTGGAATAACAATATTTAGTAGACAGCAGTTAGCTAATGAGACTTCTAGGAACTGCTTGATCATTCCTAGATGTAGACCGTAAGCTTCACTTTTAGATAACTCTCTAGCATTCTTTATCTACTTTGTACCTTAGGTACCCACTTAGTGGCTTGGTTTTACCAACTTTGAGAGACTGGATCCAAAACACCCTTGGAGTAAGTCTGGAGCATAAAACTACCTCTAAAGTAAGCAAATAATAGTTATATCATGTTCAGTTGTGCTTTTTATGCCTAAACAATTAGTTATTGTCATAATTAGTTACATTTGTTCAGTACAGTTATCTTGTTGAGAAGCCATGAAGTTTTTGGCATTTCTTTATGTTGTCATTATTTTTATTGTTATTTTGTAATACATGAAGTAGTTAACTCATCTGTCCAGCTAGATATGTCATCCCATAAGTATGGGCTGTCTTATGTGATATTATGCACCGTATTCAGCATGTGATTGTTTCTAGGAGCTGGAAATGGCTCAGTAGCTAAGAGCACTTAATAGTATAACAGAGAACCTGGGGTCAGTTCCCAGTGTCCACTTGATGGCTTGCAACAGTTCTAACTGCATTGCTGCTTTTAATAATTTAAAATGCTAGGCAGAATATTTGTTGGGATTTGTTTGGTTATTTCCTCTTGGTAACTATAGGATAAATTTTATGAAGGTAAGACCACAGCCTCCCACCTCCCATTCTCATCTCCATTAACTCTAATTGCTGTTTCCATGGCTCTTAGAATAGTGCCTGGCCTTTTGGAGTAAAAATTAATACTTATCTGAATGAATATAGTATCTTAAGAGGTTAAGAAAGTATAGAAATATCAGATACTTTTGTTTATATTTTCTTATAGATTCTTTATCCCAAATACTGTATTAATTTTCTTGATATTTAGTTGTATATATTTAACATGCTGTTAAGTGCTTTTAATTAGTATACTTGATCTACTTTCTTACTAAAGTAGCCCTGCACATGTGGTTGTTAATCTTATTAACATGGGAAGAAGCTGAGGCTCAGGGAGGTTGAATGACGTGCTCAGTATGGTTTAACTTTACAGTTGAAGGTTAGGCTTTAAGATACCAACTGAAATTGAGTACCAAGTTTATATTAAATCGTGCATTTTTAAACTGTCCAATAATAGTAGTTTTATTACTTAATATGAGTTTCTGTACAACATTCTAAAATGGTCCTTGAAGAGTCGGAGATGGTAAATTTTATCTACAGGTAAGAAGTTTTAATGTAAAGCACACCTAGTACCTTTAAAGCAAAGGTTTGAGACTTCCCTGTCTTCTCTATTGTTGATTACAGTCTCTATTGTTAGTAACAAAGGGCCAGTCATAGAAACAAAGAGCAAGCATTGTCTCCCTGTTACATAGATTATGGGATATAAGTACCAAATCATTTGTACTTTGCTACTGTTACCAAGTTGGACTCTAGTACTTGATATATCATATATTGAATGTTAAAATAAATCTGCATCTTACAATCATTCTCCTAGCAGAGGGGATCAAGATTTATTATTTAGAAATAAGTAAAAGTTACCAATTTTATATTTTTAGACATCCATAAATCCTAGTGAAGCACCTCCTTCTATTGTGAATGAAGATTTCCTTCAGGAACTTAAAGAAGCTCGGATTTCCTACTCACAGGAAGCAGATGATCGTGTGTTTAGAGCTCACGGTAGGCTGCTCACCCTGGGCTGCTCATGATCTCACTGCTCACCCTGGGCTGCTCACCCTGGGCTGCTCACCCTGGGCTGCTCATGTTTACACTGTTTACCTTGGGGCTGCTCATGCTAGTGTTGCTCACTCATACTGGGCTGCTCATACAGGGGCTGCTCACATTGGCTTTCTGTCTTTATGTAGAAGCTTCCTATAAGTTAAAATTGTTTTGCATTTTTCTTTTTACACAACAAAACAGGTCATTGTCTTCACGAGATATTTTTGCTCAGAGAAGGGATGTTTGAGCGGATTCCTGATATAGTTGTATGGCCAAGTAAGTCGTTTTAACTCTTTGTATCATTTTAGTATAGATGTTTCCATTATTTTTCTGAGGAATTTATTAAGTTTTAATGTGAATTAAATGAAGGTAATGGAACCTAGTGTTTCTTTGCATGAGGGCAAGTTTTGAGAGAACATTGCAGTTTGCAACAGTGCATTTTGAGGCATTTGGTCATCTTAGTTCCAGATGTGGAGATAGTTGTTTTCTTTTATAGACGTTCACATACATAAGTGGAGGCATGTGTACTTATCTATGAAATCTATTGTAGTTGTCTTTAAGGATTTTATTATATGGGACTTTCCTGATTTGAGGTCCATCCTTCAGGCAGGACCTTTTACCATCGTGACTGTCAAATAGTGTGGATATTTTTTGTTTTCATGCACTGATGTAAACTATGTTTCCACTGGTGTGTTTGTGTGTGTGTGTGTGTGTGTGTGTGTGTGTGTGTGTGTGTAAAACCCAAAGTTTCCTTTAGCAAAATTAACTTAATGTGCTAGTGAGAATCCTCAGAAGATAGTGGTACTTGCCTTATAAGCTTGACAACCTGAGTTTAATCCCTTGAATTTGGTCCCTGAATCCTACATACCGGTGGAAAGAGAACATTACAGAGAAATACAAAGAAGATACTGTATAAAAGGGTGGGTGGTGGGACAAGGGAGTGGTTTCTGATCACACAGTCAAGAACGGCTTTTAAATAAGTTAGTTACCTTCATAGATTCCATTCTGTCTTCACACACACACACACACACACACACACACACACACACACACACACACATATATTTGTTTTTGTCCTTCTCTGTGTGTGTCCTTGTCTGTGTATGTATGGGATGGTGCGTAATTATGTGTGTGTGTGTACCTAGTGTACCTGTGTACATGCATGCAGAAGCCAGAGCAGGACCATTGGCTATCTTCTGTCTCTTTCCCTTATTGCCTTAAGAGAAGGTTTTTTATTGAACCAGAAACTCAACATTTCTGCTAGGTATGCTGGTTACTGAGCTCTTAGGATCCATCTACCTTTGCTTCCCATCTGCCCAATGCTGCAGTTATAGGTGTGTGCATCCATGCTTGGTTTTTTATGTAGGTACTGGGGAATTGATCTTAGGTCCTTATGATTGCAAGCATGAGCTAATATTTATGGAGCCATTTCTTAACCATTACCTATTATCTTTTACACTACTAACAGTAAGCTTTATAAACTTAATCTGAAAGCTTAAAAGTAGATTTTGATTAAAAA
This sequence comes from Mus musculus, assembly GCF_000001635.26. NCBI lineage: Eukaryota > Metazoa > Chordata > Mammalia > Rodentia > Muridae > Mus > Mus musculus. Next base: position 75,855,849 of record NC_000068.7, read on the forward strand.
TTGCAGTGGCCTGAAGTTTCTTGGTAGAGTATGTGTTTAGCATATGCAAGGTCTCAGGTTTAATCCCCATCAAATCCCCAACAATGGAACTATACAGAGGCTAAGTATTTACAGCTTTATGCAAACTGAGATAGTTATAGCATTTGTAAAACAAGGTCTGTGCTTGCATAAATATTTATCAGTTTGTCTGTTTTTCTTAGTACTCTTTTTTTCTCTTTTAGGATCTTAGCACTTAATATTACAATTTTTTAGTTTCCTTGCCTCAAAACTTTTGTCTTCCATCTGATACATTGTTAAGTAATCCCTGCCATGTTGCTTCCTCTTTAAAACTCCTTCATGTGCTAGTACCACAGACAGCTGGAGTAGGACTATCTTATTTGACTTATAGTCTTCCTCAGAGAGTTGTTATTTAGATAGCTTTAGCTATAAATACAAAGGAAAGGAATTTGTGTGCTACTCTAGTTTGTGTAAGATTTTATTTTATTTTATTTTTTTTTAGGAATTAAGAAACAGTAGTGCTAAAGTTAATTGGTGAAAGTATGTATGTGAACTGTGCTATTTACGTGGTTTGAATGTTACTATTCGTTTAAACAGGAGATAAAACGTCCTTCCAGTAGGGTTTCCTAGCTGACAGTACCTACTGAACCAAATGATCAAAGTTAAGATTACGAGAAATGAGACATGGCATAGCACCACTGCTGTGAGGTGCCTACCAACTGTTTAGTCTCTGTTGAATCTCAGGGAAACAAACTAAGAGCTTTGTTTGAAATAACTGCCTAAAGTTCTTCAGAAATGTCATTGACATAAAAGTCAAAGAACCAGTGTGTGATTTCAGGTTTGACTCTGGTCCGAAAAGGGATGCTAGTGGGATATTAGAGGAAGGACTGTAGATTGTTTTGTCTATGTTATTTGATAGGTTTTGATAATTAGATCTTCCTTTTATGAGCTGTTAATGTTTGGGAATGTGACATGAAGTACATTTTTATACTTTTTCCTAAGTCTGAATTGTTAAAACTACAGAGAATCTTGCTTACAGCCATTTAACATGGTATGAATAAATAAGGAAAAGTTAGATGTTCAAAGTTTTTTACTGACCTTTAGTTTGTAATAGTATGCACATTTTATTTATTTATGTACTTATAGTTAATATATTTTCCTTTTTCAACAGCATGTCATGATGATGTAGTTAAGATTGTGAATCTAGCTTGCAAATATAACCTTTGTATCATACCAATTGGTGGTACGTATTGTGTTTTTCAATTTTATTATGGTTAAATTTGTCCTATTTAAAATATTTGTATTTTTATTTATATCCCTTGAAAACACTCTTTTTTGTGATAACATAGTGATTGTAAAAAATTGGTTTATATGATCATTTGTGTTGTAAATACAAGCTGCTTGAGCTGTTTACCTCTTAAGTCATGTTTTTCTTCTGTATGGATCATAGGTAAAGATAGTTTTTAACGCTAAATAAGAAAATGTTCATTTAATAATTAACTTTTTAGTCTGTGTTATTTTAGTCTTTGTGGGGATCATTTTAGTCTTTCAAGGCATCCAGTGTCATCTTTGGAGGAGCTGGATGATCGTAGAACACCAGGAGAATTAAAAGTTTGCTAGTGCAGTGATGGCTCGGCAAGGCCTCTGACTACAGAAAGCTAGCATTATGTTTTCATTGTAAAGTAAATTGATCTTTGAGTTTATGTTGTTGTTGACTGTATGATTTTTATAAGCCAAAGGAAATTACCTTCACTTTTTTTTTTTAAAAAGGTGTAGTTATTATATTTAGATGAGTACACTGTAGCTGTTTTTAGACACACCAGAAGAGGGCATCAGATCCTATTATACAGATAGTTGTGAGCCATCATGTGAACTCAAGATGTTTGGAAGAGCAGTGCTCTTAACCACTGAGCCATCTCTGGAGCCCCTGAGTTTTATTTTGTGTTTGTGAGTGCACTATCGCTGTCTTCAGACACACCATCAGATCCTGTTACAGATGGTTGTGAGCCACCATGTGGTTGCTGGGACTTGAACTCAGGACCTCTGCAAGACCAGTCAGTGCTCTTAACCGCTGAGCCACCTCTCCAGCCCCCAACCTTCACTTACTGTATTGGCATTGGTGAATAGAAATTAGACCTCAGCAACTCTAGGAGTCCTAGACTCCTTTCCAACTGATACTGTCCCTTTAGTTAGTGTACAAAGGCACCACAGTGCCACTTACTATGAATTTTCCTTTTACCGAAAATGATGTTCTAAACAAGAGGTGGTTCCAGCCACAGGTACTGTACTCGCCATTGGCAGCCTAACCTAGTGAGATTAAGTTGATGTATGCAGATTACTTCTTTTAGCAATTGGATTCCAGAGGCTTATTTTCCACATAGACTGTATGAAAATAGCAATTAAACTTTTATATTAATATGGGGTGATTGTAGTTAAAAACTTAAAATATTGTATTATTCATTGTTAAGACATTTATCCTTTGACACATTGTTAAGAGGAAATAGGAGTATATTGTTTAAATATTTCAACATATTATTTAGCCTATTTTATTATCTCTTCACTAAAGAATATGAAAATTTGCTTTTTAGTAGCAAGATCTGGGCATTTAACTTTTTTATTTTAGTCTATTAAAGCTTTTTGCATAAGACAGTTACTGTAAGAGAAAGACAATTATGTAATTATAGTAGGAAGAAGTCGATGGTACTTCTAGTTGTTCAGGACTTGTCTTTTTTCTCTTAAGCTTCCTCTTCACGGTGATCAGTAGCTTAGATCTTTGCTAATTATGTTTTTGGAGTTCCACAAATTGCTAGGGCTTTCCATGTGTGTGATATCCAGGGATGGAGCCATAGCCCATTGAGTTCAGTTCCATAGTAGTCTGCATTTGGCACTCAGCATGAAAGGAAGGTGAGTTTGTTTTCAGTGTGTTAGCTTTTGCAAAGTAGAAATAGGTGTCAGCGCAGCAGACCCATTTGTGTTCTGTGTACTGGAGCTGTTCCAGAAATGTAGCGGGAGCAAAGTATTTAAACACAAAGTTTTGTTTCCTGTTTTGACAGGAGGAACAAGTGTGTCCTATGGCTTGATGTGTCCTGCAGACGAGACAAGAACAATAATTTCTTTGGACACTTCACAAATGGTATATGATATTCTAATTGTGCTTTCTGCTTAAGCATCATTTTCTAAATACACGGTTTTACTGCATGTTCAGGCAACCAGAAGCTAAGTTCTAAGGCACAGATCTTGGTGCTTTAGTGCCAAGTTAGTACATACATTGATCATCTGAGAATCGTGATTGTAAAGCTTGAGACAGTGGATAACTTGAGTAATATGCAAGTAATGTGTAATTGTGTACCTGCCTCCCAGACTTAAACTGATGCTTTTGTACATTTGCTGTGGATGGGTGTGAGAGCTGTACCATGTTAAGGGTTTAACCTGGGTTGAATTTTACCTTCATAGTCCCAAGTAGCAACTTTGTGGTTTTTAAGTTTGCATCTTCTTTGAAGAGCAAGGTAGAGGTAACTGTGCCTTGCCCCATGAGCATTACTAGTGTTTCATTGCATTCGCTCTCTTTTAGTTTTTAGAACTTTAAAAACAAAGCTTGACGTGCTGCTTTGTACCTATTTTCTCTCTCTCTTTAAAAAGAACCCATTTATTTATTTACTATATGTAAGTACACTGTAGCTGTCTTCAGATGCACCAGAAGAGGGCATCAGATCCCATTACAGATGGTTATGAGCCACCATGTGGTTTTCTGGATTTGAACTCAGGACCTTCGGAAGAGCAGTCAGTGCTCTTAACCGCTGAGCCATCTCTCCAGCCCTCTGTCTCTTTTAAAAAGGTCTTTTTCTCATTTAACTACTGTATTTTTGTCACTCTTGTTAAGTCAAAATCATTTTCTTATGCTAATTTATATAGTCCACACTTATTTTTAAGGATATCTTTATGACAGTTGATGACTTCTGATGGCTCTCTAGAAAAGGGTCTCATGAACTTTGGATGTTTCTCCTTAGGCCTCACTTTCTCTGCAAGTGTGCTTTCCTTTTGCCCAACGTTACTGATTTTGAAGAAAATAGGTTATTTGTAGTATGGAATGGTGTCATTTAACTACTCTTTTAGGCCCTGAATATATATAGTCTAATAGGTTCCTTCCTCCTTTCCTCCCGCCTTCCCTTTCATCGTGCTTCCCTCTCCTTCACAGAAACTTATCTTATAGATAGATATGACAATGTGTTCTTTAAAATACATTTAATTTTATTTAAAAATCAACACATAAAACTGTGTATGCTTTGGGCTTATCATTTCGATACATGTTCATGTATCCTTTGTGGTGCCAAAGATAACCTTGAATTCCTGACTCTACTATCTCTGCTTCCCAAGTGCTGACACAAAGGTGTGTGCCATCATGCCTAGTTTTATGCTATACTGGAGATTGAACATTTCATGACGTAGGCCAGCACTTGTAGACTGAGCTACATCCTTAGAACCTGTTTTTTTTTGTTTTTGTTTGTTTTTTGAGTTGTGTAGTACATACTGGATATAGCATAGATATATATTTTCTCTAGATTTTTTTTTTTATCAAAAAGTATGTTTCAACCTCAGTTGATTAAAACATGTTAGTGCAAGTATGTAGTTACCTCAAGAGCCAGTCTATTGATATATACATTGAATGTAAATTATTATCTGAGATTCCATCAAATTTTCAAATTCTTTCTCTTTTATTTCTACAGTTAAATGCTGTTAATTTAGCTGGTATAAGACCCAAAGCTTGACTGTGTTATAGTTATATTGAAATTGCTGTTGTCTTGTAGTGTAATTTTGTTTTATATAATAAAACAAAATACATTAATGCTTACTATAACTCAATAAAGGAAATATTTATGTGTGTTAAATTTTAGAATTTTTGTATTTTAGAATTTAGGCATTATACTAATTTTGTATTGTCTGTTGTATTTTTCCCCTTTCATTATTAACTAAGTTTATATTACTATTAAGAAATGGAATATGGGCTGGTGAGATGGCTCAGTGGGTAAGAGCATCCGACTGCTCTTCCGAAGGTCCGAAGTTCAAATCCCAGCAACCACATGGTGGCTCACAACCACCCGTAATGAGAGTAATGAGATCTGATGCCCTCTTCTGGTGCGTCTGAAGACAGCTACGGTGTACTTACATATAATAAATAAATAAATAAATAAATAAATAAATAAATAAATAAATCTTTAAAAAAAAAAAAAAGAAATGGAATATGTCAAACATACAAATAAAACTTTTTTGGGATTCAAAAGAAGATACACATATGTAATATGTATATGAGTATGGTTAACTAAAAATGCCAGAAAAATATTTTACTGATAGTTACTTAGTAAGTGCAGTTGTTGCAGAGAGTATCCAGCTCCTCTTCCTGCTCCTTTGAGACAGGGACAAGGTCTGTGTTGCCCAGGCTGACCTCAAGCTTACTGGGTGGTGGCGGATGACCTTGAACTCCCGACCCTCCTGCCTGTAGCTCTGGAAATGCAGGTGTGCACCACCATTTTGGCTCAGTTCCTTTTTTGGAGCATGAGGCAGGAATTTGTTTTGTTTTCTACACATATTTCTGTTTTTTTTTTTTTTTATCTTGGGATTTTTTTTTAAGTGCGGAGATGCCATGTATTTATTATATTTAAATATATTAGCAGGTTTTTTTTTCTGCCCTATTTTCTGATTCTTAGATATGATTGTTAATAGTCGTACAAATAGATGTTTCCCATATACTGTTTTCTATGTGGAATATCTTATTTATTCCTTTAGCAACTCTGTTATTACATATTACTACTGTCAACATTTTACAAATGAGGACTCACTAAGACTACTTAGTTACTAGATAGCTAAGCAGTGACTTTTAGTTTAATGTTAGCACAAAGATGAGGGTATGTTTCTATCCAGTGCATGCATAATGTACTGCTCTTGTTCAATGTCACAGCATAGAGTAAGGGGGGGTTACTTTCCTTACTTCTCATTACTACCTTGCTACTGAAGCTTTGAATTTGGAACTTAGATATTCCCCAAGAAAATGTTAATGGCTCAAAGGAATGAGACTTCTTTTCCTTTGTAACAGAACCGGATTCTCTGGGTTGATGAGAACAATCTGACAGCTCACGTAGAGGCTGGGATAACAGGACAAGATTTGGAAAGACAGGTATGTTATCTCTTTAATTAAGCTTTTCCAAACAGTGATTTTCTGTGTCTGAAGGAACTGCCTTTCCACAATACATTGTTCACTCAGTGAATTTGCTCAGTTTTTATTGTAGGTTGAATTAGAACTGAGAGTACAGTAGTGAATGAGACACTATCCCCTACCCTCAAGGGCCTTGTACTGGGATAGAAAGTTGGAGAAATAGACAATGGATGATTCAGGCTAAGTAAGACTAGATTTAGATTGTTTGTGTCATCAAAAGGGGCCAGGTAGGAAGAACTTGGACAATTATGTATCATAGAAGTTTGACATTTAAAATGAGACTTCAATAAAAGGGAACAAATAAGAACAAATTATGTATGAAAATGCCATAATGAAATTCATTATTTGGCACAATAACTTTAACAATTAATGAGATAAAATGAGACTGGCGAATGAGTCAGAGTTAGGAAAAAGGGGCTCAGTTCTGAGAAGGAGTGTGCAGGAGCTTTCAGGGTAGCATTACTTTTGGAACCCTTAATCTTTCTACTCTTTCTCAGTGTTTAATACGTTTTTAAAGTTTCCATCTATGGATTCTAAGCAGGCAGTTGTTAAAATGAATTGATTCTTGAGGTTGGAGAGATGGCTCAGAGTTTCAGAGCGCTGGCTGGTCTTCCAGAGGCTCTGGTTTAATTCTCAGCAGCTGTGCTGTAACTCACAACCCTCTGCAACTTCAGTTCCATGGCTCCATCACCCTTGTCTGGCCTCTATGGGCACTGCATCCATGTGTACAGACATACATGATGCATGTGGTGTACATACATACCTGCAGACAAAACACCCATACACATAAAAATAAGAATCTAAGAAAAAATAAAAATAGATTTTTAAACTTCCCTAAATATGGTCAAGATGTTTGTAATCCAGCTTTTATAATCAAAAATTAGGAATTGCGATTTGTTGGTTGACACACCAGTCCCTGAACCTTTAATAAGACACAATGTGTGGTTGTTGATTGTATTTTTAATCTTCTTTCCCTATTTTTAAAAAAAGATTTATTTCTTTATTTTATGTATATGAGTACACTGTTGCTCTCTTTTAGACATACCAGAAGAAGGCATCAGATCCCATTACAGATGGTTGTGAGCCACCATGTGGTTGCTGGGAATTGAACTCAGGACCTCTAGAAGAGCAGTTGGTGCTCTTAACCGTTGAGCCATCTCTCCAGTCCCCTTTCCCTATTTTTTGAGATGATTAAAGTTGGCCTATTTGTCACTGATTCTTGAAAAATTTATTACATTACTGAGAAAAATTTTTGAAATATTAGAAGCGTCACTTAGGAGTAGTTTTTGTGAAATTATAGACAGCAATTACTGAGAGCTGCCCAACTGAGGCTGTTTACCTTCAGGGTGGAAAGGAACTACACCTGCTTAAACTCAGCAGACTTGTTGAAATATTGTCAGAGAGCTTCCAACAGCTCAAGACTTTATATAGCGAAGATAAAGGGCTGGTTTGAACTTTGATAATATTCAGTGAAAGACATCCAAAAGGCCTGGATTAGTCCACCATTAGCTTGAGTGAGAGATGTTATTGACTGCTATTTTCTTTAAGAACAAAGAATGGCCTTTTGGGCTTCCAGTTTTATATCCTTTATTATAGCATTTGATGTAGTATTTTAACCTTTCCAAGTTTTCCTTCTTTTTTTTTTTAAAGGTTAGAAATAAAATTCAAGGAACATATCTCCTTGGAATTTAAGTGACATTTCCTCCAGGAGGTGCTTTGGAGATTTCACCCGATAGTTGGTTTCTCTCAGTGTAACACAGACGCACCCATGTCTGCAGTGGCTGCTGCAGGCCGGTAGCTGTCTCTACTGGATTACCCCACCTTAAACTCCTGTACCCTTTAGTCTATAATTCAGATGAGACAACCAGCTTAAAATGTCCTGTTTGTTCCTCAGATAAGGCTTAAAATGACACAAACAGAAGCTGAGTAGCAGATTTTAATCTCTTTAACTTATAAATTACATTGGATTTTTGTATGCTTAAATGTTAAGGCATGTCACTAATGTGCCAGTTAGGGATGTTAGGATTTCTTTGGGGTTTATTATAGCTTTGGTGACTTTTTTATTTAATAATCTGAGGATATGTGAGCTTAAGTTTTTTCTTTCCAAAGATAGCATCATTAATAATTTCATAGTTTCTTGTTTTGTTCTTGTTTCAACTAGCTATTAGCCCTTCCTTTAAATTACAAATACAGAGCTTAGCTGTGTGACCTCAGGCAGGTTTCTAACCTTTATGCTTCAAATGCATCTATTGCAGCAGCCACTGCAGGCACAGGTGCTTCTGGGTCACAGTGAGAGAAGTGGTAGTGGTACCTCTCAAGGTGTTGCTACACATTTAGAGCTTCGTTCCATTAATTTCTATCAAACATTTTATTTCATTCAGGTATAGTAAACTTTTATGGCTAAAGATTTCCAAATTTATCAATTGGGATTTCTTTCCTGAAGGGTAGATGACCATATCCAGTTCCTAGCTGTTCTCGTTCCTTGCTTGGCTAATAGGAATTGCAAACTCACCATTATAAAAGCTGAAGTTGTGGGGATTACATTTGCAGTGGTCTCTCAAATATCGATTATTTTGTAGACCCCCTACCCCATCTGTATTACATCCCTCTGACTTCATACTTCCCATATCCAAGGCCCAAAGCATAGAAACGGTTCTTCCAATAAACTTTCCCTTTCCAACATGGCTGCTAAACTTACGGGAGAATTAGCATTACAACAATCTTTAATTATCACAGAACATCGATAAATCAAAATTATAATTGGCAAATATGTATCATGTGTTCAATCATACTATGGATCATTTTTGTATACAGGTTATTTTCTAACTCTGATATATTATACTAATAGGGCTAGACTGCCATCTTTTCAATTAGAGGAGAATTGTAAGTCTGAAGTTTTATATACTTGAATGTTTATTAAATTTTTAGGAGTAGTGTTGTAGCAGTGTGGCCAGCTGTGCTGCCTAGTTTTATGTCAGCTTGACACAGACTAGAGTTCTTTGAGAGATAAGAACCTCAACTGAGAAAATGTCTTCATAAACTCAGGTTGTAGGCAAGCCTGCAGGGCAGTTTCATAATTAGTGGTTGATGGTGGAGGGCCATTGTAGATGGTGCTACCTCTGGGTTGGAGGTCCTGAGGGGTCTATAAGAGCAAACCATGATGAACAAGCCAGTAAGATTTTCAAATTATGAGTCATATTTTTTGTTTTATTTTTCTAATTGTTTCAGTAAGGTGTATTGTCATAGAATAAGTTGCTGTCATTTAAAGTGTACCATTTGACACTGAACATTCCTGAAGCACTAACACCATCAGGGTGACAAGACAAACCCCTGCTTAGGGATTCATGAATTCTCTCTTTTTTTTAAATTTATTAATTATTTATATGTAAGTACACTGTAGCTGTCTTCAGACACACCAAACATCTCATTACAGATGGTTGTGAGCCACCATGTGGTTGCTGGGATTTGAACTCAGGACTTTCTGAAGAATAGTCAGTGCTCTTAACCGCTGAGCCATCTCTCCAGCCCCTCATGAATTCGTTTTCTTCTAATTTAATAAAATTGAGGAAATAATGTCAATGTAGATTATTTGAAGACATGTAATACATTGATAATTTTCGTTTTAATCTTGCTTATTTGTGATTGGTTACTAACCTCTTAAAAATAAATATATTGAATATTTAGTGAAAAAAGTAACAGTTGATGTTCTTTCAAATCTGTCTTCCTAGAAGCAAAATTAGAAAATAGAACTTGCATTGATGGCATGTGAATCTAACAATTTATATTTAAGGTAGTGGGTTTACACACAGCTTTCATGCCATACTTCCACTTTGATACATGGGTACAAACATGGCTGGCATACTCTGCATCCCTGCATGGCTTATGTGAGAAATAAAAGCAGTTGCTGCACTGGATGACATCAGATGCCAACACAGATTGATGGGCTTGAGTGCAGGCCACAGTGAGCGTACAGATGGCGGTGTCTGTACCATTGGACAGGAGATGACCGAGACTCTGAAATGATTCCAGTGGAGTGGCTTCGGTGTTGTTGCAGTAAAGGGCATCCATTCAACCTCAGGTGCTGTGCAGATGGTGAAGCCAAGCTAATATAGAAAAATGAGAAACAAGTGACTATTTAATGCACAAGCATGCTTGGTCCACATCACAAGTAAATGATGGTATTGCATCTGGGAAGCTTAGCCAGATGGCTGTACATTAAAACACATGACTCCTTGAGAGAGTTAAGTACAGGCAATTTGCTCAGGTTTTCTGGAGGCCTGCTGCATATTATATTAGGGTAGGGGAAAGTGAGAGATGAAGTGCTTTATTTATTGAAAGTGTTAGGTGAATTTGGCAATTATTTAAGCATAATCTGATCTCCATAAGTATTAAACATGTTTCTTGAAGGGGTTAGGGCACAAGGAAGAGTCAGCTGGCTTTAAAAACAAAGTACTGTGAACAGTAGTGTTTTTTTGTCCCATACCTTTTCAGTTTTATGAAAGTTTTCCATTAGGCAATACACACACACACACACACACACACATATACACACACACATATGTATATATATATTTACTTACAGGTTTTAATGTGTCAAAAATACTAGAAACAGAAGGAGTTGAATAGATTGTGTTGAATGCTGTATGAAATGGGACCATTTTTGCCAGTAAAATTTAAAATTTTTCCTTTGCAGCTTAAAGAAAGTGGTTATTGTACAGGTCATGAACCGGACTCCCTGGAATTCAGCACCGTGGGAGGATGGATATCTACTCGAGCGTCAGGCATGAAGAAAAATATCTATGGCAATATTGAGGACCTGGTAAATTTATTTCTAGTTACTGTCTAACTTAAAATACACAAATACCTAGTTTACAAGTTTATCAAGAGTTTAGTCTTTTTTGGTGATATTCTTGCTGTAGGAGATTTTATATTTGCCTTTTCTGAAGGAATTCTTTTTTCTCTGTACAGTTGAAGAACCTCACTGAAATGGTTCTGTTGAGTAGTTATATAAGCTGTCATGTTAAACATGTGCCAGTCTTCTGGGAGCACGACAGTGTTGTGACTCTGGGCCCCTTATTAGATATTTGGTGACATTTATTGCATTTGAGCTTTTCTGGGGATTAGGTGCATGACCTTGGCAAATTGGTTTACCTTTCCCAGCTTCACTTTGCTTTTCTGTAAAATCAATAATTTATATTAGAACTATTATTTGAGTAAAGGACATTAAAAGAAAATTTCACCAATCTGATGTATAGTAGGTTCTTCATGATTTTTTTGTTAATATTCAGTATTTCGATAATATTTATTTAACTTGATATTTTCCTGCATGATCTTGCTACTTAGCCTAGGCTGGCCTCAAACTTGCAATTTTCCTATTTCCATTTCATTTGCTGGGGTTACAGGCAGGCAATGCTGGTAGTTGATTGTACTTTAGAAGAACCTATGAGGCTGTTTAATTGAAGTAATATTCCTAACATTGTTCTTGGTTTGCTTTTCAAGCCTAAGTTCTCAGGGTTTTTATTAATACTTCCGTTGAGAGGAATATCAGATAAATTTCACGAGAGACAGTAGCTCTTACCAGTATCCAGTATTTTACATGAACTCTTTCAAAATGCTTCGTATTCTGTTTAAGAAATGAAAAACTACAGTTTTCTTTTTTGTATTAAATCTAAACCCAGTTGTAGAGAAAACTAATTTTGGGTTGTAGATTATTAAGAGCTTAATAAGTCAAACAAGTACTTGATAGACCACTGCAGTGTGTAGTTTACTTTTTTTTCCCTAAAGATTTTTTAAGGGACAATGATTGTGCATACAACTAACATGCTTACTGCATGAGTTATTATGTAGCATATTATGTTTTTAAATTTCTTTGTAACTTAAGTGTCCTTTGAAGCTCATAAGTTGCATAGCTTTTATGTAAGTGCTAAGAAGACTGGTATCTTAGTCTTTGTGGCTACAGTAGAACTCACAAAAAGTTTCTTTAATAGACGTATAGGCTTAAAAATACAATTAAGTCATGATACTAGTATCTAATTATTAGAAAAATGTTGAAAATTATTATATTTATCCTCAGTGTACAAATCACTAAAAGATGTGAGAATTCTGAAGGTCATCACAACTTATGGCTTAGCTCACTATTTAATAAGTAGTATTATTATAAAGGTATAATTTATTATAAATGAGTGTGTGTGCAAGTACAGACATAGATGTAACGGGTGTGTGGAATTTATATTGCGCATTGTATTAAACAGGTGGTTCATATGAAAATGGTAACACCTAGAGGTGTAATAGAGAAAAGCTCCCAAGGACCTCGTATGTCAACGGGCCCTGATATCCATCACTTCATTATGGGATCTGAAGGTTGGTGTATTTGTAAAGTTGTTAGGAAAATATGAAGTTAATGACTTCATTTTGTGAAAGTCTGTGATATCACACAGTCTGTGATATCTTTGAAAGAATGGTATGCTTTATATATGTAAAGAGTAATGAGTTTTTATGACTTACTATGTTTTAATTCATAAAGATTTTAATTCATAAGGGTTTTCTGAGAATGACTTACTCAGTTTTCTTCTACACTTTAGTCTTATATATTTCTAATGACAGTGTGATTTTTTTTGTTTGTTTTTATTTTCAAAATTTTTAGTGAATCTTAAAAACAGTGGTTAAATATTTTAACTTTGTATATTACAGTTAAATTCTATCAGGCTGACAAAGCATTTTCTTTCTCTCTTGTTTTCCTATAATTATGTGTTTTATTACTTAGTGTTGGATGATTTTAGAAACTGCTTTAAATTCCATTATTCGTGTATCTTTTAAACTTTTGTTTGTCATTTAAATTTTTATTTTGTAAGTAATATGCATTGTTTGCTTGCTAATATTGGATAGGCTAGAATGCCATTCTTCAGATCTTCCAAATGTGTAATTCCTTCTGTTTTGCAAGCTGTCGAGTAAACACAGAAGGGAATGGTATGAGTAAACTTGGGCCTGTTTTTCAGATTGTGGAATAGGAACATCCCTTAAATTTAGAGAAATATGATAAATTTAAACAAAGTGTTTCTAACTTAGCTAAAGAACTCATTGCTTACTTCAAAAGATGGTTTGAGTTGAACAGATAGAGTTTGGAAACATTTAGTGTTATATTCAGAAATGAAAGAACACTTATAATAACTGTTGTTCCTACTCTGCTTGGGGTGGTGGGTAGGAAGTTGGAGGGCAGTGAGGAGACTTCTGCAGTGAGCAAGATGAAAAACCAACTGACTTCTCATTGAGCAGCTCATTTAAGTGGGGGGTGGGGGGACAAAGGCCATTTAAATCCTTTGGGGAGTGGGTAGAGGCTTTGGGGTGAATGTATATCTTTGGGTGGGGCCAAGGTGGTGGGAATGCCTGGGAATGACTTATTTGAAGAATCCCAGGTGCTTGCTGGAGTTAGGGTTTTTCTGCTGTGAACAGACACCATAACCAGTCAGCTCTTATAAGGACAACATTTAATTGGGGCTGGCTTACAGGTTCAGAGGTTCAGTCCATTATCATCAAGGCAGGAACATGGCAGCAGTCAGGCAGGCATGTTCTACTCCTTCATCTGAAGGCTGCTAGCACAATACTGGCTCTTAGTCAGCTAGGACAAGGGTATTAAAGCCTACACCCAAGAGGCTACACCTACTCTAACAAGGCCACACCTCCCAACAGTGCCCCTCCCTGGGCCAAGCATGTACAAGCCATCACACTGGAATGTGACCTTATGAGGAGAAAAGAAGTTTAACCTGTAACCAGGCCACCAGGCTACTTGATTACCTCAAGGTTGGCAGATGTAGGGCTTGTAAGGCTATGTGAGCAGGGACATGGAGGCCCAGAACAAGGCGGAAATGGTCCAACTTCTGGCAGGCTCAAGATGAGATTTTAGACAAGCCTTGACCGCACTCTTGTTCCAGGCAGCCCCACCCCCACCCACTTTGCAGTGCTTTTCAGCCTCACAAATAATTAAGGCATTCATGCATTGGTGTTTGGTTTAGGACCTGGGACTGGGGACTGAGGTGCATATTTTACATATCAAAGCAGACCTGTCTTCCAGGTTCTCCCAGCATCCCTTAGTTCCTGCTCCCAACCTTGAAAATTTCAGCTGAGAGGTTCTTCTCTATATAATCCAGATATTTTGGTCTCTTTCTTACTCTCTCCCCTCTCTCTTCTTTGCACATACCCCCTTTCTCTCTTTCTTCCCCTTCCCCTTCTTCCTTGGCTTTCATCTTTAGGGCCAGTGCCTTTAATATATTCTAACTCAGCTTGAATTGGTTCATTTCATTGGTAAAGAAGTAACCTATCAATCAGTTCTGATCTTTGACAGTAACAACAAAGAAAGAACAAACAACAATGTCTGCTAATGACATGGTAGAGATCATATCAAGTATTTGATGATAGATTAGCTATTTGTGATGGTGGTGGTGGTAGCTGTGGGGGTTGGTTTATGTGTACAGGTAGGTAGGTGTGTCTGGGTGTGTAGGTGATAGGTTGTGGGTAGGTGGGTGCGTGAGTACCTTTGCTTTGTGTGTATGCTTGAGGGTGAACACATGTGTGCACACAGTCTCCTTGCTTCATCAGTATTGCTCTTCTTGATTCATACCATTTTCTTCTTTGTAGTTCTTCTTTTTTTTTTTTTTTTTTTTTTTTTGAGACAGGGTCTTTATTATGTAGTTCTGATTGTCTTAGAACTTGTATGAAGACCAGTCTGGCCTCAAGCTCAGATCTGCGTGACTCTGTCTCCTGCGTGCTAGGATTAAAGGCGTGCACTACCATGCCTGACTTGCTTCTTAGCCCTTTTCACAATTCCTTATAGGTATGTGGTCCTCTCTAGGACCTGTATAGGATTATGATTTTATATAATATTTTGGCACTATTGTTGTATGAAGGTCTTTTGTATGTATTTTCTTTGTCCCTTAAATTGCTGTACTTTATTTTTTTTAATCTTCCTGTGCTCCTGTTTTTTTGGTTTTTGTTTATTTATTTGTCTGCTTGTTTTTAGAGGGTCTTACCCTTCAGCCTAGGCTGGCTTGGCATTTACTGTGTGGCTCTGAATGGTCTTAAATTTATAATCCTCTTGACTCAGTTTTCCAGATGCTGGGATTTCAGGTGTTAGCCATTGACCCCTCTGCCCTCAGCTCTGTTGTGTGGTCAACTGCTTAAGCATCCCTTCAGTCCTTCTCACACTTGCAGTCCTTTAGTGTTGAGAACTACAGTAGGTCGAAGGGAAGCTTTTCTTTTTATCTTTGCTTAGAGGTAATTTAAAGTTTATAGGGCATTTTGTTTTATTTATTTAATCTTTTTTTTTTCCTAAAATTGAAGTCATAGGCCTTGTACAGGGAGGACAGGGAGAGGACAGATTCAGAATCAGGTGACACCATTCTTTTTGTGCCCCTTTATTTTTAATTTTATGTGTATGTGTCTTTGCATATGTTTCTGTGCACCATGTATATGCGATGCCTGTGGAGGCCAGAAGAAAGTATTGGGTGCCCTGGAATTGTGAGTGTTGGGAATTAAACCTAGGACCTCTGAATGATCAGCCAGTGCTCTTAACCAGTGACCCCTCCCTCGATCCCCATTAACTCTTTTTGACACTTTCTCTTAATAATGAAGTTACCTGAGAGTATATTTTCAATTTATGTGAGGCTTTATTTGTTCAGGAAAATACTTGCTTTTTAATATTAAATAGCATGGGTTTCCTCTTATGGAGTGATTGCACAGGTGGGCATATTTTTCCTGATAGTTTTTTTTTTGTAGTTCATAGGGTTCACAGCTAGATTAGACTGTTGATGCTTTTTCTAACAGCACTTGAATAGTTCCAGCTTGCTTTCTCTATATCTTGCAGCTGAGGTGTGAGGCCTTTGAGACCTGTTTTTTTTTTTTTTTTTTTTTTTTTAACCCCCCTGACTATTCTGAATCCCTTGCAATTCCATATAAAAGAAAGAAGTTAGACCCAAGCTCACATCGTATTTATTTTATTTGTTTAACTTGGAGTCTCTGTGAAAACCAGAGTCCAGGAAGGAGACAATTATGGGGAATACTCTTAAGTAAGGCTAACATCTGGTCTTCCAAACTCTTACTAGAATCATCCGTTAAGTCTTGTTTATGGCATTCTAGGACCTCTCTAAACTACCACTTCACACTCTTCCATGTTCTTCTCACAAACCATATCCAAGAGCCCGAGAACCACATGGTCAAGTATAGCAAAACCCCATTCCTGATGCCAGTTTGTTGTCTGGTTACCTTTTTATCATCTTGACTAAATACCAGGCACAACATTACTTGTGGGAGGAACCATTTGTATTGGTCACAGGGCTGGGGAGAGGGGGTTGTGGTAATGGCAGTGACTTGAAGTCCTGGTGCCAGGAACATGGGACTTCTTGATCATATTGCCATAGACCAAGAAGTAGAAGGCTTGGGTAGAAGTAGGGTCATTCTGTAACTCTCACTGCTTAGATCCTGAAGGTTCCACAGACTCCTAAACAGCGCCTCAACAGGTAGAGACCAGGGGTTTAGACACATAGCCTTTGGGGGTATTTTATTTAATAGGAACATATTTTATATTAGGGAAGGCTTTGGAAATCTGCTCAGGTTTATTGTATCGCCTAGTTTGTGGTCTGTCCTGAAGAATACTGTGTGTATACCTGAAATGAATTTACGATCTGCTATTGCTGAATGGTATGTTTTAGTCTATGAATGAGGGCAAATTTACTTAAATCATTGTTCAGTCTTACCTTTGCTTAGTTCTTAAATCATTGAAAATGGGGTTTTGAGGTTTCCAAGTATTCATTATCCATTTCATTTGTATCAGTTTCTGTCGTATATTTTCACTTCCTGTTATCAGCACCATCTTTTAATAATTGTGTGTCTTCCCAGTTATTTATCATTTCCAAGTGTTCCTCACTGTGTAGTATCATTCTGTTTAAGTCAGTCTTGTCTGCTATTAGTACTGTGTCTGCATGGCACACCTTTACCATATTTGAGTCTAGGTGTATTTGAAAGTGTGTCTCTTGAAACAACCATGCATTTCAATTATTTTCAATAGTGCTTCTCAACCTTCATAGTGTTGTGACCCTTTAATACAGTTCTTTATGTTGTGACCCCCCCAACCATACAATTATTTTCATTGCTACTTCATAACTTTAATTTTGCTATGATATGAATCATGAATGAAAATATCTGTGTTTTCTAGTCATCTTAGGTGACACCTGTGAAAGTTGTTAGCCCCCAACAAGCTTGCTACCTTTGGGTTAGGAACTGCTGATGTATTGGGTACTGTTAGAGGAAATTTTCAGCTATTTTTTAAAATAATTGTTCTGCTCCATGTTTTGTCTCTGCTCTAACAGTACTTTCATTATTTATCTAGTATTGTAATTAAAGGGTTTTGATGTTTTTCAGAGACATTGTTAGTTTTTTCTTTGTTTTTCTCTCTATTCTTTTTATAGCACAATGTGTCACAATCTCTGTCAGTCAGTCTTCAAGTTTGATACTCCATTTTCTGCCAGATCACATGTTGGGCAGTTTGGTTTTTTTTTTTTTAACTTCTTATTGATTCTTTGTGAATTTCACATCATGCAATCCCACTCATCTCTCGGTCCCTTTGTATCTGCCATCTGCCCTTGCAATCTCCCCTACCCAAAGAAAATAAAGAAGATAGAATAAAAAAAGAAAAAAGTTTCATGGAAGCTATAGTGTGTCACTATATATATCCCACTATATACCCTTTTGTCCACACATCTTTACTGGCAAATGTTCATTGCAACCAGTCACTGTTAAGTTTTGAGGCCTCTGGCTTCTGCTATTCTATCAATACTGGATCCTCACCAGGACTCCTCTTGGATACCCTGTTGTTTTCAGTTGTCATAGAGATCCCGCAGCTTCAGGACTAGCCTGTTACCTGCTCCAGCAATTCATAGATGGGGTAGATGTTTGGGTGGGACAACTCGAAGCCCTGGATCTGGGCCTTGGTAGTGTGTGAGCCTGAGTATTGGTCAGCCCATCAGGTCTTCTGCGCTTGCACCACCAGGGTAAGCTCGCCAGCACTGCCCCTGGCTAGCTCACACAATGCTACAGCCAGCAAGGAACAGACAGGGTCATGCTCTGACTCACCCATGCCTTTGCCACCAGGGATAGCTCTATTGTGATGCTAAAGGTAAGATGCAGGGCCCATTCTCTCAGAGCTATAATTAGGGAGGGGCAGGGCTAGCTCTCCTGCTCTCATGACCTCTGGGCCAGCTCACCTGCCTGCTGCATGAGGGGAGAGGAAGGAAAGGGAGGGGAAGGGCATCTCTCCCTTGCTCATGCCACCTCACTCCCTTGTGGGGCCACTTCACCCACACTTCTGTAACCAGGATTAGCTGTGCTGTGCTGTTGTGCAACTTCTTTAAATGAACTTTTCATTGTAGTTACTACAGCTCCAGAGTTTTCAGTAGTTTATTGATAGTAGTTCTTTGATATGAATAAATGCTGTTTCAAGTGAACCTTGAAATCATTGCAAATAAAAAAAGTACAAATGGCCACATACTATGAGATTCCTTTTATATAAAATATCCAGAATATGCATAGAGACAGAATATATTTATGAATAATTGGCTAGGGCGTGGGTCTGGAAATGGAGCATGGTTGTTTTTTTGTTTTTGTTTTTGTTTTTTTTTCCATTTTTTATTAGGTATTTAGCTCATTTACATTTCCAATGCTATACCAAAAGTCCCCCCTACCCACCCACCCCCACTCCCCTACCCACCCACTCCCCCTTTTTGGCCCTGGCGTTCCCCTGTACTGGGGCATATAAAGTTTGCGTGTCCAATGGGCCTCTTTTTCCAGTGATGGCCGACTAGGACATCTTTTGATACATATGCAGCTAGAGTCAAGAGCTCCGGGGTACTGGTTAGTTCATAATGTTGTTCCACCTATAGGGTTGTAGATCCCTTTAGCTCCTTGGGTTCTTTCTCTAGCTCCTCCATTGGGAGCCCTGTGATCCATCCATTAGCTGACTGTGAGCATCCACTTCTGTGTTTGCTAGGCCCCGGCATAGTCTCACAAGAGACAGCTACATCTGGGTCCTTTCGATAAAATCTTGCTAGTGTATGCAATGGTGTCAGCGTTTGGATGGAGCATGGTTGTTTAATTGGTACAGTTGTGGGGAGATTAAAATGGTCTAGATTTAGTTTATAGTAATGATTATACATACATGTGAATACATTAAAAGCTACTAACTTTAGCATTTTCTTTTAAAATACCTTTTATATCTACTTTGATAATTTGAAACATATATACAATATATCTTGAGCACATCCACTCTCAGCCTCATACTTTCCCTGTGCCTCCCTAAGGTGTCCCTCACATCTCCCTTGCCTCTGCCTCCGCCTCCTCGTCCTCCTCCTCCTTGCCCTCCTCCTCCTCCTCCTCCTCCTCCTCCTCCTCCTCCTCGATTTAGTAACTCATTGAGTTAAGTGAGTTGCCTATACAAGCATGGGCAACCCACCAGTGGCCACATCCCTGAAGAAAAATAACTCTTCCTCCTGTAGCAGCCATCCTCTACCAATAGCTGCTCAACAGTAGAGCCCTAAAGGGCACCTACACAATCTGCTGGAATTACTGACTGGCTTGATTGTGTGGAAGTAGCCATAGCTGCCTCTGAGTTCACGAGTGCAACAACCACACCATGTCCAGATGACAGTATTTTTCAGCACTCACTCTAGCCTCTGGCTCTTATATTCTCCCTGTTTCTCTTCCACAATGTTCCCTGAACTTTGTGGTGTTGATAGAGCTGTCCCATTTAGAGTTGAGCACTCAACAGTTATTTTCACCACTTTAACCAGTTTTGCACAGACTGAAGCCTGTTGCAAAAAGAAGCTTCTCTGATCTTGATAGCCAACTCATCTGTGGGTATAAACATAACTATTTACAAGGTTGTTTGTCAATGTCATGTAGCGAAACAATAGTAGTCCCTGCCCACCCTTGTACATACACACAGGGCCTAGGACCTTCCTAGCCACTGGCTTTTGGCCAGTATTACAGTACACTCCTATAGACCAGGCCTCAGATCCAATCAGAAAGCAGTTGTTTGCCTCCCTAACGGTCATGGCAGGATTGTGGCCATGCATCCATCTTGCCTGGCTGGTTGATACTGTAGTGTTCGGGGTCCACTACTATAAAAGGTAGTCAACAGGGAGAAAACTTCCAGATCAGTTCAGCATGATTTTTCTGTTTGCTGGACCCAAAGTGTATTGTGTCTTCACCAGTAGGGTTCTACCATCTAGTTATGGTGGGTAACCAATAGGATAACAATAGCCATTATTTTGTTTTGAGGGCTTCTAGAATTATAAACGGGTGATCATTGAAATTATATCCCAAAGATATGGGAACAAAAAACTTTAGTCATTTTAGTTATGTTTTCTATTTTACATTTGTTTTTATATATTAAAATGTTAGTTGTGCAAACTTCCAGAGATTTTTGTGATCATGCAAATTATAAGAGGCTCATATTTTAAATAAGATAGAAACAACAGATATATGTAATGAATATATCAATATATCAACAACTAATCAGTCTGATTTATACTTCACTGACTCAGACTAGTCTTTAACACTGTGCGTACATCTTGGAAGTCACTCTAGGGATTCCAAACATGATCTGGACTTTGATTTCCAGTGTGGTAACTAAGTTCTTCAGTTTCATTCACATCTCTCTTTGCACACTATTTAAAAGTGATCATTGAAATATTTGCTAATGGTACACTATTTGTACATCTGAAACTAGAGGTTTGAAAGCATGGAAACATTTGATTTTAGGTTAGTTTCTTTCAGTTTAATCTCTTTATGGCCCAAACAGTAAAGAATATGCCATATGTATTTTTTTCATGCTTCCTACTCATAATTATTTTGTGTCTGAATACTTTTGTTAAGAGTGTCTCAGTAATCTGTTTGTCTTTCTGTGTACTAAGTCTGAGGACACAAGGCAAGGTCATAGTTTCTCGGAATCCTTCAGTCATTTCAGAGTTAGAAAATTAGCATCTTTTTGGCCCAGTAAATCTTTTCATAGTAAATATTGACACATCAGAATATACCTTTGTCAGTATGCGTGAGATGCATCAACTTGCTTCTCTGTAGTTTTCTTCTAATGTGTTATAATGCGTAAAAACCATTTAAGAGTAACTTTCTTGGTGAAAGCTTAGAATGTTTTAAAATACTTATACATTAAAAAATCTAAAGTCATTTTTGAAGTTATAAAATTTGCTTAATTCATTTTAGAAGACTTGATTAGCCATTATTCCCTGTATAGAGGAGATCAAATAAATTTAATAAATAGTAGAATTAATCAGTAGAATCAGTCGATTAAATAGATTTAAATATGGTTTTAGAAAATTGCCATGTGATAAATGTATTATTTCCCTTCTTTTTCAGGAACTCTTGGTGTAATAACAGAAGCTACAATAAAGATCAGACCAACCCCTGAGTACCAGAAGTACGGTTCGGTGGCTTTCCCTAACTTTGAACAAGGTGTAGCCTGTTTAAGAGAAATTGCAAAGCAGGTAAAAACAAAGTAGAAGATATATATCAATTATATTTAAAAAATTCTGCTATAATTGTGATGCTTCAAGGACTCTTTATATTTAGTTGTGTTATAGTTGTAATTGTTTTACCACATTTTACATAGAGAATGACCCCCTAAGTACACTTGTTTCATTCAGTAGTTACACTGCTCTCACCCCTATCTCGTGTCTGAAGAGGCCTGTGTGATTTGGGCCCAAGATAAGATATGTGCTTTGATTCCTGGCTTTAAATGATTCTGCTTTGTGTGGAATGCTATATTTTAAATTATTTTGGAATAACACATTTTGTGATGAATTGAAATGATATTTAACTTATCTTAAATAAAACATTTATTGAAATTAGAAGTAGCCACGTGTGGTGGTGCATATGTTTCATCCCAGGGCTTGGAAAGCAGAAGCAGGCGGATCTCTGAGCTCATAGCCTGGTTACACAGTGAGTTCCAGGACAGCCAGGGTTGTGTAAATAGACCCTGTCTCAACAAACCAAGACACCCCCCCCCCAAAAAAAAAAAAAAGAAAGAAAGGAAGAAAGAAAAAGAAAGGAGAAACTAGAGTTAATGACTGAGCATCACTAACCACCAAATTTAGAAGTTTAAAATGTAGATAAGTGTTTTTATTATATAGAGTGTGCTGGTAGGTGCTACTTGGTTTTATAGTTTAAGTAATTTTTCTTTCTTACTTTTTTCAAGACTCCTTTTTTTTAATAATTAATTTTATTTCATGTGCATTGGTGTCAGATCCACTGGAACTGAAGTTACAGACAGTTGTAAGCCGCCATGTGGTTGCTGGGGATTGAACCCGGGTCCTCTGGAAGGGCAGCCAGTGCTCTTAACTACTGAGACATTTCTCCAGCCCCGTTTGTAATCTTTAAAAAAGAAAAAAGAAAAACAAACACAAAACCACCTCTTGCCTTCTGTCTTTCTATAAAGAAATATATTATCATTTTTCCCTTTTCCTTTTTTTAAAAGGACTAAATCATGCCAGATAACCTCTTTATTTCATTCTATGTCTTAGTGTGAAAATATCTTACTTTACTCATTGTTTGAACTGCAATAGTTTATAATAGTTTTGACTCTCATCAAATGAAAGTTAAGGCAATGTACTTCAACCCTTCTTGCTTTCTCTAAGACATTGAGTTCCTTAGTGCTCTTCATCAGGTATATGAAGGGGAATCTTATTCCTTTCCTTTTTCTTTTTCTTCTTTTTGTTAGTGAGTCTCACTGACTAGCTTTGGAAAGCCTGGAACTTGCTATGTAGATCAGTCTGGCTTCAAACTCACAAGAGATCCACCTGAGTGCTGGGATTAAAAACTGGGACACCCACTATACTGGAAGGAAACTTTTTGATATCACCTGTGTAGGTCAGCTTCCTAGTTAGCACTCAAGAAAATATCTGGCCAGTTATCCATATTCAAGTTGGACTATAAGATAGTGAAATGCATAGGTATTTGAAATTTTTGCTTTTTAATTTAAAGAAAGTAATTGGAAGTTCACTAATTAAAAAATAAAACAAAAAATTTAAATATGTTAATTCTATCTATCTATCTATCTATCTATCTATCCATCCATCCATCCATCCATCCATCCATCCATCCATCCATTTATCCATCTATAATTTTTTTAAAAACCAGCTCTCAGAATATAGCCCCAGGCTGTATTAAAGACATAGTCCCTGTTGTCTGTAGGTCAAAAACATTACCGGTATTTCTAGTTAATCTATATTGCCTCTGGTTTTTTAGCAAAAGAAACATGAATGCCAAAATAGATTTTTATTTGTTTTAAGATGCCCATTCATTCATTCATTCATTTACTCATTCTTTCATTTATATTTAAAAGAGTAGAAAGCTTTGTTACCTGCATCAGGCAGAGTGAACAAAGAGGTTCTTTCCAAAGTGGTCGCTTCTTCAACAAAGCATTTCAAATTTTATGTTAGCACCTATACTTACATATGTGGGAATACACTTTAGAGGCGGGTACATTTGCATGTGTAGTTTAAGGTCATAGTTCAAGAAGGGAAGATGGATAGATTTAGGGACATACTTAGTTTACAGGATGAAACACTTACTGGAAAGGTTAAAATGGTAGATGAGAACATTTGGGCATGTTCAGCTTATGTTAAAAGGTGGCAGACCAGAATTCCTCTGGACATGCTTACCCACCTCCCCCCTGTACCCTCCCCATCTAATATGTGCTCATATTAGAAGGTGTCAGAGAAGAGCTGCTTGTATTGTTGATGAGACTCCTTCTCCTTCTTGTATAAAACAACAAAACTTGCCCCTTAACTCCTTTTAAGGATCTTAGATACTAACTGGTGACTGACTGTAGTGCGATTCACTGGAACATTTGGAATAGAGGGAATAATGATCCATAGTGCCACCATGTGGTTGCAGAGCAGACCAGCCAGAAAGTACCTGGCTGGACTGAAGTTTGGAGTAGTTTGTGTACTTAGTAATAAATAGCTTTTGCAGACGAACTGTATAGACTAGGAAGATTGTCTTATTTGAAACCAATTTAAAAATCTGGGTAGATAATAGTTTATTCTCAAGCATTGTTCCTCGAATGGATAAGAATGCCATTTAGTGGTATCCCATTCTTTAGGGACCCACACATTTCATGCCTTATAATGCAAATGTACAGACATCATTTGGGGATGGATACAAACAATTTTTTAATGGTTTAAGAGATAATTGCCCTTACTGGCTTACTAAGTAGAAACCTCATGCCAATAGCAGGTGCTATATTTTGTTCTCCTTTTCTAACAGTATTTTCAGATAGAAAGGCTTAGTTGCTTAGTTTGAGATTTGGAGTTTCAGTTGATAGCATGGGAATTTAAGATTGACTAAAGTAGATAGTGTATGTTTTATGGTTGTGCCCAGTTCTTGATTGAAAAACATGTTTGTAATTTCACACTTTCATTTTTACAATATTTTCACTTAAGCTGCTTTCAAAATTTCAAACTGTGTGGTAGAAGAGTTCAATTCACAGCAACCACAGGGCAGCTCAGAACCATTGGTAAGGGGATCTCCTCTGGTGTGTCTGACGACAGCAGCGGTGTACTCATAGAAAAGAAAGAATTTATGATTCTGTCTTCCATGTTGAAAGAGGGGTATCTCTTGCCATTCGAAGAAAACTGACTAGTATAAATGAGTCAGTTCCTTGAAAACTGGCCCCTTGGGTGTATTTAGATGACAGCCTCTCCTTCACCAGTCATAAGGGGTGCTCTTTTCTGACTCTCTCACCTTTGTTTTCATCATTTTTTTTTTTTTTTTTTTTTTTTTTTTTTTTTTTTTTTTGGTTTTTTGAGACAGGGTTTCTCTGTATAGCTCTGGCTATCCTGGAACTCACTTTGTAGACCAGGCTGGCCTCGAACTCAGAAATCCGCCTGCCTCTGCCTCTGTTTTCATCATTTTAAGTAATTTAAAATTAACAGATATTTCCTTATGTTAATGTAGATCACATCAGGAAAGAAATAGTTTGTGAGCTCTGTAAATTCTGCAGGAGTTCAAATAAGCTGAAAAAATTAGTTTTGATATGTACTTTAAAAAAAGTATATTTGAACATAGTGGAGCATATGTCCTTCTTACTGGTTGGGACATCTTCTGGATATATGCCCAGGAGAGGTATTGCGGGATCCTCCGGTAGTACTATGTCCAATTTTCTGAGGAACCGCCAGACTGATTTCCGGAGTGGTTGTACAAGCCTGCAATCCCACCAACAGTGGAGGAGTGTTCCTCTTTCTCCACATCCTCGCCAGCATCTGCTGTCCCCTGAATTTTTGATCTTAGCCATTCTGACTGGTGTGAGGTGGAATCTCAGGGTTGTTTTGATTTGCATTTCCCTGATGATTAAGGATGTTGAACATTTTTTCAGGTGCTTCTCTGCCATTCAGTATTCCTCAGGTGAGAATTCTTTGTTCAGCTCTGAGCCCCATTTTTTAATGGGGTTATTTGATTTTCTGGAGTTCACCTTCTTGAGTTCTTTATATATATTGGATATTAGTCCCCTATCTGATTTAGGATAGGTAAAGATCCTTTCCCAATCTGTTGGTGGTCTTTTTGTCTTATAAGTGGATGCTCACAGTCAGCTATTGGATGGATCACAGGGGCCCCCAATGGAGGAGCTAGAGAAAGTAACCAAGGAGCTAAAGGGAACTGCAACCCTATAGGTGGAACAACAATATGAACTAACCAGTACCCCGGAGCTCTTGTCTCTAGCTGCATATGTATCAAAAGATGGCCTAGTCGGCCATCACTGGAAAGAGAGGCCCATCGGACACACAAACTTTATATGCCCCAGTACAGGGGAACGCCAGGGCCAAAAAGGGGGAGTGGGTGGATAGGGGAGTGGGGGGGGAGGGTATGGGGGACTTTTGGGATAGCATTGGAAATGTAAATGAGGAAAATACCTAATAAAAAATTTTAAAAAAAGTATATTTGTATATTCAGCAGTAACTTTTGGGTGTACTTGCTACTTATAAAACGCAATTGTCATTATAAGCTAATATTTTATATGTGTCATATTTTTTTCCTTTCTAAAGAGAATAACTTTGGCCAGTGATTTAGCTACTTGGGTTTTTTACAGTTGTGATCCACTGAAATGAAGGTCTTTCATTGTGTGGCGTGCTCTTTGCCAGAGTTACTTAGAAGTAGGTATTGTCCCTTTATTAAACTGAAAATAAAACTAACGTTATGATTAGGATACTTGCCTGTTTTTGTAGCTCTTATAAGCAGAGGGAAATATTTACCAAATAATACATACTTCATGCTTAAAAATCAGAAATATTTGTCTTTAAGAAGAAATATCTGGTTTATAATATAGATCCCTAGTTATATATATGCATGTCATTTCCAGGATGACCAGTGAGTACTACCAATAGCTTTAAATATATGATTTCACCTATATTAACTCTGACATAGTTAGAGGAGGAACCTGTCTATATTTAAACTTTGCATTTCTAGAAACTTTCATTCAACACATATCTTTCATCCACCTTGAACTTTTCATTAATCTATCATTGGCCTTGTGTAGGAGCACTGTAATCTTAATGAAATAAGTAATGTGCAAATTCAATAGAGAAGTTCTCAGTTTCTTGGTAATTAATGATACAACATATCTTAACTTCACTGAGTTTAATTTTGCATAGCATTGTCAATGGGCTGAATATTGGAACATTTGTTTCTGATAAACATGGAGACCTTTTATTTTATTTTTTTGCTTTTTTAATTAATTAATTAATTACCATTCTAAATGCTGTCCCCTGCAACCACTCCTACCCTCAGAGGCCCTTTCCCCATTTCCCCTTTTCTCCCCCTGGATATCTTGATAGGCTTATTTAGGAATTTGAGCAAGATGTTTGGCTTACCCTTTGAAGAAACAAACCATTTCAATTCAAAGCTAACTCACTAGCTGTGGCAGCCCAGACAGAGGGCCATTCAGTGAGATTCCCTTTTAATTCATCTTTAAGAACTTAAAGTAGCAGCCGTCTCAGGGGGAATTAGAAGGTGCATTACTACTGAACTT
Source organism: Mus musculus (assembly GCF_000001635.26). NCBI lineage: Eukaryota > Metazoa > Chordata > Mammalia > Rodentia > Muridae > Mus > Mus musculus. The sequence continues at coordinate 75,883,139 of NC_000068.7, forward strand.
TGGTAAATGCAGTCAAGTCAGAGACATCCCCACTCATGTGCCTGATCTCAGGTGGATGCTTTTCCCTAGCAAGGGGAGTGGGTTAGTGTAAGAAAAACATTTTCCATGAATCTTTTGAGGTATTTCTTAAATAATTGCCTTTTTAAATTTATAAAGTAGTTAGATTGAGATATCTGTTAAGTTAGCACAGAGAGTAATGCTAAATTTTACTTTTCGGGTTAAGGTTCAAGTAAATTCCTAGTTGTAATACTCTTAAAGGAAAGAAATTACTAGAAATTTGTCTTAGTCAAATCTATACTCATGTTTTGAGTTCAGTGTTTTTATTTATTTATTCATCAAGACAAAATGATAGATGGTTTTAAATTAGTGCTCAGCAGTTATTTTTATACCTTTTGGTGTTATTTACTGACTGTATGGCATAGATAGGTGGTGCAAGTCAGATGTACGAGAAATCCTAGTAAGTGCACTTAATTATTTTCTTAACTTTAGTACTCAACTTTTGTTTGCATATTGTTAACATTTTTTGGATTTCTTAAATAGCCCATTAGTTTGTTGAAACATCCCCTCTTAGGTTACTTCTGACACCTACCAGCAGGGGTCACTGTAGTGCCAGGGCTCCTTGCTTGCCTGCCCTATAGTTTCAGTGTTGCTTACTGGATGGTTTGGTGTGACTTTGAACTCTTAACTGTTCTTAGAGAGTTTATAGTCTCTATCCTTGAAAGAGGATTGAGTCTGCTTTCAGCTCAACCTCCCAGTTAGTTTTGAAAGCAGTGGAAATAACCTGATTGGTGCAGGGTTTGATGTCTGCGTATAGGAGCTTCTCTTTGATTAGTTGCTGTGCTAACCTTTTTTTATTTTTATTTTTCTGAGACAGCCCTGGAACTCAATATGCAGACCAAGCAGGCCTCAAACTCATGGAGTTCTTTCTGTATGCCTCTGCCTCCTGAGTGCTGGGATTAAAGGCATGTGCCACCACTACCAGGCTGTGATAACTATCAATTATTTTAAATTCTGTTTATAAGTATATTTAGAATGATATGTAATAACTTACAAATTATCAGTTGCCAAAGTCCAGCATACTAACCTACACACTATTGTTTTTATTTGAATTCTTTGCTCATGAGAATTTACTCAAGATAGCAACTGAAAATGTATTTCTTGACTTTGGAAAAAAAAAATGAGTCCTTGACTTGAATTTGACAATTTCTAAAATTCAGTGTTAAAAGCTTGGTAGTATTTGCTTATGTAATTCAGCCACCAAGTTAAGATCACACAAAGTTTATATGAATATTGGTAGCTGCATGATTTAGCAAGTGCTCTCAACCTTCCTTACCTTTTCCCCCATTTAATTTTTTTTTATTTTGAAAAATTTATACATAGAACCTTGGAATAAATATTGTAGGGATCACCTGCATATTCACTTCATAGGTCTAATGTTTTCTGTTTGTTCCTTATGTACATGATTGTGGACTGTTGGTAATTAAGTTGCAGACACCATAGCACTTGACTCCTAAGTATTTCAGCAGTCATCTCCGAAAAAAATTAATAGGGAATAGCATTGTTTGTAACCACAATTATAGGAAATGATAATCAAGATTATGATTTCTAAGGAATTTTAGCAGTTTATTTCTAAACAATATTTTTATTTGCATATTTACGAAAGTTGCATTCTAATAATTAAATCATTTGAGAGATAGAATGGCACTCCATTCTGTATCCTCCAGGACACCTTCGACCATTTAGTGTTTTACTGTAATCTCGCTTACTACCCAGCATTTCCCTTTACCACCTGACAAATTTTCTTCCCTGCCCACCAGATTGGCAGCTGCGAGAGGCAGGCCTGAACTTTGTTGTCAGTAGTCCTTGATGGGCAGCATAGCCCAACCTCTGCATCTTAAAAGTTTGCCCTACCATGCTTTGTTGTAGCCTTTAGGTACACTTTTAATCCCAGTACCTGGTAGGCAGAGGGAGGCGGATCTCTGTAAGTTCAAGGTCAGCCTGGTCTACATAGTGAGTTCCAGGTCAGTCTGGCTACACTGTGAGACTCTGTTTCAAAAGTAAGATCAAAGCTGGATAGAATGGGTAGAGAACAATGGAACTGCTTCCAGCTTAAGGAGATAAAATCAAATGCAGATTCTAACAAGGGATCGAGAATAATCTGTGGTTTCTGGATGTGTTTCTACCTCAGAGAGACCCAGTAGCCCAGCTCTCCTCCTGACCACAGCATTTACTGAGAGTTGTCTTTCTTCCACTTCCTTAGCATGCACTTGTGTGGCTTGTTTCCATGAATAACACATACCCTTGAAGCAGGTGAACTGGAATCTGGCTGATGGCCACAGGTAGACTGTACACTTCTCATCAGAAATTTAACACCCCTCCCCCAAAGTCTCTGAATTCTTTAATATTTTGTGGTGTGCTTATGTCAGAACATATAAACATGTCTGTTTATAGATGTTATCTTGTGCACACCTATAGATATTTTCTGCTTATTTTAGGAAGAAAGGAAATTTGACCTAATCAGCTTTCATATATTTTATTAGAAGTCACTGCATTCATTTTATTACAGGCATCTGGATTTGTAAATGTGAAGAAAATTGACTCACCTTTAGTGTGGAAACTGGTGGTGATTTTAGGAATTTCTAACCAAACAATAATTCCTTTATACCACACTTAAAATTATCCTGATTGTAATTTTTTAAACTGTTAATTTTTTAGTAAGACCACAGAATGGCCAATATAATAGTTTTGATGTAATTTTTGATTCAAATATGAAGCTAAGAACTGTGTGGTTAGTGATACTGTGTGTGTGTGTGTGTGTGTGTGTGTGTGTGTGTGTGTGTTACTTGAAACTGCTCATCAGTAGTCAGGATCTTGGTCTCTGCTGTTTCGTAGTTATTCGACCTTGGACAAGTATTTTAACTTCATCCACTCTTGTATCTAACTGAAAAGTAGTTAATACAGGTTATGCTTCTGTGACAGTGTTGTTGATAAGCAGGGCAGCAGTTTGAAAACAGCACCCTGGATAGTGGGAGTTGGTGGGTTGTCACCGTGTGTATTAGATCATCTTTTACTGTCCCTACAGACCTGCCAGTGACTCTGAAAAGTCACTTGAACTATTTCATCTTTAGTATTTAGATGAGTAAATAAACAGTTTAAGCTTTAAAATAGGAATCTTATTAATCCTTTTATTGGGTAAAATTGTGTTTTATGCTTTATAATAATTAAAGACTTGTTCAACTAAAAGCAAGTAATAGCAAAAATGTTTTAATGCATATTTTAAGCTCTTAGCTAGTTTTGAAACTTTATAGATTTTATTGATAAACAATACTTTGATGACAGATGTTTGGAAAGTTTATGGCAGTTTTTGAAGGCTGAGCAAGTAGGATTGCTGAGCGGAGGTTGGAGACATCTGGTCAACATAGCAAGATGCTGTCTCAAAAAAATGTTTACAGCATTTTTTAAAGCATCTGCTCTAAAAACAGCCCTTGGTAGAACTTTAGTGGTCTTAAAATCTTGTGTAGGAAACAATAATCCAGTTTGGGCCTCATACCCTTTTATAGCTTGGTCGTCACAAAGTTAATAGAATGCAAGATGAATGTATTGTCTGCAGTCTCAGGGTTAGTGTCTGCATTCTCTTCTCATGTTTCCATTCGTTCCTACTTGGACATCTGCGTCTGCAAATCCAAATACTCCCAAATCTGAAATGTGGTGTTGGTAAGTTGTTGGTGAAAATAGTTGGATTTCAGGGCGTTTTGGGTTTCAGATCCACAGCTGAAGATTATCCACCTTGCACCTGCTGTCTTCACTTTGCGTTTTGTGTGTTGTTTTCTTCCTTGTAACACTTAGTTCCTAGATATATATGACACCGGAACAGCCTTTTATTCTTCACACAGATCTCCTTAACCATCAAAGTTTTACTGCTTCTTACATTACAAGTAACCCTGAACGAGTGTAGAGCTCTGTCTGCGTGTCTGTATGTTTTCCTTTTAAAATAGTGTGGGGAAGGAGGTAAAGGAAGGAATGGCTCCTAGAGTTGTCTTTGAAGATACTGCAGATACTTTTTGGAAGTTCTTTAGCATATAAAAATTTCCATCAGTGTTTTCCTCATTTTAAAAGTGTGCAAGAGGCTGGGGATGCATCTGAGTGGTAGAACATTTACAGCAGGTGTGTGTATGGCCACAACCTGGATTCTCAGCCCTGTTAAAAAAAAAAAGGAAAATGGAGGAGATGAAGGAGAAAAAAACCTGCAAAAACCTACTACAGTACTACAAAATTTGAAGGACTCTCTATAAAGCAGAAAAGAAAAACTTTCTATATAAGTGGCAGCAGAGGAAAGAGGGACGAGTTTTCAGGACTGCTGTGACCTACCTGCCGGGTGGCAGCTTAGGGAAGATTGAGAGCATCTCCAGGCATTCATTGGTTGATTGTGCAATGTTTTTTTGTTTTTTGTTTTTTGTTTTGTTTTTTTCCTTTTTCTTTTTTTGACAGGGTTTTTCTGGTAACCCTGGCTGTCCTGGAACTTACTATGTAGACCAGGCTGGTCTCAAACTCACAGAGATCTGCCTGCCCATGCCTCCTGAGCACTGGGAGGCACACACCATTTGGGCACGGGCCAAAATGTGCAATTCTTAAGATACATTTTTACTCTTTGAAAAAAAAAAGTTCTATTTTGCTGTAAAATAGTCCATTTTCAGGACTGGCATTTCTTTTTAAGTTATTGCCAGGCAATAAGTATATTTTATTGCTAAGATTAAAAGTCTGAATATGTATGCATTGCTTTTATATAGAGTTCTTCAAATATTTTTGTAAGCTACTGGTGTTTATAGTCTTCATGAAATGATATAAGCCATTGAGATCCTTTTCTTTTTATGCGTCTTTAGGAGCTAAGTCCTTACATATGTCAACAGTCAGGTCCTGTTGGTGTGACATTTTAGTTAGTGAGTTGAGTTGACTCTCCACCTTCTCTTTCTTAAACAGAGATGTGCTCCTGCATCTATCCGCCTCATGGACAACCAGCAGTTCCAGTTTGGTGAGTAAAGTACAGCAGTTTGGAAATGTGCTGTTAGCCCAGGGTTTCCAGAGGACAGTGGCGCATGCCATGGCACTGCCCGTCACAGGCTCCCAGCCTAAGGAGAACTCAGCCTTGTAAGCGAGGGCAGCAGGGGAGGAGGGCTGTGGGCAGCGCAGGGACTGGGCTTGTGGGGATGCTAGGCTTCATTCACGGAGCTTTTCCAAGGTGGAAGAGGAACGAACACAAGGAAATGCTTCTGTAAGAGGCTGCACGTGATCTGCATCTAAGGGGAGATGGAGGTCTGTGGGAGCCGTCTGCCTTACCAGGCTTGATCCCCTGTTGGCAGAGCTGGACTTGTGAGAGCACAGTAGCATGACTTAGAGCTTTTCAGATGTTTGTGTGGTAATTAACCTGTCTGCAGTAGGCTTTCTCTGTGGAGGGGGCGTCAGTCATCTTTGCCTCAGAAAGCTCTTTCTGACGGTCTTACTCAGGGTGAGTTAGGAGGAGCTGGACTGGAGGTGAAGCTTCAGGTGGTGTAACATGAGCGTGGTGAGTCTGAAGTGCCCTGAGCAGAGTGACAGCCGAGGAAAAGGGGCAGGTCTTCAGGACCGCCATCCGCCTGCTGGGTGGCAAGCTTATCGAAGACTGAGAACATCTCCAGGCATTAATTGGTTGATTGGCAGTGGGGTTTTGGAGTTACAGTGGATTTGGGGTGTTGCTGGAATATTTGTAACCATGCCCTGGGGTCGGCTATGATGTTTTTGTTTGCTTTCTTTATTGGTATATAGTTATTATGCATTATATTGGCTTTCATACTGAGAATGTCTTTCAACTATATCATATTTTGATCATATGCCATATATCCCTCCCCTTTGGCCATCCCCTTTTCCCCTTAGGCTATAGCATTTTTAATTCCTTGGTATCCATTGAAGATTCTGTTTGTATATTCTCTAATGGCTTCATGATTAAGCAATTAAAAGAGGGATTCTTAGCACAGCAAGTGTAATCCAGTGTCCTGCACCAGCCATGTTGCTGATTGATGAATGTTTATGTCATACTGGTTAATGAGGTATAAGGCTTATTATTAATTGTGATGTTTTTTATTTCTCCTGGTTCAACCCTTAATAAAATATACTGAAATTGTCTATTTTCAGTATATTGACATGATCTACATATTTACTTTATGGATGAGGCTTCTCAAATGTAAGGAATAGTTTTATGTTTTTGTATCTCTTGCCCTGATCACATGTCGTACATTTAAGTGTTGGTTGAATTAATCATTGAACTGGCAAAATAGAGTGAACAACTCCTCGGTAGCTATAGCACAACACTGAGCACATTGGTAATATCACAGTTTCTCATATACCACCTTTTAGCTGCACTTCAGTGTTGAATCTACAGGCTATGAGTGGTAGAGTTGTGGTCAAACTCAGTTTGTCTGATTCCAAAGTTCCATGCTTTAGCTGTGTCACGTCACTTCAGAAATACATTGTTAACAAATCCTTTAAAAGAATTAACATAGCACCATGAAGTTGATGCTGTATGCTAATCAATGCTACTTATACTTTCTGATTAAGAAATGTAGAAATTTATTGTAAAGTTAAAGAACACTAACCAAAATATATTTGGCATGTAATAGTTTGATAGGCAACAATAACAATTAAAAAAAAAGGTAGTGATGTCTTCAAGTTATTATTGATGGTCAACACCGTTAGTATCACTTATATAATAATTGATTTAATTCAGTATTATGTATACGTGTGGCTGACTTCTATCATTGTAAGGGCAATGATGCCGTTCAGAGTCAGCAGATTAAGGTGATCATGGATCCCTACGGATTATTTACATAGAATTAGTAACATTTGGAGTTTTAGTGCATTGTAAAAGGATAAATGGATTTGAAGACTTGTATAAAGCATAATTTAAGTCTTTTGTAAGAAAGACATACTCAGTACTTTAGTGGTACTGGTGATAAAAGCTAGGCTTCAGGCTTGCTATGCAAACATTCTACCCCTGAGTGATATCTCAGCCCTCCTTTTACTTTTTGAGGTGGGATCTTAAGTTGCCCAGCCTGGCCTTGAACTCAATCTTAGTTCAGGTAGGCCTTAAACTTTCAATTCTTCTGCCTCATCCCCTGGAATATCTGGGAATACAGCCCTGAGCCCCAGGTAGTACGTTTATGTGTTTAATTTCTGTTATTAATATAGAATGGGTCCTAATTGTTTAAAAAGAAAAAAGAAGCATTCTGATGATGTGCTATTTCCAAGTTTATAGGTGCTAAAATTATTTTTAAAAGCATAATTATCCTGGAGAAACATCTATAAAATCTTTCAGGAAAGAAAAAATTCCTAAACAAATCAACGTTTGATTCAGGGGCTCAGACACACTGCTGAGTTGGTCTCTGTCCACTCCTGTTCATTTTCTTTGCTTGCTACCTTGTTCATCTCCTCTTTTTAACTGTCTCAGCCAGTCAGGGCTGTCTCTTGGTCTCTGCATAAGACCTAGTTTACTTAGTCTTTGCCTAACCTAGTTTCCTCACTACAATTAGCAAAAATGTAGCAATTAAGTATTATATATTAAATTTTTCACTTAAAATGTAGATGAATTGGCACAAAAGATTGGCAGTGATTGGTTTAGAAACAGCTAGTTTGCCATCTGCATCCTTTTAAAGGAAGGCTTATGCTTCAGAATCCTCAGCCTTAGAAGACTAGAAAAAAGCCGGGTGTGGTGGTGCACGCCTTTAATCCCAGCACTCGGGAGGCAGAGACAGGTGGATTTCTGAGTTTGAGGCCAGCCTGGTCTATAGAGTGAGTTCCAGGACAGCCAGGACACAGAGAAACCCTGTCTCGAAAAACCAAAAGAAAAAAAAAAAAAAAAAAAAGTCTAGAAAAAAACTTTATTTGAAGACGATTTTAGGTTTGCTAAATACTCAGAGGTTTTTTTGTTTTGTTTTGTTTTTTAAATTCTGCATAAACAGGATGGCATGTTTTTCTGAATTGGGCTCATAGCACTAAGGCCAGATGTGAGACTTGACTGGAACCAGCCCCAGAGCTGAGAAGTTTCTCCTCTTTGAAATGATGAGAAAACAGTAGAAGGTTCTCATTCAATTAGGCTTAATCTGCAACAGCGATGTTAATTGAGCAGGCTCTGAAATGCCGTTTGTGTTATTTTGGCAATTTTAACTCCCTGAGTGTGATTAAGAAAGCAATTGCTAGTTTTATGCTAAGAATTCTGGATGAGTTAAGAATTAATTAAGAAATAACTTTAAACTTACGTGGATTCCATATTTGGTTTTAGTTCTGTGTGATTTCTGTATAATTAAAAAATAATAATAGCAATACCAGCCACTACTGGGTTTTCTTAAAATAAAAATTAATGAGGTGATTTTACTGGGTGTAAACAGTACCATTGAAAGATAACTGAAATTATGCATAGTATTAGTTACATGTGGTAATTTGACTGGAAAACAAGCAAACACTGTCATGTTTGAAAGAATGTAGAGGTAAAGATCTTAATAAACATCCATGTAACTTACAACTGTGAAAACTCGCTTTCCCTTAGGGTACTAAATTAAAGCCATCTTTTCATCTCAAAGACACATAATCTGCTATTAATTTAAACTGTAACCTTTTCCCTTCTTAGGTCATGCTCTTAAACCTCAGGTCTCTTCTATTTTTACATCATTTTTGGATGGATTAAAAAAGTTTTATATTACAAAGGTAAGACTAAAAAAATCTAAAATTGTGCATGTATAGGACATGAGTTTTCTTCTTGCCTTCTGGCCATACATACCTCCCCAAAGGCTTTTTTTCCATGCTGTGTTGTGTTTTATGTTGGAGCTGGTATGTTAGTTAGCAACTGGACTGTGCAGTCCGTTTCAAAAGCCTTAGTCTGTGCTTCTCAAGTCTGAAAAGAGTCCTGCATTGAGCAGTCTCGAGCTGACCACATTTTCTGTACTTTGAATTTTCTTTACAGTTGTACTGAGAAGTGAAATGCGGGTGGGTTCATTTGCTCATTTAACCTTTGATTTCTGAGAACTGAGAAGTTGAAAGTGGTTACTAGTGTGTATCGCCATGGCAACAGTGTGTGTCATTTTGTTGTTGTAGCCATGGGGCTTTGCTACTATTGGACTTATTTAGGCAATACTTCTGGAAACTCTAAGAGATTGAACCAATCTCCATCTTTGTCTTTTCATGGTATAATTTTGTGTAAATTAGTAAGTGTAGTCCTTGTGCTAGGGACAGTAACTTGTTTCTCACTGTGTTTTGATACACACCCTTTGAGTAATGGAATTATCAGGTGCCCTTTGCATGGATTTGGTAAATAATGTTTTTCCAATCAAGCACCTCTCTTTTTAATAGTTTTTTTTCTTTTTGATGTCATGGATTCAAGTTTATGTATTTTCCTATGACTGATCACTTCTAAGCTGAGAAAACACTTTCTCTTCTAGTATGCTGAGGACATTTCACTCTCCCACCCCCATCATGTTCTTGTTTTGTGTTGTTTGTGCTGCAAATGAAACTTAGAATCTCATATACTAAGTATGAGGTCTGCCATTAAGCTATATCATATCCCTTACCTGGTTTAATTAACACAGAGTTTTGTTGTGGTTGGTTTTTGTTGTTTTTGTTTATTGTGTGTGTGTTGTTTTTATTTTATTTTGAGCACTTGCTACTAGATGAAGATCTAGATTGATCTTCACCTCCTCCTTCCCTGTTGCTGACCCTTGTGTCACCACTAGTGACTGTGAGTAATGCCTGCTTCTTTTTTCATTGATGCCTAAGGCATCTTATTATATACACTACTACCCCAGAAGACACCACTTTGACACAGTTCCTAATGCTTTGAAATAGTGTCTGTTTTGGTTTTGAAAAGTTAAAAAGATACAAGCTTGTTTTTTCTTTTTCTTTTATTATTTGGAATTTTCTTTGTTACCACCATCACCTGTTTTGTTCATTATTCTAAAAAAATTTTAGAGATTTGTGTTTTTTAAATGACCGCTGGGATTTTTATTATAATCAGAATATTCTAGTGTATCAATTTGGACAAGTATTGGCAAATTTGAAATTATTCATGCATCCAGGAGCATCTGTATTGTCTTTTTTTTTCCATAGCGAATTTACATATCTCTCTCTCTCTCTCTCTCTCTCTCTCTCTCCCTCTCCCTCCCTCCCCCCCTTTCTTTCTCTCTAAAGATTTATTTATGAGTACACGGTAGCTGTCTTCAGACACACCAGAGAAGAGGGTATCAGAACTCGTTATAGATAGTTGTAAGCCATGTGGTTGCTAGGAATCGAACTGAGGACCTCTGGAAGAGCAGTCAGTGCTCTTAACCACTGAGCCATCTCTCCAGCCCTTTTTTTTTTTTTTTTTTCTTTAAAATTAGTTTGGTTCTTTGCACATACAAGGTCTTTCCTGTTAATGTTATATAATATGTCATGGTTGGTTTGTATAGATGTTGTTAGCTCCAATCAGCTGTTTGGCTCTACTAACGAGTTTTGTAATTTGTGTTTGGTGTTTTCAATTACAGTTAAAGTTCTGGCAGGCTACCTGTTGTATTACTATATCAGTAGTATTTATAGTCCCAGAGTATATTTGGAAATGTGATGATTTTGTGCACCGTAGTTTCTTGTGTTCCTATAGTGCTGGGCATCAAACCTGGGGCTTTCTGCAGGCCAGGCAAGTGCTCACCAATGAGCTGTTCTTCCGGCAGTTAGTGCAGTTAGTGCCTGCCGTTCCTGTTAATGGATGTGTGAAGACCCAAAGCTCACTATTTAGCAGGCTGCTGTAATTGAGGCCATATAAAGAAGAAAAGAGCAAAATGCATTTCTGTTTACTGTTTTACAGAGGCTAAGGCTTCACTGTAATAATACAGTTTTATTTTATATTTTGTAGTTTAAAGGATTTGATCCAAATCAAATAAGTGTAGCCACATTACTGTTCGAGGGAGACCGTGAGAAGGTTCTTCAGCACGAAAAACAAGTGTATGACATCGCAGCAAAATTTGGGTATGGCTTATAGTTCATAACCAAGAGGAAGTGTGTTCAAGGTGTGGGGGCCTCACACAGACTGCTTGTGTTGCATTTCTAATTTGGATTGGCTATTAAATTAATCTTAGTTTATGAATAAGCCTAAAAAACTCTTCTTACTCCAAAATTTGTAGGAAGACCTAATTTTATACATACATACAATATGTGTGCTTATTATATAATGTTAGATTTATAGGACTGATGTGTCACTTTTACCTATTTTTATGTAATGTATACAGGTTATACAGTGCTAAATATTTTGCTTTTCCTAGATTTTTGCATGAATGACAATTTTGTGACCTGTTATTTGTTGTGTAAGAATGAGACAAAATTGTCAGGGTATTAGTTCATGTATAAAGTATGCTGCTAGTGTGTTTTTAAAAGGAAATTATGTTTAGTCTGTGGTATTTGATAAATTATCTATACTCCACCCCAGTCACTTACTGTTTTATGTTGGTATAAAGAAACAGAACACTTCACATCTATAATGAAGTGAATAATGATAGGGTGGTTTCTGTCTGCTTGATGGATTATGAGACTGATGGGTGAGAGCTCAGCGGGCCTGCCGTTTGTCAGGACCACGTTCCCCTCCCTTCTCAGGTGCAGAAGCCAAATCTCTCTGACCCAGCCCTTCCCATTTGTCCAGGGTTTGGGGAGACCTAACATTACACTAGCTCTGAACTCTATAAACATTTATTCTTTTCTTCCTTTCTTTTTGTCTTAAACTCACTTAAGTTGGAGATAAGTGCTTTACAATATCCCAACTTGTGTATATGTTAACTTAGCTCTTTATATCTATGATTGTTTGAAATTAGTATTAAAATAAAATACTGTCTTAGAGTGAAAAACAGTCTAATGTTAGACTTACTTTTTACTGTCTTTGGATATTGAAAATAAGTCTCTCTTTTATGATTGCTCTGTTCTGAAACAAGCAGAATTTTAATTTTCTTAAAATTCTATTTTCTTAAAAATTTCTAATAAAATATAACATTGTATTACCTTAAAATAAAATCACCCCTCTTTTCTCTAATCTTCCATGGTTGTTGTTATTGTTCTTTTCTTTTTCTTTCTTGAATTGCTAAAGTTCTAAGAATGTCTAAGTGGATTTTAAGCCTCTCTAGCTTTTGAATTGTATATATTTTCTTCTAGTTTCTAAGTTATATAGAATACAGATAAAATTACTAAAAGACTTTTTTCTCTTTAAAAAAAGAGTACTAGTTGGCCGGGCAGTGGTGGCGCACGCCTTTAATCCCAGCACTTGGGAGGCAGAGGCAGGTGGATTTCTGAGTTCGAGGCCAGCCTGGTCTACAGAGTGAGTTCCAGGACAGCCAGGGCTACACAGAGAAACCCTGTCTTGAAGGGGGGAAAAAAAGAAAAGAAAAAAAAAAAGAGTGCTAGTGAGAAAGGATATTTAAGCTAAATTTTTTTCTATACTTGTTCTAGCTTGAACCATTAGAAACTGAAGTTTTAATTTTTTTATTTATGTATTTCCTCTTGTTCTCAGCCAAAACAGCAACAAAGCAAGATCAAAACAACAACAGATCCTGGGAAGTGATGCATATGTATTAAAATATTAATTGGGGTGTCTAAAATTTCAGAAGTACTAAGATGGAAAGGGAAAAAACGTTTTGCCCTAATGTTTGAGTTGCTGGCTCTGCTGTTAGGGTTTGCTTAGCTCCACCTCACCTTTCTCCCATTTCCCAGCAACACCCACCACGGCTGTGTGAGTAAGGCTGTTCATTGCTGGCCAGAGTGACGCTGAAGATAACTAGTAGCTAGTAATGCGCCACATTCACTATGTAATGCTGAGGGCTAGTGATGTAAAATGGCTGCTCTATCTACACTTAGATTTTGTAAGACTTAGGACGATTTAAAAAACTTTTTAAATGAGTTAATGACATGCAATTTTTTTCTGCTCTGTTCTTAATTATTATTTTATTTGAGAAGTTATATTTTAACCTTTAGGTCTTTATTAGAGCCATTTATCAGTTTTACTTGAGCTACCAACTGTTTTGTTAGTAATGCCAGTTTTCTCCACAAGAATTTTCATTTACAATTTAAAAGAAAAAGTGAATCATGTGTGAGATACCAAGTTCAACCTTCTCAAGATAATGTTGGATAATTGTAGTAATCTTGCTTGCTTTCAGTAAATGGGCTTCAGTAAATGGGATGAACTTAAAGAGGAAAGGCCTGAGTGCGATGGGAGGCTCGATCTCTCTTTACTGGATCTGCTCCTCGCTTAAACTTAAGTCCTAGTCCGTCTGTCTGGTTGCCCTCGTTAAATATACAAATCCGTGTCTGAGCAATCCAGACCGTCATTAGGAAAAATACTTGGGGCTATTTCGATTTTTTTTTTTTTAAATCCTTAGAAATACATTGTCTTTTGGTTTTCTGGCTTTCCTGTTTTCAGTAGACATGAATTTTTGTCCTAGTTACTAAAGACTTGTGGATATTTTCTTGTTTGAATGCTGCTCTTCCGACTCAGAATCCACAGTCACTCCTTTTTGTGCATCAAGGAGGAGGAAGGTTCCACCACATTGCTAACATTCTTATATGTTAGTTGTGCTTGCATATTTTGTTTTTAATTAGGGCATTGTTAATCGGTCCTTTATTTTCTTTCTTTTTGTCTTGTGTTCTTATTGCTCATTATCTAAAATTGACTGTTTTTACGTGGCGTGGCGTCCTCCCATCACATAGTGTGTTTTACTTGTTAATGTGCTCAGTCGGCCTCCTTTTACCCCCACTCCAGCACTGTTGAACATGCCTCAACACCCGTGACCCTATGGACATGATAGCCAGATGCTGAAAGAACCATCCTCTGATTGTGTGTTCATGCTTGCTAGTAAACTACCTGTATTCCTTTAGGAGCTGCGTAAGCGTCACCTGCCAGCAGGCAGGACAGATGCTTTGACATTTTCCATGGGATTTAAGCCAATACCTTATCATTATTTTTACAGTGTCCTTGAGTTGTCTGATATAATTCAGCATTTGAGTGATTAGCTTGGCCAAATGGCCCTTTAACGTAGAATGGGAGTCTGGCTTTCCTCTCGAATGACCTACGCCTTCATTAAATATGTTTAAGAACCTTGTGAATTGATGTTTGACATTTGTGAGAATAACAAGTAGTTGATGGACGTTCTACTTAGAAATATAGCAATTAGAGTGTAACTATAATTTTTTTTTTTAGAATGGCTGCAAAATTGACAGTTTAGAAACACTTCATTTCTTAGTTTTGTGATTGCCTACATATTGTATCTTAATTTGGTTTGGGCTAAATTGATAGTTCTGAAACAACCACCACCACCAAACCAAAAATAAAAAAAAAGGAGGAAAGATTCCAAAAACTAAATTTGCTAGAAAAATTATGATTATAAAGTTGCTCTTTATTCTCTTTTAGGACTTATGAGTATAAGATGGATATCTAGTTACAGGTTTTTTTTTATTTATTGTTGTTATTTCTTCTGATTTTTTTAAATCGTATTTTAAATTCTTATTTATGCCTGTGTGTGCGCCCAGCGTGCATGAGCACTTGGTGCCCACTGAAGCCTTGTGTCAGTTTGTTTGGAGCTAGAGTTACAGGTGGTTCTAAGTGATTCAGTGTGGGTGTTGGCAGCCAAACTCTGGTCCCCTCCAAGGGCAGCACGCTCTCGGACCTCCTGAGCCATTTTTCCAGCCCTTCAGATTTTTAAAAAAGGCATGTTTCTATGGGTGTTTCCCCACTGGATCGCATCCAGTGAAGTAGACAGGCTTGTTCCCACCACATGCTCTTGGCTCACTGTTTCGGAGGTTCCCAGAACAGGTGTTTGACAGCATCTTCCGGGCTTCACATTCTTTCCTCTGTACTACCAGCTCCTGTGGGAACTGCTTTACTCCCTAGCTCTGTACTGTTTTTTCTCATTTAGCCCCTGAGCCTGACTTCATTTTTGGTGTCTACTTAGGCTAGGAGCTGATCTGCATCCCTCTAAGTTCTCGACACAGTTAATTTTGTGGTTCTAGAACTTTGTCTGTCTCTCTGCCTTAACCTCGCACACAACCCAGAATTAACTTTTCACTTTGAGTCATTTGACTTGAGCTGCATCTTGCTGGTTCGTTAGCATTGTGTCTATAACATGATGTTCTTCGTTTTGCCCCAGTCTTAAGTGATTTTTAAAATAGACTGCTCAGTCAGTCCTTTGCATCTTCCGTTGATTCTGGCTAGATTCTGAAGGCCGGTTCTTTCTGGATGTCCCTAATTAGTGTATAATCACCTGTAATTGTGGATTTTAAAATCCAGAGAATTCTGTTTAAGCCTAAATTCTAGCTGGAGATAGTCTTAAACTGTTTCTGTAGAATAGCTGTATATCATTATGTACTATGTCTGTCAAGTCAAACAAAACAGGAAAATAAATCAAGCCAAACAAAATTCAAGGGAAAAAAAAGAATTTAGTTATAAAATGTCAATTGAGGCTATAGAAGTGGTTTTTCTTTTAATTAACTAAAACAAAATAAACTTTAACTTTTGTCCGATAATAGAAAAAGTATAAATAAAATCTATTTTCTGAAGGTAGTAGAAAGCAGTATTCATTGACTATCTTTTAAAAAGTTTTACAATTATTTTGTTTTATTTTTTTATGTGTATGAATGTTTTGCCTACATGTATGTACATGTACCACATGCATACCTTGTGTGCGCGGAGCAGAAGAGAACATCAGAAGTAGAAGTTAGAGGAGGTTATAGAACAGCAGGCAACTAAATCCTGGTGCTCTGCACTCTTGACCACTAAGCCAGCTCTCCAAATCCTCATTCGTTGTCTTTAAAACTAAGAACTCTGGCAAACCACAAAACTAGGATGAGATTTTATGATATATAAATTAATTTTAACTAAATCACATCACACAGTTTCTCTAGATAAAACCATTTCCGATTGAGAGTTAATTTGTACATTCATAGTATTAAGACTTGAGGTGCTATTCTTCTCTACTTTTCTACATCTGCATTATAAACGTAAACGTTAGTACTTCCATGTGTTACGTCTCTGGTTTAGACAACGAGTTCCATGAACTAATATCATGTGTTTGGGAACTTGTTGCTATTTGGGAATTCCTAGTCACTAGCCACACAGTTTTACATATAAGACTATGTGAGCATCAGAGTAAAAATCCAATTATGGTTCCCTCATGTTTAGGACCAGCTGTGTTTCTAGTTTTGGAATTTTTTAGATTCTAAACCATTTTCCATTTATTTAATGAGATGTCTTGAGGATGAGCCATGTGTTTAAGCCTAGCATTGATTTGTCCACTTTATCTAAATAAACTGGAGTTAATTTTATACAGCATTTCTGGTATGCCTAGTTTTTATGCAACCCTCTGGGTAAAATACACCTTGTGCTCGTCCACTGTGGCATTCTATTAGCAGCAGAATGTTTTGATCTTTGTAGCATCTCAGATTTCAGATTTTCAGATTATGGCTACTCAACTGAAATGCTTAAAATAAGGATAAAACATCTTGTTAGTTTTGTGAAGGCTAAGTTCATCTAAATTTATTTTTTATTACTAGTACTTTCTTTGCTCTTTTTTATAAAAAGATTTATTTATTTTATATGTGTGAGTACACTGTTGCTGTCTTCAGACACACCAAAAGAGGGCATTGGGTCCCATTACAGATGGTTATGAGTCACCATGTGGTTGCTGCGAATTGAACTGGTGCTCTTAACTGCTCAGCCAATTCTCCAGCCCTCTTTGCTTTTAAAATATGTAGATATAGTTGAGATCATGAGTTCATTTAGCTTGAAGGATAAGATTTTGAAGTCAAGTGACTAAGTAGTAAAATTTTTAAGTTTTCAGATTTATTATTCAAGCTTTATTCTCTTGATAACTGATACATTCATGATTAGTAAAATTAAGATAAAATGAGTATAACATGCCAATCTGTTGAGCATTTATTTTGGGATGTTATTACCAATTTGGCTTTTTCATTTTTATTTCTTCACCTGGAAGATATTGACAGTTTGTTCCTTATTTACAGTGGTCTGGCTGCTGGAGAAGATAACGGTCAGAGGGGTTATTTGCTGACTTATGTCATTGCATATATTCGTGTAAGTTGTATCTCTTCACTGACTGATGTAATTACTTTCCTATTGCTGTGGCAAAGCACCATGACCAAGGGAGGCATCTTAGAACAGGAAACGTTTAATCTAGGGCTTACAGCTGCAGACCATTAGAGTCCATGACCATCATGGCAGGAAACATGGCAGCAGGCAGGCAGGCATGGCACTGGAGCAGTAGCTGGGAGCTCACCTCATTATCCACAAGGAGGAGACAGAGAGGGCTGACTGGGAACAGCATGGGCTTTTGAAACCTGAAAGGCCATCCCAGTGTTGCATCTTCTCCAACAAGGCCACACCTCCTAATTCTTCCCAAATAGTTCTATGAACTGGAACCAAGTCAAATATATGAGCCTGTGGGGCCCATTCTCATTCAAACCACCACATTGACTTAGGTTTTAAGAAGTAGGCTTTTTTTTTTTTTTTTTTTTTTTTTTGGCGTTTACTGATTGTTAGTTTGTTGCTTAGAATGGTTAAAATTGCCTTGTTTCCATAAGTCTTAAGCTACTGTAATTTAGTGTGTCATTTTACTTGAACCCTGGGTTTACTGCAACTTTTCAGAAGCCCATTTAAGACTTTTTGTATGTGCTTTTGAAAAATGTAGGAAATTTAATGTCTTTCTGCCTTTTAAAAAATGGAGGCAGCCTCTGGCTGAAAGCTGAGTGTGCCCATTTAACATTACTTGGGTTGGAGTGGAGGTACCCTGTGTAGCAACAGTCTTCACTTGATTTATAATCTATCTTAAAGATTTATGGGTTTTTATCTTTTCTTTAAAAACTGTTACTTGCTTCCAGGTGGTTCCAGGTTCACCAGTAGTGATGACTACAGAAGTCAGGGTCTGTGTGCTCTAACATGCAGACTTTTAATGTGTACTCTGTTTACAAGAGGCCTCATTGCTCACACTTATTTCATGTCTGTTGCAGTTACTGCTATAAAACCAGCCTTCTGAGAATCTAGTTTTTCATATGTTTATTTATTTTATTTTTTTCTGTTTTGGCTCTAACAGACTCAAGTTTTCTGACTGAAGTTTTTTTTTTATTAATTTTTTTAAAGTTTAACTTTTAGTAATTTTAATGATCTTACCTAAAAAGATATGTTGGATGCCATACTGAAAATTTGACTTTCCTAAGAGATAGATTTTCTAATTTTCTAGTTAGAAATTGTTTTGAGGAAAACATTTATAAAAAGATATGTAATTTTTTTATTGTTCTCAAAAACACAAAATGCTTTCAGTTCAGAATAGTTCAGTCCTCATTAAGATCTGCTTTCCTATTATAATGAATAGTCAGTTTCCCAGCCCAGGTTCTTCCACGATTGCACCTTCCCTGTGTTCGAAACCCTGACTAGCACAGGTGCTGATTATGAAGTGGTAAATGACTAGGGTCATCTGTGTAGACTCTCTCTATCCTAGGATTTTCCTAGAGGAAATACTTGACAATCTATAAAATGAAGTGTTTTTTCTGAATATATTGAGGGATATATGTTGATAGGTGTATTTCCCACAATACTGAATTCAGAATTCTAGAAAATTAATGCAGCTATAAATAAGCACAGCATGATGTATTTGGAATAAATATCCTATTTTTAAGGTTCTTGTTAATTTTGAGGCTAAGCCAAAAGTAAGTTTATGGGTCTTTTTCCCCAAATTTATTTTATTTTTACATTCTCCCCCTAGCATTTATTTATTTTGTGTTTGAGTATATACATGTGTATAGATACGCGTATCACAACATGTGCATGGGGGAGAGTGTTCAGGAGTCAGCTCTTATCTCCCACCTTGTGGGTTGTGGGTATCACTCTGAGGTCCTCAGGCTTGGTGACAGATGCCCGCCTCCCCTGCTGAGCTGCTTCCACAGTCCTACTTACCTTAATCTTTAAAGCCGCTTCTAGCGCACACTCCTACTGCCACAGGTTGTGATTCCCAGGCAAATGGGTGTGTACCACCGAACACACGTTTTCCATCAGTAGACTTGGAGGCGTATCTTCCTGGCACTTAGCGTGGTTAAAGTGCTTGCTTTACTATAGCCTCCCTCCCTCCCTCTTTCTCTCTTCCTTCCTTCCTAGTTAGCTAGCTAGCTAGTTAGTTAGTTAGTTTTGGTTTTTAGATTTCCGAGAGACAGGATTTCTCTGTGTAGTCCTGGCTGTTTGGCAGCTCATTCTGGGGACCAGGCTGGCCAAGAACTCAGCTCTGCCTATGTCTGCAGTTGAACGGCTGGAAGTAAAGATGTGCAGCACCACACCTGCTGCCTTTTCTAAATAAAAGTCAGTGTGAGGAAACTCCTACCTCTTGTTACTTTAACCTTGATGCTCAATTTTTGTATTGGCTATTTTAATACTTTGGCCACTACAAATCTATTCTGAAATCTTTTCTACATATGTATAAGCTTTTCCACAATAGAGACTCTATTCACTAAAGACATATTTGAGTTTCTTTTCTGTATCAGATACTTCATTTGCTGCTGAGTCTATGGAGAGCAACAGACAAGGTTCCTGTCTTCAGAGAGGTCATATCACACTTGGGAACTTTCCAGTGTTCTTATGAGACAAAGAATAGTTTAGAATAGATCAGAGATGCACTACCAATAACTTCCAGAGATTCTAGTGGTTTTACTAATTACTGCATCATTTGTAGTTTCATGATTTGTGTGTCTTTACAGGATTTGGGTTTGGAATACTATGTAATAGGAGAATCTTTTGAGACTTCTGCTCCTTGGGACAGGTAAAACCTAATAAAGGATTTATTCTGATATACTTTATAATTGATGCATGTATGTGGATATGCAGTTTATCTGTTTGTGAATAAGGAAGGTTTAAATTGTTTTATAAGAAACACTGAAAGAAGGAAGGTACTTTTGTTTAAATTAGTTATCTGAATACCATTGCTTTGAACCTTCGCCCCACCCTTCTTCTAGATTAGGTAAATTTGCTTGGAACCCAACAAACAAACATATTGAAGTTAACAGTTTGAACTAAACACAAAATGCTGCTGTGTCATTTGGCTTCACATAGGTGATTCATTGTGCTTAAATGTTCTTTAGAAGGTCTTCCTCCCCCACCTCAAATTATTAACCTTCTTAGCCTTCTTTTGTAATGTACTATTTAGCTTTGATGTATGTGTCTAGATTTAACAAGATCTTCACGTGTGTTTAAGTGATTTCTGAAAAAAATTTACTTTAAAATATTAAGCATAATTTCCATTTTCAAATTTAAACAAAATTTTGGTACTAAAACACATTGTAGAAAATGTCCTTGATAGGATGCATGGGAAGTAGTGTCTGAGTTTTCTCTCCTGGAAACACACATCTACACTCACTACACCCACACACTCACAGTGGAGGGAGGCAGGAACAAAAGCTGGGAAGTACTTTTATAAACATGGACTTTTGAATTAACCTTCAATAGGTTCTTGAGAAAATTCTCAGTATATTTTATTTTCTTTGAACATGCCTACATTTCACTTTGTTTTATAAGATGTATGAGTTCTTTTCAGGTGTTGGTGAGTACGTAGGCTGTAGCAGATCCTTTTGAACTCACTCTTTAGATATTAAATATTTAACATCTTGTTCTCCTTATACCTCGTTTCCCATTTGGAAAGCTTCCGTCTTTTCTGCACTATCTTACTCCACTGTGGTCTTTGACTTTTAGAGTACTGGTCATCAGATTCCAAGAATTGTCTTCAGACTGACCAGTTTCTAGGATCACTGTCACTCTCCCCCCAAAAGTACAGACTTTTTAAAACAAAACAAAACAAAGAAAATCAGACAGTCTATATGATTCTGTCTGTCCTTAAACCTGCCATGCAGCCCGAACAGAGAATTTGTGATCTTTTTGCTTCAGCTTCTGGTATTAGGATTACATGCATGTACCACCACACCCCTGTGTTTTTGTTTTTGCTTCTTAACAAATTTGTAAAGGTACTTTTTTCACAAGGGGACTACATCTTAAAAAAATAAAAAGAATTGTTAGCTGGTCACTATTGAGCCCTCAGGAGCAATAGTTTGGCTGGCAGGGCTATCGTTGATGACTTCAGTCTGCCATGTCTTTCCTTGTCTTAGTATGGATTGCTAGGTAGACTGCCATAAACTAGCAGGCTTACATATTTTAAACCAAGATCTTTTTTCTCCCTCACCTTGGCGTGTGATATCAGGGCGCTTTGGGTATCTGGGTTGCTGTTGGTTTATGGAAAGTCACCTTGTGGTGTGTCCTCATGTGGCTGAAAGCAAGCTTCTCATGCATCTTCCTTGCCACCTCTGTCCCCTCCCACATCACTTTCTCTCTTATGATCTGATTACCTTCTGAGGCCCAAGCCCCTGACTCCCAATACTCCGAACCATCCCGTGGTGTGAAGGGGAGGATTTCAGTCTGTGCATTTTGAGGTGGACTCAGACCTTCAGCCTTGTCAGTGAGGAAATAGATTAGTACAGTGTTACCTTTTTAGTCTTACAATTTTTTTTACTTGCCAATATATTCTCTTATCTTTTTATCCTTCTAGATGTAGAGGCCAGTCAGCTAAACAAATATGTAAATACATGAACTGATGAGGGAAAAATAAAAATGGTATAAGGAAACTTCATGTTGTATTCAACTATCTTTTCTAGGGTTATAGATCTGTGTAGAAATGTAAAGGAGAGGATAAGAAGGGAATGCAAAGAAAGGGGAGTTCAGTTCGCACCTCTTTCTACGTGCAGGTGAGTTTCCACACTTATTGACACTCATTCTGGAAAGTACTGCTTACAGACTTGACTGTTGTGTGGGTGGATATGTGTATATGAGCTGTGCACCACAGTGCGCATGTGCAAGTCGCTTCTCCTTCCACTCTGGGGTCTGGGTATTGAGCTCAAGCAGACAGGTTTGCATAGCAAGCACTTTTACCTGTGGAGCCATCCCAGTGCCCTTAAAGTAATGTTTTTAAACAGTTGCAAAATCTAGTTTTCTAGCTAAGGCGCAGCTTTGGCTTGTTTCATTTGGCATACTTCCTCAACATCTTCTACATTGTTAGAACTGTGTCTCAATCCTGAGCCACCAAGGCAAGGAGCCTTGGTCCCTGACGGAGTTTTCTGTCCTCTGAGAACCCTGGACAAAGGAATCCCTTTTTGCTCCCTGATGTGCTGTAAGCTACAGTAGAGGCATAGAACTGTAAACTCTACATGCAGTGTTTTTGTGTACATGGGCAAGAAGGGGGGGGGGTGAGGGAGAGAGAGAGTTGGGAGGGATGCTTAAACCTTTATGAAAGGAGTGAAAGATTCAAGTGATAAATAACTCCTTACTTCCCAATAGATGTTTCTTTGATAATACAAATATTCTGTATTTTTGCCGTTAAGTTTGGTAGCCACAAGCCATACTGGTTAGTGAGTGACTGAAATGTTGCTTGCCTGAAAATTAAAAAAAAATCATTTTAAGTTTTAAAAATTACTTGTGATCCGTATCTTCCATGTTGGATAATGACTGGTTAACTGATTTTTAAAAATTATTATTATTAAATAGTAGCCCCAAAGGAAGATGGTTTTGTTTTGATTTTTTTTTTCCTGAGAAGGGACCTTTTACATTTAGTTATAGTGTTAATTTTATATGTAAACACCATGTTATATGTGTCAAGACACGAGATGAACATTTGACTCTGTAGAAAGGTATTAAAGTATTTTAAGATGCCTGGCAGTGGTGGTGCACGCCTTTAATCCCAGCACTCGGGAGGCAGGGGCAGGTGGATTTCTGAGTTCAAGGCCAGCCTGGTCTATAGAGTGAGTTCCAGGACAGCCAGGGCTATACAGAGAAACCCTGTCTCGAAAAAAAAAAAAGTATTTTAAGATGGAAAATAAGTGGCAATCAGAACAGATCATGAAGAGCGACCCTTACAGAAGGATACCACCAGCTGCCATTACCCACTGTGCAGCCTCACATTGGTACTGTGGATGTGCATCTGTGCCTGTTGAGGGGAACACCTTAAGAACACACCTTCAGTATTAGGAATACAAACTACTTAGAATGTACAGGAATACAGTGACTGTAACTTGGAGGCAGTGTGTGTCTCTGTTAAATGTAGGTGACATTGGACGTCAGGAACAGATGTACTTCAGCATCAGGCATTTCCTGTGTGCGTCTGTCTCTGGCTTACAATGCTTTTAGACTTGATGGTATTGACACACATCAGCTCAGCCAGTCTTCTGTCTCTCTCAGTATAGCCTTAAGTAACTATACATGCTCAGTACTGTTGGGTACTGCAGCTGTGCCAAGCATAATTGAGGTCTCTTAAGCTACAATATTTGGTAGCTACATATACCCAGTGTACAACATTTTACCTTACAATGAAATTTTTTACATACCTCTTTCAGGATTGTCTGCATTTCTGTTTGTGATGCTTGTTTCTCTGATTTATCTTAATGTCAGCCTGGGAAGTATCCCTGAAGTTTTGTTCCATCCCAGGAATCAGGGTGATATTTTAGATGGCTTTTGAAGATTTGGTATAAGAGAATGTATTAGAAGAGCGGAGGCACTGTTCTGCTCATTAGCAAGAATTAAATCTCGTCACACTCTTTTTTTTTTTTTTTTTAATGACAGTTTTTCATTATTTAAACTTTGAGTTAGGCCAAGTTTGGCTAGATCTGTTAGGTCCATCATACTTACTATAGACTTAGTGGTGGTTTTTATATACAAAAATGTGTAATATGTTGATCCTAAATTTGTTGAAAGTTGGCTATCTTAGAGTTTCCACTGCTCTAATGAAACAAAAGAAGCTTGGGGGAGGAAAGGGTTTCTTTCAGCTTACAGCTCTAGGATGGCACTTTATCCCTGAGGGAAGTCAGGGTGGAAACTGAGGCAGGAGTGTTGCTCAGCCCTGCTTGACCTGCTTTCTCATAGCACCCAGGACCACCACCAGTCCACACCAATCAGTAGTCAAGAATAGGTATCACAGGCCAATCTTGGGCCATTTGGAGGTTTGTTCCCAAATTACTAGAGTTACATTGACATAAAACTAGCTAGCACAGTGACAATGTTCTATTAGAATTGGTTACATTTTCTATGTATTGATGTCAATGATCCTCTTATGAGTGGTGCACTCTTAACTCCTGTAAGCACACTTTACTTCCTGTAAGCACACTTTACTTCCTGTAAGCACACTTTACTTACCCCCCCTTTTTTTTTTTTAAAACTTGGTTCTTCCTGATCACAGCACCTCGTAGTTAAAATAGTTCTCCAATTTTCTTAAACTTGTAAATCTGGAACTTAAAATGTAAATGTTCAAGGGATCTTTTTTAGGAGTGTGAATTAACACTACAAGAAAAGCACAGCTGGCAAATTGACATAGCATTGTTAAACAGTTCATTTATTCTGTTCTGAGGCACCTAACATTTGGCCAAAAGACCATTACTGTTTTAGATTAGATTCTGTTTGTATTGTGTAGTAAAAGAACTTGCTCCTTCTGTTAGACTGAGTCCTTTGTGGTTTCTCCATGGCTTGCATTTGGAGATTTAATTGTGATTGTCCAAACTCCCTTTTCATGTGTCCTAATTGCATTTTGAAAGCCCACATATTTATCATATATATGATTTAAGAATCCAACATCCTTGATATCTTCTGCATGTACACACACAACATGCACATTGAGTCACAGACAGTGTTTTTTGTTGTTGTTGTTGTTTTTTGTTTTGTTTTTTTGTTTTTTTTTCGAGACAGGGTTTCTCTCTGCAGCCCTGGCTGTCCTGGAACTCACTCTGTAGACCAGGCTGGCCTCGAACTCAGAAATCCGCCTGCCTCTGCCTCCCGAGTGCTGGGATTAAAGGCGTGCGCCACCACACCCAGCTAAGAAAGAAGATTTTAATTTTAGCTCACAGTTCAGTCCTTCATGGTGAGCAAGTCAAGGCAGCAGGGCCTCCAGCAGGGAACAGGATGAATACCTGCTGCTGCTCAGCTCCAGCTCTCCACTTAGTGCAGCATCCTCTGCCCAGGGCATGGTCCTGTCTGAAGGAAGAGGGATTTTTCTGTATCGTTAACATAGTCACAGAAATCCCACAGGCATGCCCAGAGGCACACCTCCTAGATGCCTCTAGTTTCTGTCAAGTTGGCAATTAGCAGTAACCATCACATTTTCATATACCACCTCACTCATTTTTCCTTACGTGGTTACATGGTATGATTATAAAAGTGTAAAACCAGTATTTTCTACTGTTAGTGTGGTTTTAAGTTGCATAAAGCTGTTGATACTCTTTGTCTTCATATTCCTCCAATGTCTCTGTCTAGTGTAACACAGATAGTACAATTACACTATTCATGTTGTCAAGCTCTGTGCCCTTTTAAGAGCCATTAAACTGAGCGTAGAGTTGTCAGTATTCCTCCCTTGTATTCTACAAGGTGTCATGTATTCACTAGAGAGAGCTTAGGAATTTCTTCTAGCACATTTACACTATTTTCTCCCCCCGCCCCCACTCAACTTCAATGATTTACTTTTTGCTGTCTCCATTTTCTTGATCCACAAGAATCCAATCACATGACAGCACATGGTATTGCTATGAGAATATTTATGTATCTTGCAGAGGTGATAGCTTGTTTTTGTTTTATTATCAATGTAGATTTTTTTTAAAGTAATGAAAATTAAGTTCTTGGTATTTGCTTGTCTCTGTGTAGTTCATATTTCTGTTCCAGACAGTAACGAACCAATGAAAGAACAAATTCTTTGTTTCTGATGTTGCCTTATCGGTAGTAGATGTTTTGCAGTATGTCTTATGATAATATGAAATGTATCCATGTATATAGACTTGAACAATACTAGTAAGGTATTTAAAATACATAAGTTGAATGTAACAGGAAAAAGTTAGTTAGTTATATAGTCGGGATAAGGGCCCTTTAAGTCAGGGTTTAGTTACAAGTTATTTTGGCTGTGCATGTTAAAAGCAGACTATATTTTTATATGTATACTTGACTATCTTTTCAATGTTTTCAGATACACTGCTTGAAATAAGGTTCTGTCACTTGTAGATAACTTCAGTAAGCTCACTGAGAATGAATTTTTTTGTAAAATACTAAATTTTAGAAAATGTTCCCTGTAATTGTGGTTACATAAAACAGAATAAATGAGTTGAGCCATGTACTTGCAGTATTGATTAATCTCACGTTTAAATGGAAGAAAGCAAACACCTTCGTCTCCCGCTAGGTTCTTAGCGTCCTGCTCTGGCAGTCTGCAGAGGAGCAGACCGCCCTTCTCCCAGGGCGTGGGAGACTGAGGAGGAGATGGGGTTATGGCCTGGGTGGATTCCCATCTGATCTGGTCTTTGACATTTCTAGATGTTAAATCTGTTTTTACTGAACTTAAAGCCCTTTTGGGGATTTTTATCTGTTTGTCTTTTAGGGTGACACAGACTTATGATGCAGGTGCATGTATCTACTTCTATTTTGCCTTTAACTACAGGGGAATTAGTGACCCACTGACCGTGTTTGAACACACTGAGGTAATTTTGCATGTAGTTTTTATGTTGTTCTTGTACTGAAATAAATTTTAGTTCTGACTTAGGGATTTTAGTTTGCGTCACCGTTGTCACACATGGCTTGCCTGGCTACTAGCCCATTGAAGGAAAGTATGCTGAGTCCACTGACTTACCTACCAGATTGTCAGTCTGCAATTAATGTCCTGTATTTCTGAAGCCCATGTCTCTTTGGTTGTTACTTCCAGTGCATTATAGCCAATTAAATAACAACAGGAGCCTTTATGACTAGGGGTCTTTGATGTCCCTTCAGCAATCCATCCATGTGATACAATTGTATATAGATCCTTGGGATTTATTGCTAACATTTCTTAAGTGGCCTTAATTAAGCTGCTGGTTTTTATAGACCCATGTGGTGATGACTATACTTTTTGTTAGAAGCAGCATAGAATCCTCCACTAAACTGGAGGCAGCCATAGCAGGCATGTCACTTAGACACACAGGTTGCCCTAGTGTTTTAAGTTGATTATGTGCCTGCCAATGATATCTTATCCTCAAAAATTTAAGTATATTCTTTATTGATGTGTGTGCCTGTGCATGTGTGCACATGCATACAGTCCCACACAAGTGGGGGTCAGAGGATAGTTTGTGAAGAGTGTCTGTTTCTCTCTACCACATGGGTCCCAGGGAGAAAACTCAGGTTTGGTAGCAAGTGGCTTTGTGCACTGCGGGGTCTCGTCTGCCCACAGATTTGAGAATATTTGTATTTCCTTGGCCTGACTATGAAAATCCCTTGCTTAGCTAGGCATGATGGTGCATACCTGTATTTCCAAGCACTGGGGAGGTAGAGGCAGGGGAACTGCAGCAAGCTTGAGATTCAGCCTGGTTACATAGCATCATCTCAAAAAACACAAATAAACGAAGCTTCTTTCTTGAAATTGAAATTTTGTTCTCCCAGTTCTGTTACTCACTCAATTCTTCATCTCAAGGAGCTGTTTTATTTGAGGAGATTTATTAGAAATAAAAAGTTCTTGAGCAGAGGCTAGCATACTCACGATCATATGGAGAACCTCAACTCCTAAGTCCTGAAGGCTCCCACAAAGTACTTTGCTATGTTGTATTGTTCGCATGCTCCACCTGGGTGGCCTTCTACATCAGCCACTGTTAATTGGTTTATAGACATGAATACATCTGAGAAGCTCAAGGTACAGGAGATACTTATTTTGTGGCTATTAAATATTAAATCATTAAGAATAGAAAATGTAGCCAGCTGGTAATTGGCACATGCCTTTAATCTTTACCTGGAGGCAGAGGCAGGTAGATTTCTGTGAGTTGGAGGCCAGCCTTGTCTACAGAGAGTTCCAGAATATCCAGGGCTACATGGAGAAACCCTGTCTCAAAAAACAAGAACAAGACAAACAAACAAAAAGAATAGAAAATGTAGTAAAATGTATGTGTGACGGTTCATAATGAAATCCATCACTTTGTACACTAACCTAAAATTTTTTCAGTTGAAAGTTAAAAGAGAACCAGGACTTAAGTAGGGAAGAAGGGAAACAGAAAGGCTCAGGCCAGCCCATTGCCCTTCGCTGTCTGTATTCTGTTTATCTTTTGACCCATGGGCCCTCAGAAGGATGGTCAGGACCTAGCATGTTAGGAGGTTAAGCAAGGGGACAAAATAGTAGTGTGGGTTCTTTTTTTTCCTTCCCTTCTCTTCTTTTATTCCTCTTAGATATGTATATAGAACTAAAAAATAATTTATCCCATGTGTTTGAAGTAAGAGATGCTCTCCCTAAGAGTTTTTATGGTCACATAGTGGAAATAAATGGAAGAGTTCAAGCAGATTGCTTGGCACCTTTGTGGGCGTGTGGGGAGAAGTCAGTAAATGTTAGTCACTCTAAAGTAAAATCCAAGTAGCGGTAACATTTGTGTTGTTTGCATTTACAGGCAGCTGCTAGAGAGGAAATCCTTGCCAATGGAGGGAGCCTGTCACATCACCATGGAGGTATTTTTAAAGGGGAGTGGTATAGAATTTCTAATGCTCCTGCTTTTTTAAATATTTGGTTCAATAAAAACCTGGGGAATATCATTCCATGAGTAATTTGAGAGCACTTGAGATTTAGAAACATTTTCATGTCTTAGAATAACTGATTAAAGTAGGTAGGTTATGTTATAGCCAACAGAATGCCTGGGTTGATAGTCAGTCTATCTTGGTATGGAATGAGTCGGCTTTCCTAATTCTCAGGACCCTCATGTTAATAGAGAGCAGATTACCTTACCTGGGAGGTGTTTGACCATTACAGCCAAAGCTTTAAAGAAAGGAAAGAAAAAACCTTTTTAGTCTTTTTCCAGCCACTGTTGGAGTATACATGAACGTCAGTTGTACATATAGTAAAAGATATTTGTTCTTTCTACATCTCAGCACATTAATCAACAAATAATTGATCCCATATGATCAAAATAAGAGATGTTTTCTCCAAGACTACCATTATTAAAATTGTAATTTTGAGATTATCCCCAGATTCTTTGTAACAAAAACTTGTTATAGTATAGTTCTCCCTGTAATTTTATACGCTTAGGAAAAGTACAAATGTAGAGATTAAAAACAAACTTAGGTTGGTGCGTGAGGACAAATAGTCACCTACACATTAAACTTTTGACCTGTCCCTAGTACCTCTTGTTCTTTTTGGTTCCCCTCTGTTTAAGTCATTTGCATTTGCTTGCTTTGAAGTAGGGGTCCCGGAAGGCAATGATTCTCTTCTGTATGTTGCTTTATACTAAAATCAAGGACTGTTCTAGTACTCAGCCTCCACATGTGTGTGGAGAGATAATGGAAGAGTTTGGGTGGAAAGGGGTAAACTGTAGAGTGCCTGTCTACACAAACATTCTTATAGGCGGGGCTGGAGAAGATTGATGATATAGATGAGTGAGATGCAAGATAATTCTGGCACTGCTACATCAGTCTCTTCCTTAACACCATCTTCTTTTCTTAACCTTCACAAATAAGTTAAGTAGGTTTTCTAATGAACATTTGGAGTGGATAAATTAATTCTTTGCCTCCTTCCTGGGTATACTCTTTCCTTTAGAAGTTCTTTTATTCGTTTGTATTTGTGTGCACTCGCGCATGTGTGTGCATGTGTGCATGTGTGTGCATATGTGTGTGCATGTGTGCATGTGTGTGCCCATGAACTTGGAGGTCTGAGGCTGGGTGGGGGTCTTCCTTGCTAGCTCTTCTCCACTCACAGAGGCAGGCTTTCTCAGAGGTCCTGGTGAATGTTAGGATGACAAATGAAGAACGGGCACCAGACACGTCTTATGTGCAATTAAAAGCTAGGTATGCTTCTAGACCTTATACCTTCTTTAAAAATCATTAAATATGACAAAGGGAACAGAGAGTGAGGATGGCACGTTGTAGAGAAGGGGGTGATAGAAGCTTAAATTGTCATTTAGGGAATTGATTAGTAAATGACTGTTTCCTTGATTGTGGAATAGGTCCTAGAATAGGTCACTCATATTTTGTGAGAAGTTTCGCAAAGATTGAAGGAGACCAAGTGATCTGAAGCAGTGCAGAGGAGAGTCCTGGTCGCCTTCTGTGGTCAAGAGCTCTGCTTCTTTTTCTCCCATCTGAGAGGAGATAGAGGGTTCCCAGGAGCAGCTGTGTTGGAGGTTCTCAAGGAGAGACACGTGCTGCAGTTGCTTCTCAGATGCATAGAGCTGCTGTCTCAGAGGAGCCTACTTGTCCACGCACAGCTCTAAAGCACTTGCTGCAGAAAAATAGACTGTGGTGAAGAGAGACTCGAAGTTTGGATTTTACTTGTGAAAGTTATAAAAGATCATTGTATTACACAGTACCACAAGTGAGTCAATAAGCAATAGTTGGAAAAAGTATAAATTTTAACCTATTATATATTGATTTTGATTTATCAACCTTTGGTCTCAAGAATTATGGAAATACTCCCTGTGGCTTTGTTTATGATAGACACTGATCCTCAGGCCTTATAGCTGAGCTATCTATCTAGCCCTTAGTGATTTTTTTTTTTTTTGATACAAGGTATATACTTAATGCTTTTTAATCTTGTATAATGTGTTTTCCATATATAAATATTACTGGCCACCTAGGCTAGAGAATTTGAAAGATTTTTCTTCTTCTCAAGGGTGTTACACACTCAGTCCAAGAGAATAAGTATTACAACATATCAGAAACTACTGATGCGATTGTGCCCTGCTCACTGCTTTATATTAGTTTCCTCTTCACTTCGGACAGCACTGCCAAGGCAGTCACAGCATATTAAATGTCTGACTGTCAGAAGGGAAAAGAAGATGAAGGAAATAGTAATGCTTATAAACTATAAATGTTTTCTGGGATCTGTGTAATTTAATATCTTTTAATCCTCTTCAACATGCAGCCGAGTAACTTATTACAAATGGAATTCAAAATATAAGCTGTTATTGCTGGTGTAAGATTTTGAGTGTTATTCAGTGCTCTTGTCCTGATACCAAGAAGCCTAAACTATGTGAAATCATTTTAAACCTTTTTAAGATTGAAATTGACTGCCTTTGAAAAGAATATGTATTAGTTTTCCTTTAAGGTGGTAACTCTTTCTTTTCTTTCATTTGCACATTATGTAAGATAATTACTTTTTAAACAAGTACCACAGAAGGGAACCAAAAGCTTTAATTTTTTTTATTATAGATAATTTTTCTTAGTTCTTGCCCATAAATCCTTTTACTTTCTTGTTGGTTTTATACTTCCTGATTATAGGCATCTAACATTTTCAAATTCAGGCACTAAAACAGTTCAGGACAGTTTATGTTATAGTGTCTTAGTTATTTCTTCTATTCTTGTAGATAATACCATGACCAAGGCAACATACTCTGGGACTCACAGTTTCAGAGGGTTAGAGACCATGACCACTACAGCAGGGAGCATGGCAGCAGGTAGGCAGGCATAGCAGTAGCTAAGCGTTTACATCTTGAAACACAACCAGGAGACAGATGTTAGGAATAGCATAGGCCTTTGAAGCCCCACCAGTGACATGCCTCCTCCAACATGACCGTACTTCTTAATTCTTCTTCCCAAACAGTTTCACCAACCAGAGACCAAGTACTCTCACCAAGTATATGTGAGCCTATGTAGGCCATTCTTATTCAGACCATACATACAGTAAAACCACTAATACAATTTGTATATATTTTCAAGTTCTAGGTTTAGACTTTATTTGTTAGACTTCATACATTGAGAAAATTCTGTTTATTGGCTTGAAGTAGAATGTGGCAAAGTTTGATTCCATATTAAATTTAGAAGCTGCTGCATTAAGAGATTTAAAAAATTCTATCCCATTTTTAGTATGTATTTTCTGTGTGATCAGAAACAATGACTGAATGGAAACAAATTCCAAACTACATGATTTCTTGTAGTGCTTAGAAAAAGACCCTAGGCCTGCAGAGGTGCGCAGACCACTCACATAATAGTATCAAGAGAGGATATGGTCTTATAAATGCCCCAGCAGGGAGCTCATCCTGTCCCGCCCCGTCACCCACTTCCTTAGTGACAGTCTCTGCCCCACAATGCAGAACCATCCTGAAGACTCCAGAAATCAAAAGATGTCACCACTTCTGGCACCACCTTAGTTCAGATCTGTTTCCTGTGGGCACAGAGCAGTAAGTACCCTCTTAACTCATAGGACCCTTCCTCCCTTCCCTTGCTGCCTGGGAATCTTTCTTTTTCTATTTAAATTCTTTAACTCAAATTTTCTCTTCACATTCAGAAGAAAACCCAGACCCCTCACTAGGCTTTCAGTGATGCAGTGGTCCATGTCTCTGATACTCTTTTATTTTTTTTTTCTTCCTGCTGTTTCTCAAATGGAACCTCTTTCCCCTCAAGGCCCATGCTATTCCCTCATTTTCTGCTGTTCTCCTCCTAGATGTTTCCGTGGCTCCCTTTACCTGGTCATTTAGGTCTCCAGTAAAGATGTCACTTTCCTAGAAATGTTCCCTTGCTCGTGTGTGTAGTTTGAATCCTGTTCAGTGGCAGAATTATGACTTCGGTCACATTCTGTTCTCCAGTTCCCAGAACACTGAGTGTCTGCTCTACATAGTTCTTCCTAGGGAAGAGGATTATAGGAGAGCATTGTCAGGCCCATCTGCTTTAAAACAAAGTATATAAGGAACACTTAATAATATGCAGAGAAATGAATGTTATTGTAATCTGCTGATTAAGTGACTCTGCTAACACACTTTCACAGAAATACTGTAAACGGACCTTTTCATTAATATGATTCTATATTCAAGGAAGATCATAAGCTTAAGTCATTCTTGGGCTGCTGAGGTAGTTCGAGTCTTTCTTAGCAATTTATATTGAGGTCCTGTCTCAAGATGAGGATTAAAATGATGAATGGAGTATAGTTGGAAGGTGAGTACTTGCCTCACATGCAGAAGGTCCTAGGTTCATTTCTAAGCACCACATGTGTAGGGGCACACATATGGATGTGCACACGCACACACACACACACACACACACACACACACACACTGTAAGTAGGAAAGGATATAGCCTGTGACATAAAACCTGTATTTGTAGCTCCGAGTTTACTGATGAGACTGCAGGAAAGCAGGTTCTCTGACCTCAGGTGCCCTTGGCTGCAGACCAAGAGGGATGTTTCCCACCTCAGAGGCTGGCTAGTGGATGTAGCTGCAGTGCATGGAGAACATGGACAGTGCCTTGCATGGAGGCTCTGAAGCATTGTAGCATGTATCTTTAAACAGTAGGAGAATACCAGAGAGAACTCTGGTTTATTTCCTTAATCTTTTGCACCAACCACTGAAGAGTGGCTTGCAGTTTATTTAGAAAAGATGTGCACATTTAAGGAGGTCTGACACTATCATCTTTATTTATAGCTTAGAATTCTCTTTAAAAATCTTCATGAAAGAAAAATAAGTTTCACATTACTGGCAATGAAATTGGCTATAATAAAATGTCTATTTTCATACTAGCTTCTCTATTTGCAGTTAAACTTTCAAATGTCCATTGCTAATCATAATTTAAATAACATGTTTAATTGTGCTGTTAGACTTACTATTAATACTTTTGAGAGATTGCTAATTTTATATGTATAAAAGATTTTCCTCACTTGCTCCCCGAACTGACAAGTTCAGCTGGCCTCAGTAGCATGTTTCTTTACTGACCGCCAGGCACTGTCACGACACCCTCAGGACTGGGGTTGGTTGGCTGGTTTTGTTGTTGTTTCATTTTTGTTTCATCTCGTCTCGTCTCGTCTCGTCTCCTCTTTCTTTCTTTCTTTCTTTCTTTCTTTCTTTCTCTCTCTCTCTCTCTCTCTCTCTCTCTCTCTCTCTCTCTCTCTCTCTCTCTCTCTCTCTTTCTTTTGTTTTTTTTTTGTTTTTGGTTTGTTTGTTTCAGAGTAGCAGAACTGTGAGTTAGGAGAATATTGATGCAATTTCTCTTGGAGGGTTTGGCCTGTAATTGTGATTAATAACAGTCGCTTTCACTATCTGGAAACAGACAGGCTGGTTTGTCTGCCTACAATCATGCTGTGATAAATGGAGCTATTTTAACTCTGAATTTGTGTATCAGAGAAAACAGATGTAGTCTGGAACTTGAGGCTGAAGGAAACAGAGTCTGTTTAACTCAATCTCCATAGCTCTTGTCTTTGCAGCTGATTTGCTGGTCAGTTTAAACAACAAAGTTTGTGTCAGCCACATATTTAACTTGAACTTGGACTTACAATTTTAGGTCATTCATTTCTAAAATTATTCTTCAAATCCTTTGTCAATAAGTAAAATGTGCTGATTGCATTTACAGTCTTGGTTAAAATGTTGGTATCCGAGCAAATCAAAGCTGTTACTAGCGTTCTCCCCTGATAGTCAGTAGAAACTAGTAGTAGCATCAGAAACATCTGAAGTAAAAGAAGCAGAGCAGAGCCTCTGTTAGAAACCTGTAGTGTGAAACAGAAGGGAGGAAGGGAGGAAGGGAGGGAGGGAGGGAGGGAGGGAGGGAGGGAGGGAAGAAGCAGACTTCTCGGCCACTGCATGGTTCTCTGTCTAGAAAATCTCTGAGAATGTTCAAAAACAGAGTCAGCAAGAATATATACAAAAGTTTAATTTCATACAAAAATTAACAACAAATATACAAATGAAAATCTAAAATATAACAGCATTCACAGTTGCTAAAAAAATGAAGTAAATGGAACCTAAAAAAGTGCATAGGTTTCAATTCAAGAAAATATACATAGGCTTTGTAATCTAAAAGTTACAGAATAGCAATGGCAGGAACCAAGGAAGTCCTTGGAATAAATGGAAGGCCTATTCCTGTAAAATGTCAGTTCTGTACAAACTGATCTATCTTTAAAAACACATTTCCTGTTAAAACTTTAGCAGACTTTTTCGTATGGATCTGGGAAAGATTATTCTAAAATTTATGTGATAAGACAAAGGAATTAAATAACTAAAATAATTTTGAAAGAGAGACAAAAATACCTTTCTGATTTTGAGCCTTATTATGTATTGTAGTTTTGTATAAATCAAGACTACACTGTTAGATCTATGGAATAGATATGGGAACACATAACTTGGTCCACACACCTGGACTCAAGGAACATTCCAATGGAAGTGGTGCTGGAGTAGCTATACATCTGTAAGCACACATGCATGTAACTGCACATACAAAAGAACATTGAACTAAATCTGCATCCATACAGAAATTAACCCAAAATGGGTTATTATCTTAAATGTAACACATGGAGCTCTAAAACTGTTAGAAAGTAGTATAGGAGAAAATCTTCAGCCCTACAGACTGGCAGAGATCAATAGCATAATCCACAAAAGGGCAGATTGTTTAACTGGACTCAACTATAAAAAGATGAAGGTGGAACAGCCTGTGAAGGGCTAAACAAATCCTGCTACGCTGTGTTCTGGAATTCTACTCAGTAACAAAAGGGAACGAACGACAAACTATAACTACTTGGGTGCATCTCTGTGGGACTGTGCCAGTGTATGAAAACCAGTCTCAAGAGGCTTCTGCCCTTATGATTCTGCAGCAGTTTTGACAAAATAGTTGGGAAGAGATTAGTAGTTTCCAGGAGTGAGTGAGGGCTAGGAGGCAGCTGGAGACAGGTAGCACACAGCTGCTTTGGAGATAAAGCTGCTCTGCATCTTGACTGTACCAGGGTCAAAGCCATGCCCTCTGATAGTGAGCAGCTGGGTAGTGTGCCAACAATGACTTTACATCACATCAGATTAGAGAGCAAAATGCTTGTTTGACCTTTTAAGTAAATATTTTCAGTTTCTTCTTAATGGCTGGCTTTTTCTCTCAGAACATTTTTAATACATTATACTATTTTTTTTTACTAAAACAATGTAAATAGATCCAACAGTAGATAAAAACAAATTTAATTTGTAATATATCAGAACATTACAGCTTTTTATTCCTACCGTAGGTGTAGCAAACTGGGCTCACAGGGGAAATCTCTATCAAGTACACACTGCTTGCCGCCCTCCCACCTAGGCAGCTACAGAGACTCAGCCTCAGGCACAGGGCTGTGAGACACCTGTGTTGTTAGGTGCTAAACTTATGTATCCTCCAGCCCCACAGGCATTATTAGAAATGAATGGCATCCGTTTTCTTGTGCTGTTAAAGAGAACATTTCCTTCCTGGCAGTTTTTCATATAGACCCTTCCTTATAAAGTAAGGTGTTAGTGTGACGATGTCCATATTACGTTATCATATTGTTAGAGGTACATAACTGTTTATAGTCTGTTTCATATGGCTACCAAAGTTAATTTTAATAAATATTTTCACATATAGTATCTGTTAAAAGTCTAATATCTGTTAGGTAAATTTTATTTCTGTTGTTATTTTGTAGCTGCACTGTACAATTTAGAAGCCATGATGCTGCATATAGCTATTTAAATTTCTGTAATTAAAAATAAAAAATTGCTCTTATACTAAGCACATTAAATGCTCTGTATCCACATATAACTAGTGGCCACTGTGATGAGCAGTTTAGATTTACACTATTTTCTTGCAGGGCTGTGCCAAATGCAGCTGCTGACCCAGTAAGTTATAGCATTGAAAGTTTATGGCAGTTGTTTGGGCTTCTAGGTAGTGAACCCTTGGAAGCATAGAGAGCCATGGACTTCTCAGTCTTGACATTAGCTACATTTTTGGCCAGATAAGTTTTTGTTGATGGAGTGCTGCTCAGTGTTTTGGAATGTTTAGCAGTAGATACCTATCTTAGTTAAGGTTGCTATGATAAGGTACCATGACCAAAAAGCAAGTTGGAGAGCAAAGTGTTTATTTTATATTTGGCTTGCTCTTCCATGTGGTAGTCCATCACTGAAAAGAAGTCAGGAAATGAACTCAAATAGGGCTGGGACCTGGATACAGGAGCTGATACAAGGCCATGGAGGGAGCTGTTACTCGCTTGCTTCCCATGGCTTGCTTAGCCTGCTTTCTTAGAGAACCCAGGACCTCAACCTAGGGATGATATCACCCTGGGCCCTCCTCCATCAGTCATTAATTAATAAAATGCTCTACATATAGATCTTATCCAGGCATTTTCTTAATTGTGGTTCCTTGCTTTTGTCAAGTTGACATAAAACTATCCAGCACAATGCCAATAACAATTGCCCCATTAGGACAGCCAGAAATTTCCATAAACATTGCTAAGTGCTAGTCACTGCAGTTGAGAATTATTAATAAACATTGCTAAGTGCTAGTCACTGCAGTTGAGAATTATTAATAAACAGTGCTAAGTGCTAGTCACTGCAGTTGAGAATTATTAATAAACATTGCTAAGTGCTAGTCACTGCAGTTGAGAATTATTAATAAGAGAATTATTAATAAGGTTCAGAGAGTTCTTGAGATTTTGAAGCAATGAAAACGTGCAGTTCTGCGCCGTGCCGTCTGTACCTACTACAGAATAGCTCTAGGTATCCTCAAGAAATAATGCCAAAATACAGGAAACACAGGGTGAATACAATTGAGAAACTAAGAAAACTACATTGCTTTATTAGATTTTTGAATCCCTATGCTATATTTTAAATGTCTTAACAATAACTGTGGTTCCATTCATTTTTACTTCATCTAAATGTAGTGATTATCTTTCTGTGTGGTTGATACTGTATTATCTAACATGATTACAAAGAACAATAAGACATTGTCCTTAGTCTTCAAGAAAGAACATTCTCTATTCTTTTCTTATTTTATCAGTCTTATTCTATTTAACCTGTTCATTTGCTTTGGTCTCTGTTGTGTGTATAAACACTCAATTCTACTCTAGTTTAAATTTTAAGTGTAACAAACTAATTGATGGTGGTACTGAAGACAGATTGAATCCAATTCTTACTTTAATTACTGAAACTTCTTTTCAGTTTGTAGTCTCAAAAGAACTATTCAAATATTCAGAGCTATTAGATATACTGTGTAGTCAAATCCTTAGCATAAGAAAACAACAACAAAAACTGACATTGCCAGCAGGTATTGTGATGGTAGACATTATATTGTTATAACTCCAGTACTCAGGCATCTAAGGCAGGATGATGACAGGACCGAGACTTGGTCTCAGAAGACCAAGAAAACCCACTAAACAACACAGAAAGAAAACAGGCATTTTAAATGTCGGCAATGAGAGAAAACCCATATAACACTGTTGTGTTCATGGGCTTGAACATTCAGTTTCTTTTACGAGGTCATGAAGAGTCATAGTCCCATCTTAGATTCTCTTACAGGCTGGATGCTATCACTTTTCGGGTATCGATCAGTTGCCTGGCATTTATGAAGTATGCAGTTTTGCCAGAAGCAACCAATTACAGTGTGCTTTACTGCACAAGTAGATATAAGTCAGAGCACTTTCTAAGTTGAATCTCCCTTTAAGAGACATTATCAGTCTACTGAGTAACTCAGTCTAATTGTCCATTTTTTTTTTTTGTTTTTTTTTTCTCATTAGTACCTAACAGATCCTAGAATGCCCAAGCTTCATCTGACGAGATATTGGGTATCCGTCTAACAGTTTTATACAGCTAGTAGTAGTTTCATCGTACTAAGTAATGGAAAAATAGGAAGCTATGGGGACTAGAGAGAGATGGCTCAGTGGTTGAGAATGCTTTCTGCATAGTCATGAGGATCAGAGTTCAGATACCAGCACTCATATAACACATTGGGTATCTGGTCCACTTCTGTAAGCCCAGCTCTGAGTAGGGCAGAGGCAGGGGGATCTCTAGGACTTGCTGGCTGCTATTGTAGCTGAGAAAATATGATCACTAGACTCAGTGAGAGGGCCTTGGAGGAATAGAGGAAGATACCCAGCATCCTCTTTTGGCCTCCACATACACACATATACCATACACTGGAGGGAGGGAGGGAGGGAGGGAGGGAGGGAGGGAGGGAGGGAAAGTTTAAAAAGTCATTCCTTAGTGTCCTCCTATAAAACCAAGTCTCCATGATTTTCTTTCTAAGATATGATTTACACATTAAGGGTGAATTGGTACTTGGTGTGTTGAGTGTAGTGTTTTGCTTGTTGTTGCTCGTTTTGTGATGATGGGGATTAAGATCAGCCCTGTGCATGCTGGACATGTCCTGTATACCCTGAGTTTTCAAGGTGTAGCTGTTGAAAGAGTAGCTGTTACTTTTGGCTTTTGCTAATTCTGCTTTTGTTCTTCAGTTTTAGCCAGTTCTTTTCTACTCTTTCTGGTCCACTTCATTCTCTGTGTCCTCCTCCCTTCTACCAAGTACCTAGACCCTTGTAGCATGCTAGGCAAGCACTTTCCCACTGCGCTGTATGCTGGTCCTCTCATTTTGTT
Source organism: Mus musculus (assembly GCF_000001635.26). Lineage (NCBI taxonomy): Eukaryota > Metazoa > Chordata > Mammalia > Rodentia > Muridae > Mus > Mus musculus. The sequence goes on from NC_000068.7 coordinate 75,922,490, forward strand.
CTTCTGAAAAAAATCTATAAATGTCTTTCTGCCCTTACAATCAAATTGAGTAGCAAGTTAAATATATCTAGATAAAGATACATCTGTGTTCAACTGGCTCAGATTTATTCCTTTTAAGATAGAATTATTTAGTAGTTTCTGCTACGTCTTAAACCACAAAGAGGAGTTCCAGATGTTTGTGGGTCAGGCTAGCCATCATGTCCACGTTTTTTAAACATATAATACCATTCCACCGTTAACCTGTGTGTGTGCACGTGCACATGCTATATATATGCACACATATGCCAGTGTGTACATGTGGAGTCCAGAGGTTCACATTGAGTATCATTCTTATTCACTCTGTACCTTAGTTTTTGAGATGGGGACTCTTACTGAACCTAGAATTTGCCTTCTATGCTAGACTATCGAGCCAGCGAGCCCTAGGGCCTGCCTGTCTTTGCCCATGCCCAGAACTGTGGTTACAGACAAGTGAACAAAACACAGTATTCCTTGAATCTGTCCAAAGAGCTGTGTAAAGTAAGTGATTTCAAAGAAACATCCCTGAATCTCCTATTTTCCCTACTCTATAAGACAGACACAGTTGGAAGTCAGACTTTCGTTTAAGCAAGAAAAGATGTCCCTGGCCACTAGATTCTCAAGTAGCCATCAACAGCACATGTAGATAATCGTGTGGAATGGATAAGTTTTCATGCCACATGCCTCTTTGTAGTGCCTACTGCATAGTAGGCTTGTAGAAGTTGTCATATTTGCTGTTTGTAGCATTCAGTCATTCTTCCCGTGTGATAGGGTGTGCTCTATCTATAAGGGAACTGTTTCTTTTCAGAAAATAAGCTGTGCAAATGTTTAAGGTGCTACTATATAAGTGTGTAGCATCTATGTCACATGTGTATGGATGAGTATGGCCTCTGATTGATGAATATCAAGCAAGCTAAGAATTTTCTGAAATACATGTGGTCCAGCTTCGTAATGAAGGTGTGCTTGGAAGCCACTTCCTTCTGGGCTTAGGCCCTGTGCTGCTTTAATGTATTGATGTATCAGGCTGCCATACAGTTTTCCAGAATCTCAGGACTGTTCCTAGTTACTCTCTAATTAGCAAGTCTCATGGGATGCTTTGTTTAACTATGCTTCCTCCTAGCACACTTACTCTACAGTGCTAAGTTAATTTGCTAAGCAAAACCAAAGCTTTCTAGTTCCTTTATTTGGGGAAGTCAAGATTTGCAGCGTCCCGATTTTGCTATTTCTGTCACCAGTATCAGAACATTTCACAAACCAGTACCACCGATGGGTTAAATTCTTTCATCAAACATGTTTCTGAGGGACTGCAGCTATGCCTTCTCCCCTGCTGCTTCCTAGTTCACTAATCAAATGTATGTTAGATTGATTATTGTAAAAGTATAAACCATAGAAAATTTGACAAGATAGATGTGTAAATTATCCTTCTGACAGAACTAATGATGCACTCCAAGCACCTTCTGTTTTCCAGTGCTTGGTGAGTGACTTCATTAAGTATGCAATGGCTGTTGGGTGGCTTCTCAGACAATGGTTCAGTTCCTTGTGGAATTGCATTATTACTGGAGGTGTAAAACCAGGCAGACAAGCTAGCTGTTGGGTGTCCTGCTGAGCTTCTAATGTGCTCCATCTTGTTGGAGCAGTTGTTTGCCGTCTTTTCAGGACAATTACATCCATAACCACAGGACACATTCAGTGAAGCTATATTACAGCTAACCTGCAGACTGGGGCTGGCTTTCTTCATCCCTCGCCCTTGAGCTGCGGCAGCATGGCTAGCACCTTCCCTAAGTCAGACCGATCTATCTATCTATCTATCTATCTATCTATCTATCTATCTATCTATCTATCTCAAAGCAAATCCAGAAACACAGACTCTCAACTTGTGTAGGATGTTCTAATTGAATAGGTCAGTCCATTTGCAGATGAAACAGCTCAGGTTGTAGCCTAGTGCTAAGGTGAGATCTTCAGGTGGAGGCTATGCAAGGAGTTCTTGTGTGTGTGTGTGTGTGTGTGGAGAGGGAGGGATGGAGAGAGGGAGGAAGGGAGGGAGGGAGAGAGATCAGAAACTTCCATTTTGAACTTCCGATCCCCTCCCCTACCCCCACTAAACTTAGCTTCCCCTATTATAGCAGCACAGCGCTTTGATGTTTTGATGCCAGCCACAGATAGCTTGCTCTCTGAAGTATCATGCCATTTGGTTATTTAGATGATGATTTAGTGGTTTCCCAAAAAACCGGACCTGAAATCTTCTTTGAGCTGAGCTGACATGGTATTTAAGGTTCCAAAAGGCAGGTGCTGTGATATATTGCTGCAGCCTGACAAATGGGAGTACACTTCAGAGTGACAGGCCCAAGACTTTAATGAAAGGCTTCGCATTTCTGTTGGCCAATTAAGACTCTGTTGATGACTTTGGATCATTAATGAACATTTGTGTAAAGTGGCCATTTGAATTTGGTTATTTTATAGTAACGCATATGTTCAAGAAGTGCTCACTGAAAATAGCCCTAAAGTAAACTAAGACGCCCGTTTTGTCATGTTAAAGTCAATAAACTATTTTTGCTTTTAGTGCCAAAGCAAGTTGACAGAATTTTTTTATCTGCCCCTCACAAAAGTTTTGGGTAGAAAAGGTTTTATTTTTTCTTTACTGCCTTTAAAAATGATTAACGCTGCTAATTATTGTGATACTTCATTGCCTCAAATGTGTAAGCCCTAAAACAAGAAAAAAAAGTAATACTGACAGTTCACAAAAGGAGATTAAATTTAATACAGAGTAGGCACCTGCTTTTGTGTGTACCAAAAGCAAAAGCCAAAACGTTTGGATCTGACAGAAGAGCGGCAAGAGTGAGCCTGTTACCCAGGGTACACAGATTAATTGTAAAGCACTTGGAAAAAAATTTTATTTGAAAAGATTCATAACTAGGTCTTTCCCCCCAGAATCTTTTGAGTCAAAATTTCTCCGTCCTTTTAATTGTATTTCTTAAAGTATTTTAAAGATCTGTCATTTTTGTTAAGTCTATCCAAACAGATTCATTTTTTCTATGATACTTTTCTTCAGTAAACTTCATGTTCTACAGAATTTGGGCTTGTTGGGTAGTTATGACAAGGGTTAGGCTCTTTTGATAAGCACGATTCTTTTCATCTTGTTATTTGTATAGGCTGTAATCTCAGTCCACACTTCCTTCAGTCTCCATTTCATAGTTTCCAGAGAAAGGAGACACTGTGGGGCAAAGACTTCCCCTGGGAATGCATCGGGCTTAATGAGCGTGATCGTCTGGTGGGCTCAATAAATCAAATAAAGCAAAGCATTGCTCGTTTTGGAAAAAAAGCATTTATCACACAGTGTTTGCTCACTCATGGTCACAAGATTGATTGGTTTCCAGCAGTCAAGGTGTGTACTGAAGCCTTTTTCATTCTCTTTTCCAGTGGGCAAGATACGAAAGCAGTGGCTAAAGGAGAGCATCTCTGATGTCGGCTTTGGAATGCTAAAGTCGGTCAAGGAGTATGTGGACCCAAGTAACATCTTTGGAAACAGAAACCTTTTATAACTCCATTAATATCATTATGAAAAATGTTACCTTTTAAAAGTCATCAGCTATGGTTATACCAGTAATTGAATATATCATGGGACTGTATTTCAGCTACATTTGTTTGTTGGTTTAAAATGAGTTGGTTTTTGTTCTGTGCTTTGTTTCTACATCTATAGATTGACAGATGGCGCTCCTGGGCCTCATTGTAGGTGTACCAGTTTATAGCCAACTAACTGGTTGTCGTTTCAGATTTTAGTCAGGCAGCACAAGGCTGCCCATTATCTGAGGAATATGCTGCCAGCTGTTTTACATGCTCCTCCTCTCGGTGAGCTGAGGCAGAGGGTGTCATCCGTTGCTCGGCTAGCCTCTCTTCTGTCCTGTCCTTTCTTAAACATTTCTCTAAAGCAGATAATCTAGCAAAGATTCTGCTGGTGAGAGATATTTGTGTATGTTGTTAAAGCATACTTTCCTGTGAGTAGGTCATTGGGGAGGACACTCAAGACAGAGCTGGTAGTCTGTTACTAGCATGCCTTCATCTGTATAAGGTGCTCAGCCTAAGCTTTGCTTGAAGTGCATACATGTTACAAACTTAAATTGCCAACATATAAATTACTCTGTCAGCAGACACACTTTTGTCCTCCGTGTCTGTTCCTAGGAGGGTGTGAGCTGTATTTGTATCACTGAGGTGTCAACTATAGCTGTGTCCTGGATCGTTCATAGCGTGCTTTGTAAGAACAGCTGACTTAATTCACGTGAAGGGCAGGTTGTACCATGAAGTGAAGGCCATTGTCCATCCTCCAGCCTCAGGTTTCTTCTGCCCCATGCCTGGTAAGCTGCACACGCAGTGCAGCATGAGCAAAGGAAAGTCTTCTGAGCCTGCTGTCTCCGCTGTAGAGAATTATTTGGCTAAAGAAATAGTCATTAGTTGACTCAAAGTCTCAATAATTTCAATGACAACGATCTTTTTTTTTAATTAGCCACAAATAGCCTGATAAATTTTCATGGAAAAACATTTTCAGTTTAATTCTTAATAATGGTTTAATGCTTTTTTGAATTACTGGTTTAACCTAAATTAAAAGAAAATGTATTACTGCATATGCCATAATCACAAGTTTGAAATATCCTATTTCTTAAATAAAAAGGAGAACGTTAATTACATTTAGCAGACATTTTTACATTCAAAACTGGATATTGAAATACGTGGAACAATTGCTTTAAATCACTGTCTGTTGAGGTTCCTGATTCATGTTTTGAAATGGGTTCTTTTCTTAATGCAATACCTAACTTTTGATAATTTTTTAAAATTAATATTTAATCAGATAATGTAAGTCAAAATGCAGACGATCCTTTAAAAGGACACACTGTCTGTCTATGTAGCAACAGCTCCAGATACGTTGGGGCAGTTTGATACCTTTTATATCTTAAGTAGCCTTAAACAGAACAGCGAAAATTTAAAATTGACAAAATATTTTTAAGACTTCAAAATAGTAAATAATTTTTAACTATTATAATTGGCCTCAAACTAACAAATTTAAATCTGTAGGAAAATCAATATTAAATATTAGGTTAACAACAAAAACTCAATATTTATTTTTTGGAAGCTGCCTTTTTATTGATGATTTATTTTTAATTATAAAATTTACATCAGATCTTTGATTAAAGACTTTGATGGTTTGAAATAGCCGGACACTCAAGGAAATTGCTTCTAGAATTATAAGATTCTTTATAAAATGCATCTTCATGAAGGTGATTCTCTAATTGGTAATTGAAATGTAGCATTTAGTAAGATTCCAACATCTCACTGCAAGTGTCTACATGTTTCCAAGTAGTTATTTTAATAATTTCATTAGTAGGTCCAGTTCCTTGCATGTGATTGTTAAAACGTTTTTCTCAAGGAGTTCAGCTTTTCACAGCCTCAGCGATCTGTACTGTAATTGTAACACCTGAGTTGCTGGGTTGGTTCTTATGAGCTTTATGGCAGTTGGCAGTTTATGTCTTTGCTTCCCTTTTCTGTGTATGGAGGCCTCAGCAACCTCGATTCTATAATGGTTACTACATTTTGTATTTTAAGTAATTTCTACAGGGATCATTTTGGAACACATGAATGTTCATTAGTAGTAGTTCTTACTGCAAATCAGGAAGCCTTCCCAGCCACTTCTGGGAGGTGCTGCGTTGTAGACTGTGTCTGCGGAGGAACATGAGTTCATGAATATGCACAAAGCACTTAAACCTTGTCTCTTCTTTCAGAAGTGTCTGCACATGGCTTCATGAAGCTAAGCCCAGGAAAATACTGTTCTCTGAAGCATCTTAACTCAAAGAGTAGTGTTTTTCCTGTTGGGTATCAGAGGCCTAGAACACTGACTTGTCCTTCCCAAGTTAGTCATATGTGTAATAGTTTGCTTAAATCACATGCAGGTTGGGCTTTCAGTGGGAATGGGAACTTGCTGCTAGTGAGAAATGGAGTCAGATACTAAAGACTCACCAAACAGGCTGTATTGACCTTGGAGAAACTGCTGCATCCATGTGTGGTGGTGCATAAGTGAATTGAGTCTTAATGCTATGGTCCTTGAGCATCTCCGTTAGCTGAATTGTGGAGACCACATGTTTCTTGTGTCCAACATTTTATTACAGAATAAAGGATTAACCTATGGTCTTTTTAGAAATGGTAGGTTGTTACTCAAAATGCTTACGTATAATAGGATTATTGACCTGAGGTTATTTATGAATCTGGAAGCTTTCTGGTATGCATATTTGTGTTGTTGGTGTATTTTGGGAAACAAAAGCTCAATAAAATATAAGCTTCCATTGGTGTGTATATTATATCAGATATAAACACATGTAGGAACCCTCCTTTCCCCCTCCAGAACACTGTAACAGTCCTAGATGACGTATTTGAAAAAGCCTTTCTGCATGTTAATCCCAGAGATATTTTTTGTCATACTCTTTCATACCAACAGCTTCTAAGTGTAACTGATCAGAGAAACTCTGACATGCTAACCTGAAGTGTGTTGCTCCAAATGGGGCCAGCTTTGGTAGCACTGTCAGAACAAAGAGATGCAGAGGGACTGCCTCACACCATGCAGTCACAACACTGAAGGCGGCCTCAGATGCTGTCTGTGGAAGGTGTATCTCCAGTCTGAGGAGCTTGAGTCAACAGTTTTAGTAATTTTGAGGGTTCCCCCCCCCCCCATCACTTAATCCTTAGTGATTTTTGATTTTGACAGAGGCTCAGCTTTTAACAGGAGAAAAGGAGGGAGCACAGCCGGTGCAGGTTAGGACTGAAGAGCTCCGAGTTCTCTGCCTTTGGCATTGTCAGTTCTGGAGGCTTGGCTTGGCTTGGCTCAGGGCTCTATGCTCCATTATGAGCCATCTGCCTACAGATTCATTTAATTCTTACCAGTTTCTCTTTACTAAAAAAAGAAAATCCTGAAAGTATAAAAGGTTTCCTTAAACTGTTGAAGTGTGTGTCTGACATGAAGGATGTAACCAACCTTTCTGTTCCTTAAGCCAAATAGTGTTCATCTTCAGTGTGAAACTTAACTGTACAAACTGCTTGTATAATGTCAAGAGATTATAGAAACATTATTAATAAAATGAACATGAGCCTATGATTTTTTAAATCAAAGGAAGTGTGGAGCTGTTTTTTCTTCTGTATGCATATGTTTTCAACTTTACTTTTTTAACCTGTATTTCCAGATTTGAAAGTAGAAAGTAATTTTTATAAGTCTGCTAATGTAGCATTGTCTAGATAACCCAACTATGACTAAATCCCTTTGGCTTTACAGCTGAACATATCATAAGCTAAGTTGTATCAGTCTCTGGTTATTTTTAAACCAAGACTAAACTCCTAGGTGGTGTTGAGTCTGTGATTCTCAAGCATTCTCTTTCAAACCTGGAGCATCCCAGTGGACATTCTCATTCTTCTAAGTACGGTCAGCGCCTTAGGTGAGGGGGTAAAGATCACAGATGGTACACGCCTGAGCCAAAGAACCCTCACAGAATTACGCCTAGTTCTGTGAGTATGAAAAGACTGCCTCCCCTAAGGAATATTGTTTTATTTTTAAAGATAAAATAATAATACATTATTTGATTAAATGTTTTTTTAGATACTAGGGGTTTGCTTCCTGAGAGCAAGGAAACAGGAGAAAGAAATCTTGAGCATAGATTGCACGGTTACACATGCCATTTGGAAAACAGCCAGTGTTTGTGCTGTTTCTCAGCAACACAGTGTGTGCCCTGTGAAACACCTCCATCCCCTTGACTGTACACAGAGGTTCTAGATTGCCTGTAGCAGGGTAGTTTCAGTAAGTAAATAGGTATTTATTGAGTGACAACTTAAACACTATGCCCTAAAAGCTCACAGTGCCTTGTTGGGATTTGTCTGTTTTTCCATGAAACGGTTTAAAAGGAGAGAAGGCACATCTGTAAAGACAGCGATGGTTTAGCAGTTCAAGGCTCTTCCTCTTCAGGACACGGTAGAATTCCGTGACTGTATGCACAAACTCTGTTCAGAGTCGGTTTAGGTTGTCTGTCTCCAGTCAGTTACATGCTGAAGCTGGACTCAAACAGCTAATGAGTCTGTGGGATAAGTGTCTGCTTCTCATGCCTACTGTTCCGACCCAGGGGCCCTGAGACGAGGGTTGGCAAGTCCCGAGACACCCACTGTATGCTTTTGGCTTTGCTCACACAGCTCCCAAAGGGTAAAGCCTGGTGGCAGGCAGGGTTTCTAGTCCTCATACCATGTGTGCCCGTCTTTTTTGTGTGTGATGGTGCCTTCAGAATAATGAGCATTTGTTCCTGGATAGCAACAAATCCAGTGAGAAGTAGGTGTGTTCTCTACAGCTTTGGTCTTTTGTTTGTTTTTGTGGGTTTGCTTTTTTTTTTTTTTTAACTAGGCCTGTGAAATACTTTGCTCTGATACATCTTGACTTGAATAATACCTTATCCTGAGTCTTCCTCCATGGTAGTACATGTTCTGCTGGTATTGTTGTAATTTTTGGAGAATTACATGTGGATAAAATGTGTATGTAAGCCATTACACTGCTGTAACTAATGCGTAGGGAACAATTCTCCCCTTAACACTTACAGTCTAAAAGTGGCTGTGGAGTGGGAGGTGACATCCCTGAGGTTCTAGCATAGCCTGTCATGCTAACTGAGCCGTGCCATTTGTTTCACAAGGGCTCAATGCATAGTCTGGATACCAGGCTTTTAGTGTCTGTTCAGAAGTTCTTCCTACTGGTTTTCTTAGTCTTGTTCTAAAACAAAAATGCCCATGTGTAATTTTTAAAGATGTGCTGGGAACAAATAAATCCTTTCTAAAACCAATCATTGTTTACAGAACCTTTTATTTCCTTGTGATTTCATTTAAACCTTGCCAAGAGCATCCACTCTCAGAAATGGTTCAGTGATTACCAGCACTCGTTGCTCTTCTAGTGGACCCAGGTTTGATTCCTAGCACCTACATGGGACTCACAACTGTCTCCAACTTCAGTTCCAGGGGGTCTGATGCCTTCTTCTGGCCCCCCATGGGCACGACATACTTGTGGTACACAGGCATCCATGCAGATAGCATACCCATATTTAATAAATGGAGAAGAATATGGTGTAAAGCAATTGAAGAAAACTCAACATCAGCCTTGGGGTGTTATGCATATACAAATGTACTTAGACACATGAACTTGTGTGTATTTGTGTTCTTGCACACACACATACACATACTAAAAAAAAATCCTTAGAGCAATATGGACAAAGCTCTTAAAAAGCCACCTATTAATTAGCTGACATGGCAGCACCCATTAACAATGCACTTACTAGTGACCAGAGTAGCACACACATTGGTGCTACTCAGAGGGACTTGTAATTAGATCTCAGTGCCTGAGACTGAAAGTACCAAATGACTACAGGCTGTCAGGACAAGCTAGAGTCATCTGGAAAGAGGAAACCTTAATTGTGAAAATGTTCCCACCTGATTGGCCTGTGGACAAAACTGTGGTATATTGTTTAAGTTGATTGATGTGGGAGGGTTTAGTTTACTGTGGGTATTTCCACCCCTAGGCTGGAGGTCCTGGATACTTACCATAAAAAAGCAGGATGAATGAGCCATGGAAATGCAAGGCAGTAAGCCGCTTTCTTCGATAGCCTGCATCAGCTCCTGCTTCCAGATTTCTGCCCTGACAACCCTCAGTATTGGACTGTGATGTGGAACTGTAAGCTGAACTAAACTCTTGCCTCCCGAGTTTGCTTTTGGGTGTGCTGTTTATCACAAAGTGGTAACCAGAAGAAAACATCCAACTCACAACCATCATATACAAGGCATCCTAATATGAGGCAACCTGTCAGGACAATTCTGTGAGGGTTCCATCTGAGATGTTCCTTTAAACCAGATCTGACACCCTAGGGAGCAAGTGTCCTCTTCTGTGCAACAGCTGCCTCGTTGCAGACGAGCCACTTCTGTTTTCCTGGTGATACACTTGGTTTCTAGTGGTTTGCTTCTGGTGAATGGGTATGAGTTTGCTCCTGTACATCCAACCTTCACACAGATAGTGGTGTACCATCCGTGCTATACCAGAGACCACATTCAAAGAGCAGTGTCTTGAATCCAAATCCTTTGATACGTGTGTAGCACCGAGAGCCAATCTAACACTGATTGTCATTAAACTCACAGAGATCCACTTGCCTCTGCTTCCCGAATGCTGGAATTAAAGGTGTCGGCCATTCTACCCTGGCCCCTGGCCCCCAATTTTTTTTTAACTCTTTTCCTTCATGGTCACTCTTCTGAAGTTACCTTGGATTTCAAGATGGATAAACACCCCTTTGACAAGGTTCTGAAACTATCGCTGATCAACAGCAAGTTTTGCAGGTCACCCTATTTCAGATGAGATCCGCCACCATGCTTGGAGGAGTGATCTTACAGAGTCCAGTTGCTTGCCTTGGCTGATGACCATGGCACCTTTCCCAAGCCCTTCGTAGAATCAGAACCTAGAAAACGACCCAGGAGACTTCAGGCCTGAAACAGCACCTGCTGTTTGTTAAACTCCAAGCCTCTCCAGCCATTAAAGTCTCATCTTGTTATCCCATTGAGGATGAACTTGGGGTCACAAGTTCCTTCTTCCTAGCTTGGCCACACCAGTTAAAGATTTGTTTTCAGCCTTCCACCACTCTTGTTTGATTGGTGTTTTGTGGGTAACTGAGCATAGAATATTGTGACTCCCACAGTTGGAGCTTTTGCCTAGAATTCTGATAGCATTGCTCAAATTCTGTGTATTTAGAGACCCAGGGCTATTATCATGGCTTTTATATCCAAGCCCTTTAAATTAGACTATGTCTGTCTTACAAAGACATCTTAAAGCAGCAAAGCTTTAGATATAGAGGGGACTCATTCCCCTTTGTCAAGAAAAGTGTTTTTAGTACTGCTGTGTATGTACAAGGAACCGTGCTTTGTGCCAGCTGTAGAGACTGTCAGTCAAATCACGAGGGGAGGGTCTGGCATTGGAAAGTCATTCTAGAATTAAGACTCGGCAAGTTTCTCAGCACCACACAAGCACACTTGCACTCACTGAATAAATAAATGCAAAAATTCTTTGAATCAATATGCTAAAACTAAAACGTAATATATACTGCAGGAAGATTAAGAAGGCCACTCTCCCTGGGCCTCAGCTCCAGGCTCCTGGCTCCTGAGAATTTGCTGTCATTAAAGTCTCTGGAGAGCCGGGGGTAAGGAAGGAGACAATGACCTTGATTGAGCTGCGTTCCTTTACTCAGAGGTAGAGCAGGCAGAATTACCAGGCTGCGTTGCTAACCAGGAAATCCTAACTGCTCAGCTGCAAGGGCTAAAACGCTGCTCTGAAAAGCTTTTTATGTCCTAAAAATTAAGCCACTCATACACGCAAACCAAAACAGCACCTGGATAAATAAACTGGCCAAATAAAGGCTGGCCTGTTTGCAGAGGGAATCTGGAAAATGTTTGCTTTTTACTGGTTGACAGTACTTTAAACTTTTTTTTTCTTTTTGTAAGAAAAGAAGCTGAGAGGAAATAGGGGGGAAAATTAATGTTGATTGTTGAAAATAAGATTGCAATTCATTACTTTCCAGTTCTTAAGGGGAATGTGGACATTAAGAGGGAGCAGAGCGACAGCAGAAGTTATCAAAGAACAGTTTTGAGATGTAGAAGGTGCTGCGGGGTGCATTTTTTAGATGCCACTAAACACTGATTCTCCTCCAGTGTGGGATCAGTCCAGGACTGCCAAATGATAGCAGCTTAGTTCATTATCACAGATGCCTTCATCCCGAAGCATTAGACTACACAGTGAGTCAGATTTTCTTTGCTAATAGAATTTGAGCGCCTAGGAGAAAAGTCATCTTCACATACAGCAGGGGCTTTTTGTCTGTCAGTAGAAAAGAATTTGGTTGAACCCAAGAAACTGCTGAATATGTAGGCAAGAAATTCAAAACTCACAATTATATGTGGTTTTAACCTGATAACTATTTTTCTAAACCAGGTCAGATAGAAGTACATTTATGGAGAGATAAGAACCAAGGGGCTGAGAAACAGGGTCTGTTTGTTTGCTTGCTTGTTTGTTTGTTTTTGTAGGATTCAGAAAATGAGTTGATTAGAATGAGCAGAGATCTCAGTGGGAAGCCAAGAAAACTACTGGGAGTCATGGATTGAAACTGCATCTATCAACTTTCATTCCAGGACAGACCTTTTCATCAATTGTGGGAACGGGTTATTTTTAATGGTAATAGCAATGAAGTAAAATTTTCTGTACCCAGCACCCTAAAATAAGGAGAAAGCATCGTATTTAAAATTGTGCAGCCAAAGGTAATAATGAATAAGTGAGTTATTCATGGCCTATAGAATCAACTAAGCAGAACTCCTAGGGGCTCACAGACACTGAAGCGGCAATTACAGAGCCTGCGTGGGTCTGTGCTAAGTCCTCTGTTAAATATGTTATGGTTGTTAGCTTGGTGTTTTTGTGGGACTTGTAACAATGGGGGGTGGGCATCTCTGACTATTTCCACTGCCCTTGGGACCCTTTTCCTCCTACTGGGTTGCCTCACTCAGCCCTGATAAGAGACTTTGTGACTGGTCTTACTGTAACTTGTTATGCGGTGTTGGTTGATATCCCTGGGACGCCTGCTCTTTTCTTAATGGAAGAGGAGAAGGACTGGATCTGGGGGAGAAGTGCAGCGAGCTTTCACTACTGTGTGGGTTTTTCTTTTTCCCACCCTTTATCTCCTAGATTCCTCCCTCTGTCACTAGATAGGAAAGAGGGAAAGGAGAAAGAGAGATCTCTGAATCAAACTTTTTTCTTGTTTCTTCTTTAAGCACTACTAATAAACAAACTACACACAACTCCCCCAACTAACACTGACCCTGCCTATCAGGGCCCTAGCATTTATATACCCTCTGAAAAGTTCGCAGAATTCCAAATGTCACACAATCAGAGAAACTACCTGCTTCTGGTTAGAGCATGAATCACAGTCAGCTGCTGTGAAGCAGGCCCACATCCCCACACCTGGGATTAAAATAAAAACACATTCTTAGAATATTTCTGTGTTTTTAAAAAGAAACCAAAATTCAAGAATTCTGACTCTAGAGAAGGGAGGTTGTGGGAAAAACTCTGGAGAAGTGGAGAGAGGGGAGACTGCATTCAGGATGTATTGTATGAGAGAATTAAAAGCAGAAAACCTGAGTTCTCTGGTTACCTCTGGTCCTGATTACCGTGAGAGATAAATGTAAATAAAATACTTGAAAAACAGCAACAGTATGACTTGATCATAAATTCAAATCACCAATTCATGGCGCTAAACACCGCAGAGGTTTCTTTTCTTTTTCATTATTTATTAGTGATTATTTATTTATTAGTGTTTATTAAGTGAATTTACTGAATCTTGAAAACTAGCAAAACCAATTATTACCTAAGAAATTTAATCTGTACAAATTATTATATCTGTATTGGAAAACTGTCAAACACTCTAAATTCTCTATAAAATCATGGGGAGTTGTGCAAAGAGAAAACACAGTCGTTGGAGTGATTACAAGAAGACGTTATGGACGACTAAGTTCTGAACTTAGTGTCTGGTCCCTGGATAACATAATAGCAAAGGTTGTCCAAGATACATCAAAACCAAACAAAAATGGAGAAAACATGATAGAAACAACATCTTTCTCAGTTTTAAAAGTTCCAAAGTACTTTCTAGGGCCTGGGTTCTTACACAATCTCACTTGACAGGATTTAAAAGTGCAGGTTATATCGAATAGTGCTTTTGTTACACTAAAGTGTACAAAGTCTCACAAGTAGCAAATACAAATAGCAAAAGCTAGATACAGGAAAAACTGAAAATGTACATAGAAAGTCATCATGATACAAATTGTCAGCGGTAATTACACATTCCATCCAATTATCTCATAAATCAGAGCCCTCAACTTTCTTGATTCATATGTGACTGTATTCTTCCCAGTGTGCATTCTTTCTTCCTCCAAGGGCTGTTCTATAACAGCTGGAATGTTTCTACCATAAAGTTCACAGTGCTCTAGAAACTGCACACATTCTTGAATGACACTGTCCCTTAGCATAATTGTGTGCTTTGACATGTTCTCTAGTAAGGACAGGAAACATCTCTTGGCATAATACCATGTATCGGTGCCTAGCTTTTTATGGTAAGGCTCCAGGCTTTTGATAACCCGAGAGATGCCAAAGTCATAGTTTCCTTTGGCACAATACAGAGTTCCTATCACCAAATTCACAATGCAAAGGTGGTAGATTTTCTTGTCTGGGTCACCATAAGAGAGTTGTTCCTCCTCCTTCTCAATCTTCCTCATGAGCTCCTCAGCTTCCTCATTTTGACTTGTCATGATATAGGAAACACAGAGGTTGGCTAACACAATAGCACTGACACTCAGGATGTTATCATAATTCTTCTTGACAATGGGCTCATAGAAACCAATGGCCTCTTTGTACTTGTTCTCCTGCATGAAGAGGACATGGGCCACATTCAGCTTCCACACATCATGGTCATTACAGAATTCCACAGATTTGCGGAAGATCTTCTCCACCATTGGGTAATTCTCAAAGTTCCAGTAGATTTTTGCCTGGGCCATCAGTACAGGAATATACTTCTCAAGAGTTTCATCATATTCATTCACAGCCTTTTTGGCAGATTCATCATCTCTACTATGCCTTGAATCCTGTACTTGTATGGTGAGTTTCCGGAGCTGCTCAGTCAGCATGCCAGCCAACCCATCAAGTTTAATGAAAGCCTCTTCAGGAGCTGTCTGGCAAGTGATCATGGCATCCAAGAAGTCATAGAGATAGGGTGTGAGGAACTTGTAAGTCAAGTGGGCATTTTCTGCCAGGACATCAGCTGCCAGGTCAAAATACTCATATTTACAGTAGAGCAGCAGCAGGTTGCCAAAGGTCTCTGGGGGGAAGGGGTTCTGCTGGAGCAGAAACTGGAGCTTTTCAAAGCCCTCTGTGGGCTTGGCATCCATGTTCATCAGAGCCTGGTTGTGGAGG
The DNA here is from genome assembly GCF_000001635.26 of Mus musculus. NCBI lineage: Eukaryota > Metazoa > Chordata > Mammalia > Rodentia > Muridae > Mus > Mus musculus. Next base: position 75,937,545 of record NC_000068.7, read on the forward strand.
GTTACGGGGTCCAGCTCTTCCTCTGCTCTGGGTGGCATGTCAGTGAGGGCTTCCTGGGCTGCCTCGTAGTTTCTCAGCTGGTACTCTATGGCTGCCTTGAGGTTGAAGGCTTCGACCAGAGCAGTCTGGTGAAGGACTATAGTGTTGCCAACACTGCGAACATCAATGCCCTCCGTGGTCATGCCCACACCGAGTTCTGGGTGTTGACGGATGCCACGCTCAATGATGTCAGCGATATGCTTCAGAGCAGGCGCGTACTGCCGACTGCTGTAATAGGCCAAAGCCAAGTTGTAGGAAAGGTCAGGCTGGTAGCCAGAAGCCTGCAGGGCCGCTAAGAACTTGGAACAGGCAGCTTCATAGTGTCCCTCTTTGTAGAGCAGACAACCTAGGTTGATCTGACCATCATAATCACTCTCCCCTCCACTGTCCTCTACACCTTCCCCACTCAGCAGCTGCTCCACCAGGCTCCTGGCTCCTGGGAGGTCACCTTCACTGTACTTGATAGCAGCCTGGAGACGAAGGACTCGAGTCTGATAGGCGGGGTTGTCCAGGAGGAAGGCGACCCTGGTGGCCTCTGGATACAGGCAGGCCTTGTACAGTGCCTGGGCCTGGTACAGGCGGTACTGCTCGAGTTCCGGGTGCATCTGGCTCAGCTGCTCATAGCACTCTGCAGCGAGCTCGAACTCCTGCAGGCGGTAGTAGCAGTAGGCCAGCAGCGACAGCCCTGCGCGGCTGCGGGAGCTCCTCTGCAGCTCTGCGCTCAGCAGCTGCACCGCCTCTGAGTAGCGGGAGTCGCGGATGAGCCTGTACACCACTGCTGTGAACTCACCGTCGGGGATCTGTGAGCTGCTCAGCCCTGCCATATTCACCTAGCTTGTTTTGCATCCTGGTTTCCAAGGCAATAGGCCAACCGGAAACGGAAGCTGTTCAGCGGCAAGTATCCAACGGAAGTGTCTTGTGGATAAAAGCGAATCACCGACACGTTTCTATCAATTTCTGGATATGTTTTTAAACACTCTAGACTGTGGGGAAGCAATTGGGCTTGGTCTGGAAAATTTTCTAGGTAGTTCAGAGAGGGATATTCCACGTCCCGGCCTACATCGCTTCCGTTATCGCCCTGCATCCTGGGAAATGTAGTTTTTCCTCTTTGACGTTTTACAGTAATTGGAGTCTCTGCCTTTTCTCTGGGATCGGGATCTTGTTTCTATTGCTTTGATTGCTTCTTTGTTGGCACTGAAGTAAAGTTTTCTTGTGAAGGTCCCCCGGGATGCAGAAAATTCGCTGTTCTTTGAGGGTTCGAGTTGCTTGGCAATGGTGACGAAATGGGAATGAGGGCCGTCTCTGGACTTCAGGAATTCTAGTATATTCTTGCCAGCTGCTCTGACGCCCACTTTTTGAGAACGTTGTTAAGCAAGGGCCGGCAGTCCGTATTTTATTCTGTATCAAGAGGTGACGAGAGGGGGAAGGAGAGTCTGAATTGTAACTGGTGCTGTTTTAGATTTAAGTACCATTCGCCCTCTGTTTCGTAAATGACCGCTGTTATGAACGTAAATTGGTGCTTGAATTGATGAAGCACACGGCTTTGGTCTTTTCCTTCTTCAAGGAGAAGCCACAAAACTAACATTTTCCCCCTTTCCTATATGCTATTTTTCTCACCCTCTAAGCTCTACCAAACACTACCGTGAGTTTGTTCAAGACGTAATCAGCCTGTGCTTCTCGTGCCTCTGATCTTGTTTTCACGTATGAATCAGCTAGTTAATACATAAATGCTTCGCCAACTCCTTTCCCATACCCAGACTCTTAATTCGAAGCTCTTCAGGCAGTTACTATCTCTCCTTTCCCCCCTGTATGTAGAATGAGTCTCTAGGTTCTGTGTTATTGTTTTGGGGAGGTTATTCTGTATAAATTCAATTTTATTCTAGTATGACAGAGCAGTAAAAAACTACCGACTTATAAGCCGATATTGAATCACTGTTGAAAACCATGTACATAGATTTGACTGACCCTAATGTGTGGGGACATAAATATAATGCTTAGTTAAGCATTTGAGAAGTAACCAAGATAGCAGAATATTAATGTGTTCTTTCCAAATGAAGTAGTGACAAATTGTATGATTTTTCAATAACAAGGCTGTACTTTTAGAGCACGGATCATTTGACGTGGCTCTGGGAGGCACCTGGGAGACTGTTACCTTTTATAGTTTTCCACGATCTCCTCTAGCTACACCCAAGGCAAACAGACCACATGAAGGCATATCTTTGCTTTGTAATTAAGAACTTCAACATGAGGGCATTATATTTTTCTCTTTAATAGAATTGCTACCCATGAATCTTTTTTACCATCAACATATTGCAGCTCATCAACATATTGCAGCCAATATTCACCATATTTCATAGCACGCTGTTAGGCTTCTCACAAACTGCTCATAACTTTACTGAAATCTGTGTGCTGCAGATGAAGACTTTGTGCTTCAGGACAATTAAGTAACCTGCTAAAACCCACATAGGAAAGGGAATGAGCCATGTTATCTTAAAAGTTAAACTCAGAAGAATTAGTGATTAGGAGTTAATTCATATATGAACTCATATTATAGGAAATATTAGAGACTTGCTTTGTAAAGTTTTTTGTTGTTGTTGTTGTTGTTAAAAAATCAAAACAAACAAAACCCAACCAGTCTCATTTGGGTCATAGAAATCTGACCTTTGTGGCTTGCATTGTAACAATGAAAAAGTGTTAGGAAGGAATTACTGGCAAGTAGCCTAGGTTCCAGACACCTGTTACTTCTAGGAAAAGATCCCAGCAGACATTTAAATGCTACAATAGAAACAATATCATTCCTCATATATTCTGCTCAGTAGAACCTGGACAAGATAATTCTGTTTGAATGCCAAGGAAGTGAGAGACTCTACCCCACACTAAATGTAGCTCAGGATCAACAGAGGAAGCTACTGAGGAAAGCAAGTGAAACCACGTCAAGATGTTTGCCCAAGCAAACCTCTGCTGTAGCCCTTTACAGTCCTCAGTGTGGGGTTGAATGTAGGCTGAAGGATGTTATATAACATTGCTCAGTAGTCAGGGATGAGGAGGTCTCCCCCACGCTGGCCGGGTTGACTGTTTTTCTTTGAAAACAATATTCAAAGACTTAATGTTTTAAAGTCTTTACATGTTGTATTAGTCAGGGTTCTCTAGAGTCACAGAACTTATGGACAGTCTCTAGATAGTAAAGGAATTTATTGATGACTTACAGTCGGCAGCCCAATTCCCAACAATGGTTCAGTCGCAGCTGTGAATGGAAGTCCAAGGATCTAGCAGTTACTCAGTCTCACGTAGCAAGCAGGCGAAGGAGCAGGAGCAAGAGCTAGACTCCCTTCTTCCAATGTCCTTATATTGTCTCCAGCAGAAGGTGTAGCTCAGATTAAAGGTGTGTTCCACCACACCTTTAATCCCAGATGAAAAGTTGTAGCCCAGATTAAAGGTGTGTTCCTTAAACTAGGAGATTCAATCTTCTGGAATCCATAGCCACTATGGCTCAAGATCTCCATACCAAGATCCAGATAAGGATCTCCAAGCCTCCAGATAAGGGTCACTGGTGAGCCTTCCAATTCTGGATTGTAGTTCATTCCAAATATAGTCAAGTTGACAACCAGAAATAACCACTACACATGTTGAACTATTACTTTGGGTAAGCTGCTATGAAATAAAGCAGAGAAAACCGAGGCACATCTTTACTTGTTCTCTGTGGTTGCCGAATTATTTCTATATCATGAAAACATTCCCTTTCAAATGACTTCTCAAGATGTGTGCGTGCATGCGCGCGCGCGCACACACACACACACACACACACACACACACTGCAAAGATTCCCTGCTCTTCCCTAGTTTTCTTGACTAACTACAGGATTGCTCTAGAGCAGCTGTTCTTAACCCATGGATTTCGACTCCTTTGGAGTCAAATGATCTTTTCACGAGGGTTGACTAAGACTATCAGAAAAACATAGATATTTCATTATGATTCATAACCGTAGCAAAATTGCAGTTATAAAGTAGCAGCAAAAATAGTTTTATGGTTGGGGAGCCAGCACAACATGAGGAACTGTATTAAAGGGTTTCAGCCTTAGGAAGGATGAGAACCACTGATCTAGAGTTATCTTTGCATTGGTGCCTATCGAAGAGCATGGTAGCTGAAGTGGGTGGGTGGGTGGAGCTTCTGTGCCCTCCTTATTTCACTGGAAGCTGCTCTTGTGGCCTGGATAGAGATGAGAAGGGCATTTGGCTTAGACATATGGGGGCAGGGTCATTTTTAAAATGCAGTGAGTGCACCAATCCCACTATGCAACTGGCATGACCGTCACCACTGTGTGACAAGCATGGCCATCCCCACTGTGTGACACGCCATCAATCTCTGATAGGCAGCTGGGGAATAGATTAGTTTTTCTAGGGAGCTGAGGTAGTGAAAGGAGGTCCTATAATGATAGAAATTCTAGAAAGCAATAAACTAGGTGGAATATTAGGAAATATCACAATGGATTATTTTGTTTACAATGGAATTTCGAGAACGTAAGTGTGTAATAGCATTCCCAGCAATGAGAAAGCATGTAGTGTTTGCAGTAAAATGATTTAGTACCTTATTGAAAGGAATTAGGCTTCCAGGAAATGGCTTGGGGCTTGAGATGGATTTTTCTGAATTTCATGTAAAAGAATTCCATGCAGGCAGAAGGTGGAGGGTGGGGATGGTGTTTGGCTCTTAACGTATTGATGTTTCTGACTGCCAAAATACACGATGAATCCCGTGTGCGTTGTATTTGGCAATCACCTATATAATCCCTCATGAATGGTTGCCTCTTTGTTTTGTGAAGCAGTAACTGAGTAGTGCAAAGGATGTTTATCAGTACTTTAACCGCATCCATACTGAAGCATCTTCTCTGATAGAAAAACATTGTTCACAGCCATTTTCTATTTCCTATCCCTTCTCCTGTGCACTTCAGATTGCTTTTCTTCAGCATGGCCAACTTGCCCTTCCTTTCTCTGGAATTCTGGTTCCCTGATGCGGTGACCGACTGACTTACCTGACACTCACACCTCCATTCCCTAAGCAGGGGTGCAAAATACCTCTGGGAAGCAACGTAGCCCTGCATGGCGGTGTTTATGGCCACCTTGATAGGATCTCAGGATCTGTCATCTAAGAGACAAGCCTTCATGATTAGGGGAGCTTATGGTTATTGCCTATGAGAAATTCCGTTGGCTGAGTTCCTTGAAGTAGGAGGCCTCACCCTAAAAATGAATGGTACCCACTGCTCCACGGGCTTTTGTACCAAAGATGAAGCTGGTTGGGCGCAGTCAGTGGCCAGATGTTTCAAGTCCCTGCTGCCATGGCTTTCCAACTGTGGTGGACTGTACTCTTGAATCATGAGACAAAAGAAATCCCTCCTTACATTACTTTTGTCTGGGTATTTTGTCACCGCACAGATAGGTGGCGGAGCAACTAAGACAGGCCTCCATCTGTCACAAACAGACATTGGAGAAAATAGGGAGATACTGAAGAGAAGGTGGCCTAACAGAAGAAAGGTGGACAATTTGAAAATTAGGTTCATTGCAAGGTAATATACAAAAAACATTCAGCTTCTACTTCATGGAAAACTGATGCTGCTGAGGTCAGACATCGTTGGAATTTTTTTCGTTGCAGTTTGTGTTTGGTGTTGAGGTTGGAGTGTTAAGGTTATCTTGTGCCTGCCTCACAACTCATTAAAACTGTACAGTGCAACGAACGGCTGACCCACCTGCTTTCTTTTGGGGCAAATTATCTCGAGACTGAATTAAGTTCTGAGAACATAAGCCAATAAACCAAAGCAATAAATTCAGCTTTAATAAAAATGAAACAGGTTCCCCATGTCTCACTTTGAGCTACAACTTTATTAAGCAGGCTTATGTTACATGTATTTTATTAAGCACATTGGTAATAACTTTCTTTTGAATTGACAACTACTTTCTATTGTTTGTCTCTGCCTCTGTGGAAGACTTAGATCCTTCTTTTAAAAACAGCTGCAAAGCGTGGTTGTGAACGTGAGGCAGTAGAAAAGCCAAGTAAAAGCCCCGACTTGGGATAATTTGGCTGGCTCAATTGAGAGCTGTGGCCTTCTTAGGTAGGGGTCCCCAGACTACATTTTATTCTCTGGCTCTACAGTTGGGAAGTGGGGATAAGGATACTTTCTTGTCTGGCCAGTGATCAATTTTTTCCAAAAGCTTAAGGATGTCACTAGCAATGTCCTTTAGTAATGTAGTAAAGTGGCTACTTTTTTACAATTTGTTTCTTATTTTGTGGTTTGGCTGTTCTGCCTCTATGTATGGGTGTTTTGCCTGCACCATCTATGTAGCTAGTGTCCTGGAACTAATGTAACATATTGTTGTGAGCTGCCCTGTAAGTACTGGGAGTTGAACCCAGGTCCTTGGAAAAAAGCAGCCAGTGATCCTTTCAGTCCCAGGAATAGCCTGTCCTAGAAATAGTCAGTCCCAGGGAGAGCCAGTCCCAGGGAAAGCCAGTCCCAGGGAGAGCCAGGTTTTTAGACAATGATAACTTCTTGTTGGGAACTCTTAAGGTCTTATAGCTAGTTTTTGTGTTGGGTAATGTTCAGAGTGTTTTATAGTGTAAGCTACCATGTCATTGCTTTGAATTGTAGCAGTCTCTGAGCCTGATTCTAATATAATACTCCTGAAAACTTAGTCTTATTAAACTTATAATTTCACTACATCCAAGTCATACTCCCTATGATATTTAAATTTAAATGTTTTTATTGCTGAGAAATTCTACCATTCCTCCATCCCAAATATGCAAAATTTTACAAATAAAACAGTAGATCCAGTACACGTAGAATTTATGAACTGGAGACGTGTTTATATGAAACTTATCATTCAATGTTTATCAAAAACTCAGTTTTAACCAGGCATCTTATATTTCATGTGGCAGCCTTACTTTACTCCAATATTTCACAATCAGATTCTGAATTCTTGATCTCTCTCTCCCACATCTTGCTACTCGGGCCATAGCCAATCTCTAGGTCTTGCGTCTTAAGTATATGGAAGATGCCTTTTCCTTACTTTCTCGTGAACACCATTATCCCCAGGTGCCAGGAATGATGGCAAGAGAGCTCCGTATGATAGTTGTTTCGCTGTAGAAAAGCCATAAAAAGTCCACATCTTACCTTGGGTGGTACATAAAGTGAGGATGTGATTGTTCCAAGGGTTGCTTGAAGGGAAAGTTTTTATCGTGGGTATGAGGGAGAGTACAGCCATGGCTCTGGAATGGTCCAGAGAGAGAAAGTAGGTGACTAAACATGGCCAGCAGAGTGATCTGGGCGATGAAAGGAAGAGGGTGGGGGGAGTGAGAGAGGTGGATGAAGAGAAGAAGACAAGAGGTGGGGAAGGAAGAGACAGGGAAGGAGAAGAGGGTGAGGAAAAGAAGAGAAAGAAAAGAAAAAATAAGACAGACAGATAGACACAAAAAACAGAAATGACAAAAAAGGGTGCAAGTGAGCGCCTGGGCAAAACGGCCGGATGATACAGGAAGGAGGTGCTTGGTGCTGGAAACCCGTGAGCGGGACAAGTCTGGAGTAGGGGGGTGGGGTGAGAAGAACTGAGAGGAGCCACAGGTACTGAAGGGGCCTGGAGGCCAGCTCTCAGTCTGGTATACTAATGGACACCATAGTTATCATTTGTCCTGAGATTCCTTTGGATCTGACAGGATTTGTAGCATCTATTTATTCCTTTAGTTGCCTCTGTATGTAACATTTTGATATATTGAGCTAATTTATCATATTTGATAGTAATCTGGATTATCTCAAAATTAGCCTAAGGATACCTAGGAATTTTGTTTTGTTTTTTTCATAACGTAAATATGAGACTGTTATCTATGGCAAAGTGTGTCCCTCTAATCCACATTGAAGACCCAACCCCTACTGTGATGCTGTCAGCATTTGGCAGCATGGCATCTTTAGAAGGTAATCAGGAGTTAAGGGAGGAGATGAGGGACACTGAGAAGAGGACATTCTCTCTCCCCCACTCATGAGGACACGAGTGACAAGTAAGGAATAGTGTCCTCCCTAAAGTTTGTTGTTGTTGTTGTTGTTTTTGCATCTGTGGTGATTTGAATGTGCTTGGCCCAGGGAGTGGCACTATTAGGAGGTGTGGCCTTGTTGGAGTGGGTGTGGCCTTGTTGGAGGAAGTATGTCATTGTGGGTGTGGACTTTAAGACCTTGTCCTAGTTGCATGGAAGCCAGTTTTCTCCTAGCAGCCTTCAGATGAAGATGTAGAACTCTCAGCTCCTCCTGTACCATCCCTGCCTGGATGCTACCATGTTCCTGCCTTGATGATAATGGACTGAACCTCTGAATCTGTAAGCCAGTCCCAATTAAATGTTGTCTTTCTAAGGGTTGCCTTGGTCAGGGCTGGAGAGATGGCCCAGAGGTTAAGAGCACTGACTGCTCTTCCAGAGGTCCTGAGTTCAATTCCAGCAACCACATGGTGGCTCACAACCATCTGTAATTGCCCTCTTGTGCTGTGTCTAAAGACAGCAACAGTGTACTCATGTACATTAAATAAATAAATAAATAAATAAATAAATAAATAAAAGAGTTGCCTTAGTCATGGTGTCTGTTTGCAGCAGTAAAACCCAACCTTGGACAGCATCCTAACCCAGGACTTCCAGCCTCCAGACTATGACAAATGCCATTGCTTAAGGAACCCAGTCTGTGCTACTTTGTTGCAGCTGTCAGAACTAAAACAAATGGAGATTTCCTTTAAAGAGAGCATCATTTGAAAAACCCCAGAAATAAGGGAACAAGACTCAGTCAAGGAGCTTCATGGCTGCCGTAGGCTTAGATTTTTCAAACTTAATTTAATTAGAGTTCTTAAACACTTCAACCTCCCTTCTAGCCTAATGACCAGAGGTAGCCAAGAAAGAAGGTTAATAGGAAAAGGGAGTTGTTGACCTATTTAGAAGTATTTTTTGGGGGGTGATTCCAACTTTTATTGTCAGGATATCAGCAGCCCAGTCCAACAGCAAACATTAAACATGAATCCAGCAGAAACCACAAGCCTTCGACAAATTGGCACTAACTGAACCAGTTAGTTAGCCAGAATACCACGAGAAGTGCACTGTGGGTATCATGTGACCAGTTCTCTCAAACTCCTGCTATGACTTACCTGCCTTGATGAACTGTAACCTGCAATTGAAGCCCAACAAACCCTTTCTTCTTTAACTTAAAGGAGAAACACATGGTATGTTTCTCTCTACAAAGTGAATGCCAGTGAAGACCAGGGAAGCCTTGCAAGGCATAGCAATGCGAGAGCATCCTCTCACTGACTGAGGGGTTATATTTATATTCCTTCTAAACACCATGCACCCTCTCATGCTTCTCCTCCAGCAAAACATCCTCTCACAAGATGGCACCCAGAAAAAATATCATGTGACACAACTGAGTTTCCAAAGAAACCAGGAATTTCCACTTCAGCTGTAGCCAAGGATGCAAAGGTAAGCTGAAAATGGATCTAATGGGGAGTTCACATGACACTGAGGTCTTTGAAGAAGATTCCTAGAAAGATGGCTTCTGCTGCACACAATTCTTCCAGAGGGCACTTAATGATGAAATGGCCCTCCAGGACTTTGCAGGTGTGTTCCAAAGCTTAGGCAGGCAGAAAGAAGGGATTTCTAGACCAATGCTGTCAGCTTGTTGCAGAGAAAAGATGAGCATCTCTGAAAATTATAGTTTCCTACTGGCTGTGCTATTAGGCAGACGTGGAGTTCAACTCCTAAATCCATACGAACTGTCCCAATTCATTCTCTGATGCTGTGATAAATATTGCAACAAAAGCAACTTAAAGGAGAAAGGGTTTGTTGGGATTAAATTCCAGGTTACATTCATCATGGCAGGTAAGTCATAGCAGGGATTTGAGAGAACTGCTCACATGACATCTACAATCAGGAGCAGAGGGCAATAAACTAATACATGCCTGCTAGTACCCTGCCTTCTCTATGCATATGATTTAGGATGCCCTGGAAGGGAGTGGTCACACCCACAATTAAGATAGGTCTTCCTGGGGCAGATAGATGGCCCAGCAGTTAAGAGCACTGGTTGCTTTTTCAGAGGTCTTGAGTCCAATTCCCAGCACACACATGGTGGCTCACAACTGTCTGAAACTCTAGTTCGAGGGGATCCAATGCCTTCTCCTGATTTCTTGGCCCTAGGCATGTGTATAGTGTAAAGACATACATGCAGGTCTGCTTGGTGTCAAGCTAACAATTATTCTAACCATCACAGAAACAGGATCCTGACCCTGAGGGTTGGCAGTAAATGCTGCTGCTCCAGTGCCAGTAAGACTTGGGGTCTAACACTCATGAATGTCTCATTCCAGAGAAAGAAGTCTTACAGCATGACTTCTGACTCGGTAAATAGCTAGAGGAGCTAAATCAGAACCTGCCAGGTCCTCTTCAGATGAGCATCATCTGATGGACTTTATTCTTCTCCAAACTGCTTTTATTCCAGATTTTCCTCACCTTCAAATTTTCTCAAAAGAGGGGAGAAAAACAGCAGAGTCTCCTTCATCCCTAACTGTCTAATTTCATTGTTTAAGGTCCAAAGCTGTGGTGAAAGACCATCCTCTGTGTGGAACTCATCTTCCTTATGCTTGCCAGAGTAAGTGATCCCATCTGCTAGCACGAGAGTTTGGTAGTAAGCAAAGCTGCTCCCCCCAACCCCCCCAGATCCCCCACAGTGTTTAGAATGAAAACCTTGAACAACTGCACCAGTTCACAGCACAACCCCTTTGGGAGGTTGAATCACCCTTTCACGTGGATCACCTAAGACCACTGGAATACAGAAATTTACATTATGATTCTTAACAGTAGCAAAGTTATAGTTAAGAAGTAGGAACAACACCCAAAAAAGTATGACTGAAGGTCACCATAGCATGAGGAACTGTATCAAAGGGTGACAGCGTTAGGAAGGTTGGGAACCATTAGACAGCTGGGTACCTGTTAACTCTACCTTTTCCATTGAAAGGCGAAAAATGGTCTGCAAACACGGTAAATCTAACCTTCTAATAGAAGCTACAACAATAACAAAATAACCTGGTTTTGCTCTGTTGTTTCCCACTCTAATGTCAAACACATTCTTCTCCCATCAGAACATTTAGAAGAATTTAGTTGAAGTTACCCACTGAGTACAGAAGCCTGGATGGGTGGCCTTCAAGCATATACCATCTGTTGATCTACAGGAACAATCCCTTGCCTGTCAGTCAAAGCCCTCCTCAGTCCCGCCCAGATCAACTCGGCCAGCCACTTTGTCCACTGCACACTTTCTCTACCCTTCCCCACTTTGTGCCTCTGTTCTGCTGCCTTTGCTCTCTCATCTTGTGTCCAGCCCATTTCATATATACTGAAAAGTGTGCTTGTATCTTCCCCAGACTGGGAAAGTTAGAGCTCCTGTTCTGGACGTTCCATGATCACTAGTAAGTCTTGGAAATCTGTCTTTGCAAGGATGTGCACAGCAGCACAGTTATTGCGGCAAAGAACAGGAAGCAGAATAAATGTCCATCAAGAGTGGTGGGTAACTAAGTCACTGTTTTCCTGTGTCTTCTGAAGAACAAGGCAGCAATTAAATGTCCCACCAGGCTCATGGGTTGAATGTTTGGTTCTCGGTCCATGGTGGAGTTTTGGGTTCCTAACACTAAAAATAAAGAAAAAACGAGAAACTTCCCTTTCCTTGATTCCCTGGGTCCTATTGGTTTGTTTGTTTGTTTTGTTTTGTTTTGTTTTGTTTTGTTTTGTTTTATCTGCCTCTGTGAATCTCGTTTTCCCAGAATCCCATGTCATAAGAAGGTACATGGCTCTTTTTGATTGGCTTCTTTCACTTAGCAATATAACCTAAAGTTCTTCAGTGTCTTTTCATGGCTTGACAGCTCTCTTCAAGTACTGAATACTCTTCTATTGCCTGGATATGGCAGAGCCTATTCAAGAAAAATGACCCACTGAAGGTCATTTTTCTTGTTTCCATCTTTTAGCAATCATGAATAAGGCTCCTACAGACATCCACGTGCAGACCTGTGTGTGCGCACGTTTCCAATTTCTTTGGGTATGTCCTAAAATGTTCTGTGGTTGGAGCATGAAGCCATATGATATTTTTTTTTCTTAGTAAAACTGCCTTCAGAAGTATCCGTATCATCGTACATCCCTAGCAGGGTGGAGTCCTTCGTGTCCTGATGGCCATTGTTTTAAGTTTCAGTCATTCAGATCCATGTTTAGGTAACTATATTTTTAAAGGTACGCCTTACCCGATAATGAATATGTGGGTGTGTCTCCAAGTACATTACCATTACTCCCTCATCATACTTTCATGGAGCGTCGTATATGTGCATATATGTGGGCACATATGGATGTGTGTGTAAGCCTGAGGTCTAAGTCTGGCATCTCCCTAGGCATGTTGTGTGACCTTATTTTATGAGGCAAGGTCTCTTGTGGAACCTACAGTTCACTGACTTGGCTAGACTGCCTGGCCAAGGCACTCCAGTGATCTACTTGTCTCTGCCTCTACAGGGCTGAGATGGCAGGCTCATGTCTTTGTAGATGGATTTTTTTAAAATGTGGATGCTAAAGATTCCAACTCACATCCAGCAAGCACTTTCCCTACCCTGATATTGAACCAAAGAATTTAAGAAAACAAAAGTTCTGAAATGTCAAAACCCACAATGCTCTGAGGTCATACCTAATCAATTTATAGCCTCTGATGTCATTGCCCCAGCCCCTCCTCCATTCTTTAGCAGATGTATTGTAACTTCTGAAGTCCCCTAGTTTTAGCCTATGTTTGGCTCCCTGAAGGTAGGTAATAAATTTTTACCAGTTGCATGGATTTTGGTGACCTGTTTGCCCCTGCTTTGGAGAGGCTCACACCAGTACCAAGGTACATGCCACATATACATCTTCGTGTATGTACATACAGAAACACAGGTACTCTTTTGCTCATTTCTGGAATAGTATTATTGAATCTCTCAGAGGTATTTCCTGTCCCAGTGTATACTATACTGAGCCCACATTACGTGCCTAGCACGGTGTAAGTTGTTACTAATATTTATTGACTAATGTGCTTTGACCAATATAGAAGTCTAGAGTTGGCTATTAAAGAAGTGTCTAACATCCCTCAGTTCGCTGTCTGGAGTTATTACTCAGGCTGCTTCACGATCATAGAAACCATGACAAGTTTTCCCTCATGAGATCATACCCATGGCCGAATTCCCCCGGCCTCTCACCTCCTGCTCACTGTCAGAAACACAGTGCACTGTAGCCATCACATTGCCGAAGCTTTATGACGTCCATAAATTGAAAACTACTGCCTCTGACGGTTATGAGCCCGTGTCAACACCAGATCATGTTGACTGTTCTGGAATGTGTTTGTGAAAGTACTATACCAGCCTGGAAGCTGTTGACATCAGAGGCTGTAAGTTAATTAGATGTGGCCCCAGAGCATTGTGGGTTTCAACATTTAGGAACTCCCCCCTCCTTTAATTCTTTGATTCAATGTCAGGGTAGAAACTACTCAGCTGTCATGTTTGACGACAGTTCTGAACGAGTGACGTCTGAACATCATGGCGTCCTTCCCTTTCAGCAGCTTGCTCCAAGAATGGCTGCAGACAATGAAAGATGGCAAAGCCTGCTGGAAAGACACCCAACCTGTGTGTCCCGAGCAGGTTCTGTGTGATCCTGCAAGCGGCACTTAGCCGATCTGGCATCGCTGAGAACTATGTGGTCCTGTTCTGGTGGCAGTGCAAACTGTGGGCTCCAGGCCCTTGCGCTTGTGTGTGTTTAGTGTGTCTGAAAGGCCACCTCAGCTCCTCGGAGCAACCCTTGCTTCCTTCTTCTTCCTCTATACTATGATGTCCTGTTCATTATTGCAGGAAGCAGGATATTTCACTCCTGGAACGTGCATAAAAATGCCTATGCAGCACTTGTTCTACTCTGAGCAAGCCAAGGAAGGCAGAGGGATCTGACTGCTTCTACCAGGCTGCAGGGAAGATGTCTATCTCATAACGTTCAAGACTTGGATCCCTTGCCTTGTGGCTGGTTCTCCGGTACAGGACATGATCCTAAACTGGAAGATGGCCATGGGTGCTTTAGCTTCTAGGGACCAGCCAGAGTGACAGAGGGAAATGGGAATCCCGGGAAGCAGAAAGAGAACCCATGAGGTCCAGGAGGGGCCTGCAGGGTGTTTGTAGTTCATCGACTTTCCTCTGCGTATCTGTATCCCCTGGGTTCTACGTCCCAGCAGAACAGAATATGCAGAATTTTGTTTTTTGTTTAGATTTTTACCGTGCTAGGGATCGAACCCATGGCCTTCCGTGCACGAATAATTCATCACTACTAATTGACCTATATCTGTAGCCTCAAAAGGACAGTATTGTATTGGGAAGGGCAATCTGAGTTTGTAGATCTCTGTGACTTTAGGTAGGTACTAAGTAAACTCTGATGTCTCTTCCTCTTGGTAAAATCTGATTAATGACAAGTCAGAGCAAAGATGGTCATAATGAAAAGGATGCTCTTTCTTTGAGGGGTGAACATTTGTCATTTTTGGCTGCTCAGTTGTCCCACTCTTTTGATTTCTCTTCTTCTCCTTTGGAAAAGACATTCCTACCCCATTCTCTGTAAAGTCAGTGTGTTCCTGCCAATCAATCAACCAAACCAATGTGGTCAGTTTTGCCTGGGTAGCTTGATGTAAATGTAGCCAATTAGATTTAGGTTTACCAGGAATTCTGAGTAACTTGATATTGGGATGGAAAATTATCTAGAATTAAAAGGAATCGATCCCTACTCTGTGACTAGTCTTCTTGATCCCAAACTGTTGTGAGGTAACAGAGAGAACATAGAGACTCTTCAAGTCAGTAGTCTATTTGCTGGCCAGCGGGAGACATAGAGAACTTGGTTACAGAGTGTAGTCACCAGCCCTACTGGGTTTTGACTTCTTGTGTATAAAACCCACAACCTGGTTGACATACTTTAATTGGCAATAAGAGCAGTAAGTGAGGCTACAGAGCATACAAAGAGTCGTGCATTTAGGGATGCTTTCAGAACTACGGACTATGACGGAGCAGGTCTTTGTTTTCATTTTGGTAGGTATGTTAGGGTCTATATCGTCGGTGCTTAGGTCAGAATGACGCCCTGCTGTCTCTAACATGGCTTAGGTTATGCTAAGGACTGAGCACAACCTCTTCTCTTTCAACTTGTCCTCAGGCTAAAGTGTTAAGCCTTTCTTTTGATTTTTTTAAAAAAGCTACCCTGGATCCTTTCAGTGCATATTTTTCCCTTTATGTACTTGCTTCTGACTGCTTGTAGCTAAGGGACCCTAGCTGAGGCCCAAGAAGGTGGCAGGAAAGCCCCGGTGCACACAGGGTGCTTTGGCTCACCCTGGGCTGCAGGAGTAGATGTAACGTGACTCCTACTGCCCCATGAAGGACACCCCATGATCTGTGCAGGTCCCAGTGCTGGTTTAGGGCAAACAAGTAGGTTGTATCTCCTCAATATCAAGCCATCTTCCTCCATGCTGGCCTTAGCTGAGAATTCTTATGGGACTTGGGTCAGATGCTTGGCCCACTGTCCGACTATAAGTAGAGGCCGTACTTTTCCATTGAGGGCACAGAAAAGACATCAAAGACTCTGACTTCTAAAGAGAAAAAGAAGATGGAGAGCCATAAAGAGAGGTAGTGACAGATGGAGGCAGCCTCAGGTGAGCCTCGTCAACATGACATTAGCTTTCCTCACATTGTATTTAGGGATGCCATTTCCTGGCTCTACGGACTGAGCTGCTCTGAAGCACCAGGTCTGAGTGCCAGGGCAAGATGGAAAGCCTCTCAGCCAGTGTTGCAGGTGCCAGGATATCACAAACAGCCTCTAATAGCAGCTGGCCTGACAGCTCCTGCCTTTTCATTCCTGCCAGATGGATGTGACCATCAGCGTCATCTTCCAGGCCTGAAGACGTGGCCGGCCCAGTGGGGTAGACCCAGTCTTGGGCCTTGGAGCTGTCTCTGGCAATGGTTTGGAACTGTAACAAATGGTCTCCCCTGTCACATTTAGGTAGGTTGGTAGCCACTTAAGAACTTTAGCTCTGTCAGTATCCCTGGCAACCTGGAGCGACTGTAGAATATCTGTTGGCAGTTGGATCAGATCTTGCCTCTTTGCTTTTCTCTCTTCCTCTCCTTCCCTCTCTTCCTTTAAGCTTTAAGAAATCAGACTTCTAAGCTCCTTCTTTAAGAATACCTGTTCTCATAGTCTGTGATCTAAGGCATTAATATAGTGTCTCGAGGGGCTGGAGATATGGCTCAGTGGTGACGAGTATTGACTGCTCTTCCAGAGGGTCTGGGTTCAAGTGTCAGCACCCACAGAATGAATCAAAACTGTCTGTAACTCCAGTTCTATAGGATCCCCACACCCTAACACAGATATACTATATTGGCAAAGCACCAATGCCCCAAAAAATAAATTATTAAAAAAAACCCAATGTTTTGAGTTTGAATCAATGTTGTGAAGCAACGTCAAACACAGTAATAGCAATAGCATGAGATATGCATAGAGCAGGTGCCTGCTGTCCCTATATCACATGCATATCTGATCTAAAACAGCAGACAGCTTATACCTTATCATTGGTTAGCATCTATAATGTCCCAAGTCTTGCGTAAGGTGCCTTCAGGAGGTCCCTGAATAATGTGCATCTCTCTCTCTGGGAAGGGACAAGATCAAAGTCATAAATAACTGAAGCCCAGAGCCTAACATTGAGCTCTGGCTCAGCTCAGAACAGCAAAGTCATGTTCCAGAATACATTCTTGGCTATCAGGGAAATGCCTGAGCCATTTCTTGTCACCAATTATAGCCCTCCTCAATGGCCAATTGTCCTCATAGGTAAGTGCATGTCTCCATTTACAGGGGAGGCCCCTGAGAGTCTTACCTTTGACCCCATCCCTCAGAAAATGTCTGCTGATTGATGGTCAGGCAAAGTCAGGGGTGTTTAATGGTCACTTTAGGGCTCCTTATGGCTTAAAAGTTCAAGACATTACATAACAACTGTCACCCCATCTAGTGTGTGTTTACCCAATCCTTGCAAGTTTAGCCAGCTCCGCTGAGCCATGTCTGTACAAAATGAAAATATATGAAGCCATAAGACTTGGTGCTGTGTTTTAGCCCCTGCCCTCCATTAGAGCACACACAAGTGTCTTCTCTCTATTCAATTAGGTACATTGTAAGAGTGGTTAGAGGGTTTGTTAACTTAGATTAGAGGCCCCATTTTAAAGAAGATATACAGGAACTAATCCAAGTATACTCCATCATTATACTATGCTTAATCCTCAGAGCTATTCCTGAACATTAGGGATCGTCTGTGTTTATGGATATGAGAGTGGCCAGAGAAGCCGAGGTCTTGCGGCTGCTACTGCTGTTGAGAAAGGGTCTGACCATGTAGTCTAGCCGCCTTTGGCCCTGGCCTCCCTTTCTTGAGTGCTTGCTGTATGTTATGCTGTGAAGCATGGATTGAGAAGCTCAGTTCTTGATGAAAATTGAGATACAAATTCCTTTGTGCCTGATCCCTTCCTGGCTTTTCCCTGGGTTTTCTCTCCATCATGGTGTCCTGCTATGGAAAGCTGACAATGTCCATAATGAACATTTCCACAGGTGTCAACTGGGTGCAGAATGAATGTTCCAGATACCAGTTCCCTTCACCCCTGAGGGTCTTTGTGTAACTCAGATTGGGTATTGAAGAGAGGCAGCTTATGTGAGTTTACTGTTGCTGTCTTCAGGTATACCAGATCTCATTACAGATGGTTGTGAGCCACCATGTAGTTGCTGGGAATTGAACTCAGGACCTCTGGAAGAGCAGTCAGTGCTCTTAACCTCTGAGCCATCTCTCTAGCCTGAAGAGAGGCAATTTAAAGAATTTCTTGGAATGGGTAGAGACCCTACGCCTGCTGGTAGCAAATCTGCGTGCTAGCTGCTTGGTCAGGGAGATGTCATGTAGGGACAGTGTGAGGAGCCATGGAATGGGGAGGCATACCGGAGGGAAGACAAATGATGATGTCACCCTCCGTGGGTCTTCCCTCTGCAGGCCCCTGAGGAAGGCTGAGGCTCTTGGGAGATTTCCAGGACACACTGCATTCTTGTTAGGTGAGAGGCCTCGCCCTCGGTGAGCCCTGTGGGTAGGGTTGGAGTAGAGCTACAGTCTAAAGGTTCAAGGCCCCCGTGAGCCCCCTCCTCCCTGTGAGCGCCTGCCTCATCATTGGGAATGAAGCTCTGTGCTTTTACTCTGAGCAGCTCAGGATTGGCTGCTCCTCCGTCAGGCAACTGATCTCTGCAGCAGCGGCTCAGAGAGTGTTAGCACAGTTCAGTTCCCCCAGAACTCTAGAGGCTAACGTTTAGAAGACTCAGTGTTGACGCGTGAGGAACTGAATCAACGATGTCCGAATCCCGTATTCCACCTAATTAAGGCGCCTTTGGCCTGAACGTTCCTTGGGGGGTGGGGCACAGTTTAGAGACTCCTTAAGATAATAATGATCCTGTAGCTTATGTTTATTCAAAACAAACTTGTAAGATTTTGGAGGCTGTAGGATCAGATATATCACAGATGGTCACAGAATATTTGACCCTGTTCCTCCTCTCTCTTGTGCTCTCTGCTCAAAGACCCTGCATGAAGAAGAGGGTGGAAGTCACAGTCACCTTCGGTCTTACTCGAACGGTGGGGGAAGATCATTCCAAAGCCAGACTGTGGGGCTGGTCTGGAAGAATGTCTGGGTGATTTATAATGGAGCGATCATTTTAGGGTCTCACAAGATGGGCTGCGTATATCACTTGCTTAGTCATTCATAATTAATTAATTTTCTTCAAATTGTTTGCTAATGTTTATCATTTGGCTTTGAAAAGTACATCTGTGGATTGTGCCAACATTTTGTGAAAAGTGACACACAGTACGTGTGGACATAAAGAAGCTTATAATACCAGACACAGGCAAACTAAAAGCTGGTATTTCGATCACTCACGGACTTCCTACGATCACTAATTCTTGTAGTTTCTCCACTATCTAGTAGACGATGGGATAAACTCTTAAGCCATGGCTCCTATTGTGTTTTTCCCTTCTAGACTTCAAGCTTTCTGATCCAGACTCTTACCCGCAAGGAGAAAAGCTAACCCAAGAATGGGGAGGAAGCAGAAAAGGTGACCGAAGGGAGATGTTGGGGATATGGCTCCCAGAACTGAGGGTCATCTGGATGGTCATGACAATATGCATGGTTGCCCCTGGGGCTGTGGCTGTCTGTCCTCTATGCCAGGAGAGGGCAGTCTGGATGAAAAGGGATGGCGCCCCTCGGGCTGATGTTTTTGCTTCTCGGCGGCCTATTTCTGAAGGTGCAGGCAAAGAGGGACTTGCTGTCATTCTCAGTGGTTCTCTCTGCCATGACACTGGTCCAGCAGGCTGGGAATAAGTTAGTTTTGTCAGATTCCTGGCCTCATTTCTCTGAGCACGATTCCTTTAAGTTATTGTAGTTTCCAGAGACCTGGTCTTCAGGTTTACAAGGTACAAAACCATCTGTGGCCAACAACAACAACAACAACAACAACAACAACCCCCCAAACCAAAGCCAAGCAAACAAACAAAAACCAAGACAAAACAACAACAAAACTCCCAGCAGCATATGAATATGTAGAGATGGGTATGGGTATGCTTTTCTTCTTCCACTATTCAATTACATGCCTGTGACATGATTTTGAAATGCTCTATTCAGATAAAGACTTCTCACTGTTTCCAATTACTCCCAACAATGGGCACAGAGCATTTAACCTCTCTCTTTCTGTACAAACGACAGAGCTACACTGAGCCACTGTAATCAGCTTTCAGTGGTCTTTGTCATGATGCAGTCTGCCAACTGTGATTCCAAGATGAGAACGCTGGCCCAGCTGACTCGGAATACGCATGTTTCAGCACCTATTTAAAGCACAGTCACACACCGACACGCCTTTATGGAAGCACACGGATGTCATTACTGCTCTCGAATTTTGGC
This sequence comes from Mus musculus, assembly GCF_000001635.26. NCBI lineage: Eukaryota > Metazoa > Chordata > Mammalia > Rodentia > Muridae > Mus > Mus musculus. The sequence goes on from NC_000068.7 coordinate 75,957,614, forward strand.
TTGGAAAGGAAACATAGCCATTAACCACCTGAGATCTCAGTGGACAAAGAACACCATAAAATTTTATGACGGTGAGACAGGAGGTTGACAATGTATGCATCACTGTAAACTGGAGAAGTTCTGTCAGAGTTGATGAATACAGGTTAGTTACTACCCGTGAGGGAAGACTCCGTTTGTTCTGAGAAATGTTGTAGGATCTGTGCAAACAGCAGGTGCTGTGTCTTTGGTCTTCATCCTACTGTGTTTGGACAATGCCAACAGGACTTCCTACACACTGTCTGTGCATCCATGGTGCACTGTGTTATATGTATTTTAGATCTCTGTGACCAGCAGCAAAAAGGCTCTTTTAGTTATTGCTGTCTTGTTTTGTTTGAGACAGGGTTTTTGTCACCTCGGTTCACCTTGAACAGGCCAGGTTTATAGGCGTGTGCCACCATGCCAAGTAAAACTTGAAGGCATCTATCAGTGTCTCTCATGCTCTGACTTATATTTATGGAACAAATACCACTCGGGCTGGGGAGAGGAAGTGTTTTAACACTGGGAACCAAGCTGAGATCCAGAAGTTCTGAATGAAACCAAATGTTTTGGATGACAATTTCAGGTTTTTTTTTTTTTTTTTTTTTTTTTTTTTTTTTTTTTTTTTTATTAAAGCTTGCTCTCTTGGGGGCCATAGACACCACAGATGAAAACTTCTCTGCTATGTTTAGCTGCTGTTAGTCAAAGTACTGAGTACCTTTTTATGTTTTTAGAATTTCCTAAACGGCTTAAAAGCAAAGATAATGGAAGAGGGCAATATATTTCCCTTTATTAACGTAGCTGCATTTCCAGAGATATTTCTTTTCAAATAGCTCATGAAAGGACTTGCTCAGGATTGTCATAGCAATAAAGAATCTCGAGCATGGATCCATCAGCTACCCTCTAGGTGTCCGGCCTTTGACTGATGCTATCACCTTCACAGGTCTGTGTTTCTTCTGGACAAAACAAAAGGCAGGGAGCCACTACCCTCCTCTGACAAGTGGAAGAAAACTCTGCAGAAAATCAGGGCTCTTACAGCGGGAAATGCCTGATGTCATATATTTTCCTTAATAAAGACTAAGCTGGCCGTCCACTAAACCAATCTGAGAATGTGACCTGTAACTCACAGTCTTAATTACAAAGAGGCAACGTGAATAGGTTCATTAATGTGGTGAAGGAGCAGCGACCCTACCTGCCAAGTGGCAAGGTGGGAATAATTAATCTGGTCAATTAAAAGGAAATAGATAATTTAAAATGCAAAGGCATCCATGTGGCGCAATGCATTCTGCTCTCTGGAATTCCAGATTCCTGCCATCAATTCTACTCTTCTTCGTAATTTCCTTCATCTTTTGCTTTTGAAAAATGTGTCAGGCCACACTTGAATCAAATAGAAAACTCCTTCTGTTCTTAAAATTATGACCCGTTTCTGTCTTGTATTCTAAAATATTTATCCATTCTAGCATGTATTCTAGAAATGCACCCCCCACCCCGGGACTACTGAGTCCCCAGCCACACCACAGCAGTGGTCTCCCCCCCCCCCCCCCATCTTGTAGGGCTATTATAGTTTACTTTCCCTTCAAGATTGTTTGCCTATTTTTTTCTGCGGAATTTTCATACTTTAAAATTGCTAGAGTCTGAGCCACCCTGTCTGGCTTATCTAATCCCATTTATGATCCTATAACCTTGAAACTTGCCACAACCTGGCGTGCCAACAGCAGATCCTAAATACATAGGGTGGTGTGTTTGCTTTGTGGAACAGGAAATTAGTCAAACGGTTACTTTTCCGCAAATGTTCATAATTCCTCGTGACATTTACAAGCCCAGGAGTAGTGCTTAGACGCAAAAACAATTTCAGAACACCTCAGGGAGAAGCGAGCGGTTATCAACAGCAAGGCCGCTGCACTTTAGTGTTCGTAAGCGTCCATCAAGGGCTTGGCTGCAGCGCCAAGGAGAATCCACAGGTGCCAACTCTGCCGCCAGCCAGCATGGGTTAATGCGACCTTGCTGTGTGAAGTCCAAAGAGAAAAGAATGTATCAGTGTCTTAATCCTTCTCAGCTGGTGCAAGCCCAGGCCCGGGGCAGACGTTTATACCACTGCCTTTGTGATCACAGTAAAGCTTAAAAAAAAAAAAAAAAAGGGAGCAACATCTGGGGTTTTCAGTCCGCTCAAAGGAAGGCTTTTTATGGTGAGAATCTGAGTTGTTCCAGTCGCTAAAGAAGGGAAATTCTCATCTAAAAGAACAACAAAAACCCAACTCAAACGCTTTGGTGGTAAAGTACAAGGCGATAAGGTCTCTGTTTCCTAGGTGTTAGACTTGGCAAGCCAGACAGCGCCAGGGTGGAGTGGAGATTGCGCTGGCCGAGCTCAGACTCAGTGGTGCAGATTGTCGGCTCTGCAGGAGGCCCGCAGCGGCCATATGTGCGGAGCTGAGTGAGATGGGATAAACAGCTGCTGCCAGGAGTCTGACGCCTGGCAAGCAGGCTGGCCCAAGCCCTCCTGTTTCCAAAATCAAAATCACCAGAGGGATTCCCCTTCCTGCAGTTCCAGCCAGTAGTTTTATAAAACCATAAAGCACCGCTGTATTGTGGTTTGTAATAATCCCTTACATTTGTAAAGCATTTTACAGTTTACTAAGCACTTTACAGACGTTATTTCATTTGAGCCTTCTAACGGCCCTGGAGAGCAGCAAGGCGCAGACACAGCGATTGGCTATCCAAAGATGGAGAAAGGGAGTCCCAGACAAGGATGCCACGAACTGGGTGTGTCACTTTGGCCATTGTCTCCTCACATCTGACCTGGAGCTGCCCATGGATATGCGCTCCACCACCCTCCCCCTACCGCCCCCTTTTGGGAACTTGGAGGTCCAGGAAGTGATCGCAGCTAAAGTTATTGTGTGACTCCATTTGTTTTTCTTTTGTGTAAGCATCAGAGGCTCTGCCCTGGGTCTTTCCTTTTAAGACAGCAGGGGAAGGAAGAAAGTTGGAAGGAGCTAGCAAGGAGTCAAGAGGCGCGGGGCATGCTGGGTGCAGGATCCTAAGTGCAAGGGACTTCAGAGCTGCTGGGTTCTCAAGTCAGCACCGCACTGCAAAGATCAGCAGAGATGACCTTCGCACAGAGGAAATGATTCACTGTCCCTTTGTTCTCCAAGGCTGTCACCAAAGCACACTGCAGAGAAACAGGCCCTTGACCTGGAAATCTCTGGGCTTGCTCTCATGTGTCACCAGACTTACTGAAAAACTCCACAGGGACATGTACTGAGATTCCCCCCTGACCGGTGAACAAACGGAGTGTGAACCCAAGCTTGTTCAAGCCTCTGAGATGGAAGAAGGCATGGTAGACTCTGCAGCTCTTAGCTGCCATGACCCTTCCTAAAGCAATCAGGGGGCGAGGAACGCTACACATTTTGGCTTTAGTGTCTTTACATCAATTGATGCCAGCACAAGACTTGTACCAGGCAAAGTTAAGTAGGCGTGAGGATTTTTTTCAAGGCTGTTGCAGTTGGTGAGAGGCCAGAACTCAGTCTGGATTCAACTCTGCTGAAGCGGGGATAGGATTTTTAAGCAGTGGGGTGAGAAGGAGATTGAGCCGTCTGTTTGTTAAGTGGCTTCAGCCAAAGGAAGCCACCTTCTCATGTCTTCTCAACAGATGGTAGTCCCACTATTTTGATGCCAGGAAAGTTGGGCTCCCCTCCCCACACCACAGAATAGGGTACGGGGTTCAGATGTAAGAAGGATGGTCTCTCCTTTGATGATTGTGTTTCAAGCTGTCACGCCTATGTCCTTGAGAAGACATTCTTGGGTTATAAAAACAAGCAAGAGACTTTAAAAATGATTTAAATTATCCCGTGTCAGGATTTAGAACGGGAGCAAACAAACAAACAGCCCGGGTGACGTTTAGCCATGCTGAGGTGTTTCAGAGCATGGATGTAGGTCTGAAGAGTGCCCGTTTAGAAGCTGGAGAGATGGCTTAGTGGTTAGGAACACTGGCTGCTCTTCCAGCTCTGTTCCTAGCATCCGCATGGTAGCTAGTAACCATCTGTAATCCACTTCCGGGAGATCTGACGCCCTTTTGTGGCCTTTGACTGAACTTCATACATGTGGGGTACAGATATAAATGCGGTCAAAACATCCGTATACATCAAAATAATTATCTACTAAAAAAAGAAAGAGAGAGATCTTTTCATAGAACTCCTCTGACAGTGCATAGAAGCAATACAGTGTCCACCCAGAGGATCTTTGTCTTCAGGAAGGATTACACAGCAGAGGTAAAGTCAAAACACTAAGTAATTTAGGCTTTTCCCCAAAGCCCAAGAGAGATACACTTAAAGGTACAGATATTTTCACAGGAAGAAGACTCCTTGTGAATGTCCATACCCCACTTAGGTTATAATTAGTTCGACAACCCTCAGGTGCACACCACATTCTGCCAGAAAACTCCGCTCCACCAAATCTCCAGTCGTTTACTCTGCAGAAGTCACCGGGGACGTTGACAAACTGGTTAGTGACAGCCATCAAACTTCAAAAAACATTAAAGCATGGAGGGCCTGAAATCTTATGGTTGGATCCACTTGCCAATATTTCTACCAAGTAAGAAGGTGCAACGTACTCTCCGCTCTCCTCCTGTGCCCGCCTCCCCATTCACTGACTACAGTGATGTCCAGCAATGATGTACCTTTGTTATTGAGAAGTATTTCCCAAGTTCACACGAACCCTTTCTCCTTTCCCTCTTTATCTTCTGTCACTCCCCTCCCTGCTCCTACTTGAAACAATTAGTCCCGTCTTCTTGTAGTTGGTTTCTTCTCTGCTCTGTCTTGGGAGGTAGCTTTAGGAGAGAAAGGGGTGTTCTGTCCTTCCTCTTGTGTGAGGCAACATGTCTGCCAAGTTGCCCATTCTTGTTGTGGTTCATAGGCCTGGAGAAATGGCTTGTTACAGTTAAATTGCATATTGTCTTTTCAAAGGAACCTCTTTCGGGGAGATGGCTTAGTGGATAAAGAGTTTCCTGGGTAAGCCTGAAAACCTGAGTGTGGGTCCCAGAACCCACATTAAACTGGATGCACTTGGAGTATCTCACACTCCTGTTTGGAGATGGGAGATGGAGGCAGGGGAATCTCCAGCCAGCCAGCTCTCCTATGCACTCACGGATAACAAGAGATCAAAACAAGGTAGGGGGCAAGAATGACACCTGGGTCTCTGACACAAGCAGTGTGGCACATCACTCTCTCTGTTTCTTCTTCTTCTCTCCCCCTTCCCGACTTCTCTCTCATACCGTTTTAAAGAAAAAAGTGAACGACTTTTGAAATCTACAGCAGACTCTGATTTACAGAAGATCAAGTATGAAGGGTCCAGAGAAGTTTGTACAAAATGAAGTAAAGACACTGAAGATCACTTTGTTGGCCACATCTAATGCTTCATGGGGCAAGTGTGAGCCCAAACAATATGAGATTATGCTAAGCTTTGTTCCAGGCAATCTTTTTGTAAGAATTCAATTGCTCTTTGTGTTATTTCTAAAATTAACTAGTTCTTAAAATACTGGGAATAGAAAGAACCCAGGGTCCTGGATTTTTAGGGAAAGGGCAAAAGACATGCTGGAGTATCCATAAGACATGGACTCTGACCTGAAGTTTAAAAGAGGTCAAAGGACCCAGACCTGCACAAGCTCACAGGGGGGAAACAGCTCAGTCAGCCATGGCCAGGCCTGTTGAAAGGATTAGCATGGGCCAACAGGCTCTGTAGGGAAGGCAAACAGACGTACAGAAATGTCTAACTGCGTAACTGTTGAAACTCCACACAAAATATAAGGGCAGAGCTGCCTGTTCATAAATTATTAGGGATTTAACAGCGTTGCTAGGAGAGGATTAAGCCAAGCATGTGTGGCCTTGTGTGATCATACTGGGCCCCACAACCACAAGGTGCACAGCCACAATGTGCTCAGTACCTCCCTCAAACTGCGAGGGTCCATCGACGTCAATTCCCTTGGCAAGGAGGAGAAGCTCACTGGCTTCATCACAGAGCAAGCATGTGGACAGAAGAAACGGGTGGGTGGTCCTTGCTAGGGTACTCCGAATAAGGCTCTCTTCCTGGCCGCTCTCCTTCCCTTCCCTTCAGAGGGTCATTCCCTTAGAGGACAGTTCAGCCATTGTCTGTGCTCGCCCTGGGGACACTTGACCTTGTGCAGACATTTCTCCTGCATTCCATTGCTTTTCCATCTCCTACCTTCTACCAAATACAGAGCTTTATAAGTGATTTTTTTTTTTTAAATGGCAAGTTTGTGGGCTTTTATTAGATGCTGTAATTTCAAACTGCGATTACATGATGTCTGGGTTTCCCCGAGCCCAAATTCAATATCCTGGAGCTCGGGCAGTTTTGTTGCCTGGCTTCAGCGTGCGCCTGGGGTGGGGCCCTGGCAGGGATGGGTGCCCATTCAGCCTCTTAAAATCTTCGGCTGTGGATGTGAGCTTAACCCAGCTTCCTTCTTCCTATTCTCTTGAATTATGTTTACTGGCCACTGTTACTTTGTGTGCTTACATGGTGGGTGGGAGTGAGGAAGATAACTTTTGGAAGTTAGTGCTCTCCTACTTTGGGTATGGGCCTTGAACGCAGGTCTCTAGGCTTGCATGGACAGCCGTTCCCTTGCTGAGCGACCTCACCAGCCCTACAGGGTGCATGACGTAATCAGCTCCCTCAAGTTCCTGCTGCTGTGAGTTCTCTGTCATGATAAAATGTAACCTCCAACCAGGAGCCAAAATAAACTCTTAAAGAAAAAAGAGAAAGAAAGAAAGAGAAAAGAAAAGAAAAGAAAAGAAAGAGAAGACAAACTCACATGTGTTCATTTTCACAGTCTCTGACTCCGCCTAGATTGTCCTTGTCATCGCAGTGTTCATGATGGAGCGATACATTTATGTTTTGCTACTGCTGAGCTGTAATCTGTTCCGAACTCATAAAGTGAAGGCAGAATAAAGCAAGAGGCCCTAGGACTGACCGCAAGGAGCCGGTGAAATCACCACCGTTTTCATGTGACGAGCGCCACACACTGGGCAGCGAGAGCTAATCTTTTGCTCTGCTTTTATTTCTGGGAAAGGGGACCCGTGGCATGGAGATGACCTCTCGAAAGTTGTGCGCGGCTCCCAGGGCATAGTAACCAGGCTGCCAGTGCCATTTCCACCCAGACAAGCACATTCCCATCTTCATGTTAGTAACATGACAGAGTTTTCAGATTTCCCGTTCATTTGTGGAAGGTGGGAGCTGGAACCCATGCTCTTTAAGATCCAGCTTTCCAAATTCGAGCACAGGATGCATGCAGATGGGTGCTGCCTAGTCAGCCCACAGCTGCCACATAGATTTAAAAAAAAAAGTGTTGCGCATCGGACTTTTGCTGTTTTATCCAGACATTTACCATAGCCAACCAGAGCACTGAGAAAGCTGAATGCTGAATTTCACACTCACTTGTGACTACCCCGCCCTCTGTCAGACTGACTCTGCAGCTTGCTACTGCATTCATTTCAAAGCTACTCAGAGAGAGGACGGCTAGGGCATCTGCCAAACAAGCAGATGATTCTGTTCCCTCTAGCAAAGGTTCTTTCAAGCCTTTCCCATGAGTTTTGAAGCCTTGAGGCCCCCTCTACTGGTGGAACTTGTAATCCATCAAATAGTTCGATTTGGTGAGCTGGGTAAAGAGGACTCCCAACCCTCAAACCAAATCAAACCAAACTAAACCAAAAAACAAACCACTCACATCAGATCAGCAAAGACTAGAATCGTAACAAAATGTGAACATTTCCCCTCCCACCCCCCACCAACTTTCAAGTTTGTAGACGAGAAATAGAAGTCTAGAAGGTTTCAAACCATTCTCTCATAAATCTGGTGGGGGACACTCAAGGACATTCGGCGGTTGCTGGCTGGCAAAGTGTGGAGTTATTTCTCTGGAGACAGAAGTCCTTGACACTTGCAAGAAATTCTGTGTTCTGTTCACCTAAACCAAGGATTCCTAAACTCTAACCACTCAGGCATCTCTGAGGTGCTCTTGTCAAAGCCAAGGGCAGCATGTGTTACGACTTACGAATTCTCTTCCACAAAGCCACCAATGAGATTCCCTCGGTGTTACTGTGTGTATCACACTTTAGATAGAGCTGAGGCAAGAGACCTCACGCTTGTGTTTATGGCTACAACAGTCATTATTACATCCTTTCTTTTATTCTTAGTGTTGTTGTTGTTGATGATGATGATGGGGCGTGTGCGAGCACATCTATGTGCATGTGTGTGCGACTGTGTATACAGCTTTCCAGAGTCAGCTTACTACTTCCACTGTGGGCCCTGTGTGTTGAACTCAGGCTGTCAGGGTGCTTTTGCCCCACTGAGCCATCTCACGGCCCACACCCTTAAAGGGGCAGCTGTCTCTTGTTTGTGTACCTGCAATTTCTGGTGTTCTTCTCTCTTTTCTACAAGTCACTCTTCATTCTATCCCCACATCCCTTTGCTTTAATCTTCATATTTTCTTTACACCCATGTGCTCAGGAAAACTCTCCCTGGGCACTATGTCTCAGTTTAGACTCAGCTCTGGGAAACCGCATTGAAGTCAAGGCACATTGGATGAATAAAAAGTCCTCTGTATTCCCGTCTTTCTCTGGAACTTGAAGTGAGAGTTTTTGTTTTTGTTGTTTTGTTTTGTTTTTGTTTTCCAATTTCACCCTTAGAGTCTGCTTTCTCTGAGGAATTGACACGTGAAAATGAAAGCTTAAAAAAAAAAACAAAAAAACAAAATCAATCCAAATGTTTAATTCATTATCCCTTGAGGAGCAGGGTAGAGGTGCCCTGATGGCAGCCATACCTGTGGGAGATGTGGTGATGAGAGAAAAGCTGTGTTTATGAAGTCTTTTTTCATGTTCAACATTCCTGGGAAACTAACACAAACTTCATTTCTCCAGTAATAAAGGTGACCATTGTTCTTCTCCTGCTGGGTGCATACACTCAGTTTTCAGTTAGTTCTGACCTGCAGCAGGTTACCACTGTGAAACCCCAGCTATTAACAGCTGAGTATGTGTTTAAAGCTGCCCCACAGAAGGCTGGTGTGGAAACCTCTCATCGTGATGTGTGCTCCCTGCTTCACCCATTGTGTCGTTTCTGTGGACTCTCAGTGAGTCCTTGGGGTTCCCTTGTAAAAATTAAGAGAACAAAACAAAGCAAAAATATTTTATGGTCATAAGAGCTCAGAAATATTTGCTTTAAACGTAAATTTTATAATAATGAGCCCAGTACATAAGTTATAAGCTCTTCTTGCAAAGACATGGATTCCACGGATTGAATTTTCATTTGGTAATATTTGCATAGTACTTTAGAACATAACACAATGATGTAGACATGGATTAAAAACTCAGCTGCAGCTCTGTACTTCTCCAAGCCTTTTTACTCTGTAGAAAATTAAGTATGTTCAATCTTAACGACAGCTAATCCTAAAGAAGACTAATATAAAAGACTCTGCACCCCATGGGGTGCAAGAGGGCGCTAGGCATTTATGGAAGCTCCCCAAAGGGGCTCTCTCTGATGGCAACAGATGGAAACCCCAGGGAGAGGCAGGTTCCCACTGTGACTGTCACAGGCCTCATGGTGGTGCTTTGGCAATGACATCAGCCAGGAGATCAGCAACTGGAATTTTAGATTTCATAGAAGGATTTTTGCTTTGGGGTGTGTGTGTGTGTGTGTGTGTGTGTGTGTAGGGGACAAGGTGGCAGTAGCAGTCGATAAAGCCTAAGGACAGACACTCTTTCCTGCATATTATATCAGTAAATCAGGTGACCAGCCAAGGACCACCTGTTTTGAATTTGCGTGGCCAACAGTTTAGGAGAAGTTGGGCTGGGTCAGTGGGGTACACCAAGCACCGAGGGAATTCTTAGAAAGAACTGAACTTTTATGTGGAGCTTTCCCTGTGGCCAGGGCTATCACTTGTTAGGGCCAAAGCTGAGATATCACATCAGGTAGATCATTTATCTGTTTATCTATTGTGGGGAAGGCCGGGTTGCTTCCCTGGCACACCGAGGTTTTTACTGCACATGAATTAGTGCCCTTGCCATCTTCATTTTCATTCTATTATGTCTGAGGTTTCCCTGAAAAAGCCTTACACTGATATGGAGGAAATGTGACATTTGCAGCATATGTTTTCCATACAAGCTTCTGATTATAGGGGATTAATATCTACCTTGTGTTTTGGTCAAAATAAAGTAGGCAGACTTTAGATTTAGGGATCATTAAAGTAGGTCAGTTTAACTTTCTTAAAAATGTAATTCTTATTAGTTCCTTGAGGATGTCATATGTCTTGATCATATTTACCCTCACTCTTTACCAAACTCTTCACAATCTAGCAACTGGCCCAGCATAATCTGTGCTGCTCATATACTCATGGGTGTGGCTGACCTACCAGGGACCACACCCTGTGTTTAATTTTCTATTTATAGATATTTAAGTGAATGTTATCCCAAGAAAATAGGGCTGGAAAGACAGCTCAGTAAAGTGTTTAGTGTGTGAGCATGCAGGCCTGGGTTCATTCCCAGATCCCATATGAAAAGACTTGGTGGGGTGACGCACACTTGGAGTCCCAGGGCCAGGGACATGGAGACACACAAATCCTTGGGACCAGCAGCTTAACATGTGAGTCCCAGGCCAGAGAGAGACCCTGCTTCAAAAAAAAAAAAAAAAAAAAAACCAACCAAACAAACAACAACAACAACAACAAAAAAAACAAGGTGACTGATATCTGGGAAGAGTGACACCCAAGGCTGTCCTTTGTCTTTCTCTTTCTTTCTTTTGTGTGACATGCATTCACTTGGCATGTGTACATTCCACCTATACACAAGTTTATTCTCTCTCTCTCTCTCACATACACACACACTCACACACACACACATACACACACATACACATGCACACATGCACACACACAGAATAAACCAATCTATTGAATTTCAAAAGATCATATGGTCAGTATTAATGGGGTCAGGTTTTCAGGCAAATGTCTTTACAAAGATTTTAAAATTTTTATTCTATATACCTGATACCTGATAATGAGTCTAGCTCTCAAGGAAGAGTGAATTACAAGAATATTTAGAAATATGCACAAGAATTCATCAACTCCTGGACGATACCACAAATGTACTAAAGAAAAGTTATCCTGCTGAGTGTGGTGGCACACACCTTTAATGCCAGCACTCAGGAGGCAGATGCAGACAGACCTCTGTGGGTTCAAGACTAGCTTGGTCTACAAAGCAAGTTTCAGGCTAGCCAGGGCTATATATTCAGACCATGTCAAAAAAGGAGAGAGAGAGAGAGAGAGAGAGAGAGAGAGAGAGGGAGAGAGAGAGAGAGAGAGAGAGAAGGAGAGGAGAGGAGAGGAGAGGAGAGGAGAAGAGAAGAGAAGAGAAGAGAAGAGAAGAGAAGAGAAGAGAAGAGAAGAGAAGAGAAGAGAAGAGAAGAGAAGAAGCAAAAAGAAAAGAACAAATTATTCTATAATGCCTGCTAAAACACATTTTATTCTAGGTGATGCCAGAGCACAACCTTCGCACTCTGATCACTGTGATAGAAGTTTGCATTTGAGGAGAGAGGTTGAGCTCAACTCCAAATACAGCGTGGATAAGTAGGAATTTAAGGCAATGGGTGAGGGTAGAGGTTAATAGCTGGATATTTTCTAAGAGGAAACCACAGTGGAAGAGAAGATTTGGCTAAACTGGCTGGGCAGGGTTTCCTTTGAGGCAGGCCAGGGTGATCCGACATCCAGGGAGAAGTTGGAGAGATGGAGCCAACTATACTTTGGAAACGATTAGATATGAAAGAGGAAGGTTCTAGCTGAATAACCTCATTGGAAGTTGTTAAAACTGGACAAGTCAGAAACAGGCACAGCCATCCAAAGCACAAGGCCTGCTGGGAAAGTCTGGGAGAGTCTATAAAGACTATGGTCAAAGGACACAACTCTTATCTGTGCTATGTGTGGACTGAGTGCTTTCAGACACCAAAAAGTCTGGCTCGAACAAATTTAAACAGCGAGATAATTCATCCCATTCTACAGGAGACTCAGAGGTTGACTCTAGCCCCAGGGTGGGATTACAGTAATTCAAAGACATCACTAAAGGCCCATGCTTTCTTTATTTCTCCAGTATCTTCAGAATATGGGTCTGGCGTCTGTTCTGGTCATAAGATGGTGACAGAAGATTCAGACCCACAATGTTCAAATAAAGAAGAGGGACTCTTATATCTCCCCCTTTTAATCAGTGAAGATGTCTTTCCCAGCAACTCCTAGGACGCTTCCCGGATCTTAGTAGGGAATGGCTCAGATGCCTACCTATTCCTACGCAAATAAGGAAAAGGTGGATTTCCGTGTGTCTGGCTTAGATCAGCACTTCTCAACCTTGGCTGCATGTTGGGAGCTGAAGAAGATGTTACCTGGATTCTACTCTCAGAACTGCTGCTTTCATTGTTCTGGAAGACCATATGGAGCGATTTCAATGGCTTCCCAGATGACTATAATGTAAGCCAGTGATTCTGAGAGCCATTGGATTAGACCCAATCAACACCCGAGACAGGGTGAGGAATGTGTAGTGGATCCGAAATCTCCATAATGAGTATTGCTTGTCAATGCAAAATTTAAAAGACGTATGAACACATATAAATTCACACATAGGATTGTGGTCTGGTTGGAGAGAATCCATATTTGTTAAAAGACCAGATGAGTGTGGTCTGCATTCAGAAGTCATACTGTTGTATTCTAAACCACTTGTAGTTACAGTTCTAACAATGTGAGCTTAGAATTTCTTTTGACGCTAACAAGGCATCAAGGGCAGTGATGGCAGCAAAGGGTTTTATATGTGCTCCTGTAATATGCTTTGCTTCCCCGTTATTCTGAGGTAGAGGTGCTTAAGACACAGAAGGCATGGTAGTAGTATCCTCTTTTCTTTCTGTAAGCTAGAGATGAAACTCCCACATGGAAAAGACCCTCTCTCAGACGGAGAGTCAAAGCCCAGGGAAGTGTGTACAAGCAAACCTTATCAAACTGCCATCTTTCTAGGATTTTTTTTTTCTTCGAGACAGGATTTCTCTGTATCGCTCTGGCTGTCCTGGAACTCACTTTGTAGACCAGGCTGGCCTCGAACTCAGAAATCCTCCTGCCTCTGCCTCCCCAGTGCTGGGATCAAAGGCGTGCACCACCACGCCTGGCTTGGATTTTTTTTTTTTTTTTTAAATCACAACTACTACTCTTTGTTTAAGCCATGTAAAAGCACTTAGGCCTAGCTATTTCTTTGAGTCTTCATTTGCCCTGTTAATCTGTTTGAAATTTGTTCTAGTTGAAAACCTGGGTGAGTAGAGAAAGTTTTCTCTTTCCTGTAGTAGTAAATTATAATAATGAGTCTTTAAAGAAAAGGGAATGAGCATACTTGTAAATTCATACTTGTAATTTCTTTAGGAAAATAATTTGTGCATGTGGGTGCCGGTATGGGTTTATGTGTGTGAGTGCGAGCGCACATGCTCATGAGTGCAGTTGTCCAAGGGGGTCAGAACAGGACACTGGGTCACTAATAGCTGGCATTACTAGTTTGTAAGCCACCACTAATGAATGCTGGGAACTGAATTTGGGGTCTCTGCAAGGGGCCACCCTAACCACTGAGCTGTCTCCCCAGCCCCACAGAAGCCACCTTTATAGAGTTTCTGATATTGACTCTCATGGCATCTAGCAGCTTGAGGCTTCTTCAGATTCATTCTATGAAAGCAAAAAGATTGCTGAAGAATTCCGAAAGGCATGCTGATTAGGAAACATAAGATTTTACTGATTTTAAAGATGTACAAAGCTGGATCAGATACCTCAGACGGAATGCCTTAACTTCTCTATTTTGCTCTGTATTTTTGGTATGAGTAATTTTATCCTCAGATGTGCTATACTTTGCCCTCCACCCTGCATCAGACACCCACGTGGGCACTGTGGAGTTTGTACAGAATGACGGTTCTCAGTCTCAGCTACACAGTAGAATCATCTGGGCAGGCTTCACGTTGACCCCGCCCCCATTCTCATCTCTATAACCTGAACAATCAGAAGAGAGTTCCTAGGCATCTCTGCGCTTCTTGGTTCACACACTTCGTTCTGATGCAGAAGCTTAGGATTACTAAACAAAAGTGTGTGTGGTGGTGGTGGTGGTGGGAGTAAAAACACCAGGGAACTCATCTTTAATCTTGTTCTTGGTTTTTGCTTATTTTATTTCCTCTGGAAAAAAAAAATCTAAGGTAAGCCTAGCGACCATCCTACTAAGAAAGTGTGAGCACTGGAGAGCTTGTCTCAAATGGTTTTTGCAGGCAGAACTGGAGGTTTACAGAGCCCCAGACTTTTCAGTGATGTAAGCACTGCGGGGTCAGCTACTCTGTGTTATCTTTCCCTCCCTCCCTCCCTCCCTCCCTCCCTCCCTCTCTCCCTCCCTCCCTCCCTCCCTCCCTCCCTCCCTCCCTCCCTCCCTCCCTCCCTCCCTCCCTCCCTCCCTCCATTACTTCAGTTTTCCTTTCCATTCTTCCTAGAAGCAAAGAGGTTTATTGTGTCCACTGCAAAGTGCAGTGGTCCGGCAAGCACTCAGAGTTCAAGTTCTGCTCTGGAGGCCTCTCAGCCTGAGGTGCGGGGAGCCTTCTGACAGTTGTTTGAATGTGTTTGGTGGCTGGAAGCTATGATGAAAATCCCTGATCTAAGGATCATTAGCTCAGTGGAAGGATGCTAAAGTTACTGGGTTTGGTACTGGGTGGAATAGAAGAGAGAAAAAAAAAAAACACAAAGGGAAGTGTTAAGATTGTATTGTAGTTAACCGAGTGCCCACCACCAGTAATATGTGGTGTCCATTCAAGATCCATTGCAGACCTTTGCAAAGAATAGTATAACCTAGAGCAGCTCAGGAATACAGTGCATATAATTTATTAAACCACTGCTTACACACTCAGCAAGGATGCAGTACAAGTCCTAGCTCTGGGAAAGTATGGTAGGCACTGATAGGATAATCTGAAGGAAATAAATTTTAAAAAATGCCTGAAAGAAAACTCCATCAGCATGGAGGAAGCATGGATGGTAAACCAGAAGCCCTGGATTTCATTTCTCATTCCTCACTATTTGGCTCTTGTGGTTGAGTCAAGTTTATGTCTGAGACTCAGTATAATTGGAGAGGTGAGCTAGTCCAAGCCCTCCTTGTTCTGGCTCTGCCATTAAAGGCCGTCTACGTGCTTAATACCAAATTTGATTAAAAGATTTAGGTCTGATCTGTAAACATGTAAAATATTACACATACGATTCCTCAGTTTATATTTCCTATGATTATTTCTAGAGTATTCGGATACTTTTGCGGGCCATCCAATCATCTATCTATGATTATTATCAGGAATGGGCTTAGTCTCTGAAGTGGCCGGCAGTGCCCCATCCAAACCATGGAGTTCTCTGCTCTTCTGTATTCTTTCAGAAACAGTTTAATAACAATGACTTTAGTATGAGAATAAAAATCCCAGAAACAAAGGTGCTATATTAACTGCAGAGGGAAGCTGGTCTTTTCTAGGACTCACACACACACACACACACACACACACACACACACACACACACACACTGGCATATGCCTGTGCTTTGTAACCGGGTTTTTCAGCAAACTGTGTCCTGAGGGTTTCTTTTTATAGTGTTAGGGTGTGGCTGCCTCTTGCTGTAGCATGTCCTGGCTTAAACATGGAATGGATGGTTTATATTCTCCGCATACTATATTCTTTTTTATGTGAAGGGCATTAGCTATAAGGATATAACTTTGGTGAACCAGGAATAACAGGAATTAAGAGGCTGTATTTTCATAAAACAAATCCTGACCAGAAAATTCAAACAGCCAGTAACTTACTGCTACATTGTAACATCTTATGAGCATAAGGGTACTTTAAAAAAGTTATCGGCTGCCATGATTTCTGGTGAAATAATTAATAATAATTAAAATAATTAAATTAAATTAATTAATAACAAAATAATTAAGAACAAAGGACTGGCAGATGCTGCCCTCTCTGTCTTGCAGGTGTCCTGTTCACATAGCACACTTTGAGCCAGCCATGACTTTGAGCTAACTTATCCATGCACTTCATTGCATTTAATTCCAGGCTGGCAAATTTCACTTTGGGGCTTTTGTTGAGTCCTCTGAAAGTCAACAATGTCACTTCATTTTACAAAAATGTATTGCTAAAGAACTTTCAGAGTCACCTTGGGATCATAAGGCGCATCTTCCCAGCACTTACTGCTAAGGGTTAGTATGCATTCTTTATTCCTGGCTGTACTTTGAGCTGCTATCAGGACAGTGTCCCTATAATTGACAAAAGGCAAAGATAAAAAAAAAAAGGGGAAAAGAAGGCTGGTAAGGAAGGGAGATTTTCCATTTATCTTGTGATACATTCTGCAGCATGAAACACCTCTATCTCTTAAATAAACTTTTTGAAGGCAGGAAAAGAAAACGTTGCAAGAGAAAGCTTTATGATCGGGAGCCTGGCCTCCCGCTGTAGGTGACTCTGTCCTTTTGGTGAGCCTGCATGCCCTTTCTTTGTATTAAATAGAAGGAGAGTGTAAGGAGCGATGATTTGATTTGGTGTGTTGGTTACAGAAATGGCTCTGGCATCTGTTACTTCCACTCTGTGATCCATTACTTCTCTTCAGCTAATGGCAGGAGACATTTGATTAACTGCCGAGATGTGGACATGCAGGGGATCCGAGGCAGGCTGCGAAGTCTATCACACAGCTAAAGCTCCGTTACGTCTTCATGTCACCTGCTTCTCTATCTCCAGATAGCTGGTGGACGGGCAGCTGCAAACCTCACCTCAGGGGCAGGAGAGGCTCCACGTGTTCCAAGAATAACTGAGTGTTTGTGCATCTGGGATATCTACATTATAATAGCCCATCAATAAAGATTTTAAACCAAAAGGTAGTATTCCATTTTAGGAACTAATTAAGAATAAATCTCTCCTCCAATGAGAAAACATGCAGTTTTAGATAAACTGAAAAAGGAAGTTAAGAAATTTCCTTTCTTAATTAAAAGAAATTATTAAAATAAATACTTTTATCATTTCTAAATACTAATACAATATATAGTTTATGCACAATGTTGCAGGAAAAAAGGATTGTCTTATATACATTCACCACTAGGGTTGTAAACAAAAATACCAGGTTAAAACATACCTCAAATTTCTTAATAATGAGTAAGTTATTAGATAGCATTCCTCTAAATGGTTAACATTTTATGTAAGCCAAAATGCTAGAAAGCATTAATTTGGAATATGGTTATATATTTCATTTTGACCAGAATGATCATTCCAGGTTATAAAAGGAAACTTTTCTTTGTATGGATTTTACTGAAATAGATGTTATTGCCATAACTGTAGAAAGGGTCTAGAGACTGGAAAGACTGTAAGACCGTGAGGAGTAAGTGAATTGCTTAAGACTTACAGGCTGTACAATATCCACAACTTATCCTCCCCCCCCCACTCTTTTTCCATTTTCAGTTCAACACTTCTCTCTAAACTAAAAACATTCAAAAGCTTCCAGATGTGTGCTTCTAAGACAGCTCGGCAAGTAAAAGCACTTCCTGGGCAAGACTGAGGGCTTGCGTTCACAACAGAAAGGGGAAACCTACTCACTAAAGTTGGAGTTCTGACCTCTGCAAATACATAGCACCTGTGTGCCATACACACACACACACACACACACACACACACACACACACACACACACACACACTCACACACACACACTCACTCACTCACACATACACACCTTTTAAAAAAGAACTTCCACAGTTACTATTGATGAAGTTCAATCAACTATGGAAAGACTGAAGCAGAAAGAGAAATGAAATGTTGACTATACCAAACAACATCATCAGGGGAGAAAAATGGAACTGCTTGCTGAAGATAAGCTGAAAAGAACCTAGGAAAATAAGTACTTGTACTTCCAAAAAGATTAGGCCAGGTCCAAACTAGACTTTGGTTTTTGAAGAGGTCCAGAGAGTGAAAGATCTCAAACAGTGACAGAAAAGACCTCACAAAAGCAACAAAAAAAGCTGTCAACCAAAAGAAATAAAAAGCCTCAAGCCATATGGTTAAGAGTATTTATTGGAAAGCACAGACTATCAAGACAAAGAAATCTGCCTTCTGTTTCTCTTTGCTAATGGAGAGATGGTTTGTTGGTCCAGCAATTGGGTCTACTAGGCAGTCACAGAAGGACTGTATATCAGTAACTGACTAGTGCGTAGTCCCCTTTACAGCACAAAGCTGAAACTCTAAGAGCTGCTCAGTTCTTGTGCAACTACAGAAATGCCATTGCAGCAACTGAGGACTGTGTCGAGTCGTAAAAATGCAGGAGCCTATAATACACATATATGAAGGCTACCAAGGTGGAAAGGCTGTCATAGTGTTAAGTATACAAAGTCAAACCAGAAACAAACAGAAAAGAAATAAAAATGTGTAGGAAAATACACAGAGAGAAATATAGAATCTAAAAAGTCTTTCTAATGACCTTTTTACAAGTAACTACATATTCCACCCTATGATCTCATAAATCAAAGCTTTCAACTGTCTGGACTCATATGTGACTGTATTTTTTCCAATGTGCATTCTTTCTTCCTCCAAGGGCTGTTCTATGACAGCAGGGATGTTTCTGCCAAAAATTTCACAGTGCTCTAGAAACTGGACACATTCTTGAATGACACTGTCCCTTAGCATAATTGTGTGCTTTGACATGTTCTCTAGTAAGGACAGGAAGCATCTCTTGGCATAATACCACGTATCGGTGCCTAGCTTTTTATGGTAAGGCTCCAGGCTTTTGATAACTCGAGAGATGCCAAAGTCATAGTTTCCTTTGGCACAATACAGGGTTCCTATCACCAAATTCACAATGCAAAGGTGGTAGATTTTCTTGTCTGGGTCACCATAAGAGAGTTGTTCCTCCTCCTTCTCAATCTTCCTCATGAGCTCCTCAGCTTCCTCGTTTTGACTTGTCATGATATAGGAAACACAGAGGTTGGCTAACACAATAGCACTGACACTCAGGATGTTATCATAATTCTTCTTGACAATGGGCTCATAGAAACCAATGGCCTCTTTGTACTTGTTCTCCTGCATGAAGAGGACATGGGCCACATTCAGCTTCCACACATCATGGTCATTACAGAATTCCACAGATTTGCGGAAGATCTTCTCTACCATTGGGTAATTCTCAAGATTCCAGTAGATTTTTGCCTGGGCCATCAGTACAGGAATATATTTCTCAAGAGTTTCATCATATTCATTCACAGCCTTTATGACAACTTCATCATCTCTGTTATGCCTTGCTTCTTGAACTTGCTTAGTGAGTCTCCTGAGCTGCTCAGTCAGCATGCCAGCCAACCCATCAAGTTTAATGAAAGCCTCTTCAGGAGCTGTCTGGCAAGTGATCATGGCATCCAAGAAGTCATAGAGATAGGGTGTGAGGAACTTGTAAGTCAAGTGGGCATTTTCTGCCAGGACATCAGCTGCCAGGTCAAAATACTCATATTTACAGTAGAGCAGCAGCAGGTTGCCAAAGGTCTCTGGGGGAAAGGGGTTCTGCTGGAGCAGAAACTGGAGCTTTTCAAAGCCCTCTGTGGGCTTGGCATCCATGTTCATCAGAGCCTGGTTGTGGAGGGTTACGGGGTCCAGCTCTTCCTCTGCTCTGGGTGGCATGTCAGTGAGGGCTTCCTGGGCTGCCTCGTAGTTTCTCAGCTGGTACTCTATGGCTGCCTTGAGGTTGAAGGCTTCGACCAGAGCAGTCTGGTGAAGGACTACAGTGTTGCCAACACTGCGAACATCAATGCCCTCCGTGGTCATGCCCACACCGAGTTCTGGGTGTTGACGGATGCCACGCTCAATGATATTGGCAATATGCTTCAGTGCTGGGGCATAGTGCCTGTTGCTGTAACAAGCTAAAGCTAGGTTGTAAGATACATCGGGCTGGTAGCCAGAAGCCTGCAAAGCCGCAAAGAATTTGGAGCAGGCAGCTTCATAGTGTCCCTCCTTGTAGAGCAGACAACCCATGTTGACCAAACCATCTGGGTCATTCTCCCCTCCACTGTCTTCTCCAGCTTCCCCACTCAGCAGCTGCTCCACCAGGCTCCTGGCTCCTGGGAGGTCACCTTCACTGTACTTGATAGCAGCTTGTAAACGAAGGACTCGGCTATAGAAGGTGGGGTTGTCCAGGAGGAAGGCGACCCTGGTGGCCTCTGGATACAGGCAGGCCTTGTACAGCGCCTGGGCCTGGTACAGGCGGTACTGCTCGAGTTCCGGGTGCATCTGGCTCAGCTGCTCATAGCACTCTGCAGCGAGCTCGAACTCCTGCAGGCGGTAGTAGCAGTAGGCCAGCAGCGACAGCCCTGCGCGGCTGCGGGAGCTCCTCTGCAGCTCTGCGCTCAGCAGTTGCACCGCCTCTGAGTAGCGGGAGTCGCGGATGAGCCTGTACACCACTGCTGTGAACTCACCGTCGGGGATCTGGGAGTTGCTCAGCCCTGCCATAACTGTCAAGATTGAGTGTGCTTGTTCCCATGGCAACAAGCCAACGGAAACGGAAGTCTGGAGATTTTTTTTTTTTTTAACGTATCCAGGAAGTTGGTTTCTAAGAGAAGTATCTAGCCATTCTTGGAAGGGAAGTGTGATTTGGAAGGGAAGTTCACTAAGTTCCTGAACATAAAGTAGAAGAATATATGTATATATTCTTCTGTGTTTTTCTTAAACATGAAATCCTCATATTTTGAGTGAACAGCAACAGGTCAAATAATAATGTAAAAACACTTTACAGTCAAATCTCTGACACACCTGCTACTATTTCTCTACCTAAAGGGATGACTGTATGTGTATGAATATAGATGCTTCATATATCTACACAACCCCTGTAAAAATATTAACCATTCCCCGTTTCTGGAAGAAAAAAGGCATTTTATTATAGGAACAGCATAATTGAAAGCTGTTGTTGCATTGCAAGAATTTGGTGGTTTTGTGCGTTTCAAACTTTCAAAGCCTAATTTTTTTGATGTTTTGAAAGATAGACTGATAATTATTAAAAACAAAAGAACATCATGGAAAAATAGGGTTTACTTTATGCCTTTGGGAACTGGAGGGTTCTAGCCCAGCAAGGAGCACTCTCCATGGGCTACCTGTGAGAGGTAACTGGGATGGCTGTGGCCACAAAAATGGTAAAATGAAGGAAAAAAAATTCAGATGCTCTTTATGTAACTTTAAATAATGTAAGTATAACTTCACGTATCAATATTTATATTCCATTAATGCCAGAAGGGACTTTGATAATGTCAAATAGAATAAAATGTACTTCCCTTTCTGAAGATACTAAGAGATGAAACTCTAGGATTAATGTCGTCTAATACCTACATCTGATAGGAATTAAACATTGATTTTAAAATTATTTATATTATCAAACACTACAAAAGGTCAATTATGAACAGTAAAAAATCAGATATTTATCAGTTGTTTATTAGCTTCAAAGAACAGTACTATTTTTTTTTTAGAAACAATTTCACAGTGAATTTTGAACATTCTAGGAAAGAGCCACTAACAACATGAAAACTGTTGTTAAATGTTACTTCTTCCTTTAAAAAATAAAACAAAACCCCAAAACAATGAAAATCTTTAAAATCTACAATTGTACAAAACTTCTACACAACAAAGAGAATGATCATAAGGATAAACTAAAGCAGAGCATGTAATTCCTGAAACTACTTCTAAAGCCCAAATGTCATGTAGCTAAGGCCCATGGCAGATACGTGTCCTCCATGGGTAAAATGATGTTGTTCACAAACAACAAAGCACAGTATGAAACAGCAACGAAAAGATGTGGACGTTGTAAACTTTATCGGATGGTACTTCCTCCATTCAGTTATTTTAAATAAATGCTTCTGGGTTCATTTGCTATCTCATTGAATGAAGGTTCTCATCAAGAAAAGCTATATCTAACTGAATAAACAGTTAAATCAGACAATGCATAACATGTAAAGAGTGTGAAAATTCAAAAGCTTAGAGTTGAAACACAATGCCAACATAACAAAGCCTTTATCATAAAAGTCAGTAACAGAAGCAACTACATATTCCACCCTATGACCTCATAAATCAAAGCTTTCAACAGTCTGGACTCATATGTGACTGTATTCTTCCCGGTGTGAATTCTTTCTTCCTCTAAGGGCTGTTCTAAAACAGCAGGGATGTTTCTACCATAAAGTTCACAGTACTCTAGAAACTGGACACATTCTTGAACAACACCGTCACAAAGCACTATCATGTGCTTTGACATGTTCTCTAGTAAGGACAGGAAGCATCTCTTGGCATAATACCACGTATCGGTGCCTAGCTTTTTATGGTAAGGCTCCAAGCTTTTGATAACCCGAGAGATGCCAAAGTCATAGTTTCCTTTGGCACAATACAGGGTTCCTATCACCAAATTCACAATGCAAAGGTGGTAGATTTTCTTGTCTGGGTCACCATAAGAGAGTTGTTCCTCCTCCTTCTCAATCTTCCTCATGAGCTCCTCAGCTTCCTCGTTTTGACTTGTCATGATATAGGAAACACAGAGGTTGGCTAACACAATAGCACTGACACTCAGGATGTTATCATAATTCTTCTTGACAATGGGCTCATAGAAACCAATGGCCTCTTTGTACTTGTTCTCCTGCATGAAGAGGACATGGGCCACATTCAGCTTCCACACATCATGGTCATTACAGAATTCCACAGATTTGCGGAAGATCTTCTCTACCATTGGGTAATTCTCAAGATTCCAGTAGATTTTTGCCTGGGCCATCAGTACAGGAATATATTTCTCAAGAGTTTCATCATATTCATTCATAGCCTTTTTAATAATTTCATCATCTCTGTTATGCCTTGCTTCTTGAACTTGCTTAGTGAGTCTCCTGAGCTGCTCAGTCAGCATGCCAGCCAACCCATCAAGTTTAATGAAAGCCTCTTCAGGAGCTGTCTGGCAAGTGATCATGGCATCCAAGAAGTCATAGAGATAGGGTGTGAGGAACTTGTAAGTTAAGTGGGCATTTTCTGCCAGGACATCAGCTGCCAGGTCAAAATACTCATATTTACAGTAGAGCAGCAGCAGGTTGCCAAAGGTCTCTGGGGGAAAGGGGTTCTGCTGGAGCAGAAACTGGAGCTTTTCAAAGCCCTCTGTGGGCTTGGCATCCATGTTCATCAGAGCCTGGTTGTGGAGGGTTACGGGGTCCAGCTCTTCCTCTGCTCTAGGAGGCATGTCAGTGAGAGTTTCTTGGGCTACCTCAAAGTTTCTCAGCTGATACTCTATGGCTGCCTTGAGGTTGAAAGCTTCAATCAGAGCAGTCTGGTGAAGGACTACAGTGTTGCCAACACTGCGAACATCAATGCCCTCCGTGGTCATGCCCACACCGAGTTCTGGGTGTTGACGGATGCCACGCTCAATGATGTCAGCGATATGCTTCAGAGCAGGCGCGTACTGCCGACTGCTGTAATAGGCCAATGCCAAGTTGTAGGAAAGGTCAGGCTGGTAGCCAGAAGCCTGCAGGGCCGCTAAGAACTTGGAGCAGGCAGCTTCATAGTGTCCCTCCTTGTAGAGCAGACAACCCATGTTGACCAAACCATCTGGGTCATTCTCCCCTCCACTGTCTTCTCCAGCTTCCCCACTCAGCAGCTGCTCCACCAGGCTCCTGGCTCCTGGGAGGTCACCTTCACTGTACTTGATAGCAGCCTGGAGACGAAGGACTCGAGTCTGATAGGCGGGGTTGTCCAGGAGGAAGGTGACCCTGGTGGCTTCTGGATACAGGCAGGCCTTGTACAGCGCCTGGGCCTGGTACAGGCGGTACTGCTCGAGTTCCGGGTGCATCTGGCTCAGCTGCTCATAGCACTCTGCAGCGAGCTCGAACTCCTGCAGGCGGTAGTAGCAGTAGGCCAGCAGCGACAGCCCTGCGCGGCTGCGGGAGCTTCTCTGCAGCTCTGCGCTTAGCAGCTGCACCGCCTCTGAGTAGCGGGAGTCGCGGATGAGCCTGTACACCACCGCTGTGAACTCACCGTCGGGAACTTTAGAGCTGCTTTGCCACGCCATAGCCGCCAAAATTGTAGCGCGTGCTAGTTTCCAAGGAAACTAGGTAACCGGAAACGGAAGTTCATCCAGCGGGTGGCGGTTAGGTCTGAGGTAGAAAGGATCTGTTCCGCATGACTAGGAACCGTTGACATAATCCCTGAATTTTTTTGTTTTGTCTTATAAGATTACAAACTGGGTTGGGACAGAAGTCGGAGAAGGGACAGAAACTTGTTGCAAGTAGTCCAGACATTATACTCCCGGTTTCTCCCGGCATGCAACATTGTTACTTCCCCAATGGGACGTATCCACTTTGCATTCTGGGAGTTGTAGTCTTATTTCACGAGTACTGAAATCTGGGGACTTGGCGTATTGTTTGTGTATTCAATTCAGATAGGAAAAGGTCATAAGACTTTTAGGCCGTTAGTAGGAGTTTTAGACTCCCTTTACTCGTTAGAACGAGTGAGCGTTGCTTGTTTTCTAGCTAGATAGTGTGACCTCTCTGTGGAAGAGCAGTAACCTGATTAGGGCCTGGGGTCCCTGGAGGTTTTTTGAGGCTTGTACTTTTTTTCCCTATTGTATATTTTGAAATCTGCTGAATTATCCGTTAGTGCCGAACTAAGTGTGTACTTCTTAATAGAATAGTACAGTGACCAAGCATTCTGCACCAAGTAGAAAATGATCTACAAATGGCGGGCATTTTGTTTGTTTGTTTGTTTTTGGGTTTTGAACGTCCGTTTATTAAGAATATAGTAAGCAAAGGTAAAATAGTAGGAAATAGCTGATAGAAACATCAGATCGATAATTCAATATAATCAAATTGAAGGCTTACAAATATTAGTTGAAATCAACTAGGGCAGCCATTGAAGAGGTTAGCTAGGATTCCCAATGAGAGTCCTAGGCAGATCAGAGTGTCTAGTTGGGTAACTGTGCTAAGTAAAATCACACAAGCCAAGGAGCAGATAGACAATAGCATCAAATCAGGCTTTCTCCAGAATCGACTAAAGCAGACCTTCTGAAAGAGTCATAGTTGAGTTCCTGACCCAGATTCTCAGCAGAAGCAGCTCTCTGTCACCTCCAAGATGGAGGTAGATAGTGTGATGGTGAGATGGCGGAAACTTTTTAAAATCTCAGTGACATATCTTTTCCAACAATGCCACATCTTCCCCAACAGTGCCACCAGCTGGGGACTAAGTGTTCAAACATCTGAACCTACGAGGGACATTCTCATTCAAACACTACAGAGGCTGAACCATGACAACCAAGAACTAGGTTCCATGAGAAACGGTGAATGGCAAATCATTCTATCTTCATGTCTCCAAGAAACTGTAAAGGCCTGCCAAATGAGGGCACCAAGTGTGTATGAGGAAAGATTGCTGTGTCCCTTTTTTTTTTTTCTATAGAAACAATCAAGTAAATTGGTGTGGGCAGTAGGCTTCTGACTTCCATGACTCAATTGCACTTTCAAACAGATATACAATGACTAGTGGGGTTGGGTATCCCCTAGTTCCTGGTATCACAAGGAAAAGGCTGAAGCAGGTATACATTTGCTCCTATCGTATAATCCTATCATATAACAGCCGATTTTATGTGCGTTCAGCCTTCCCTCATGTGGAGAATTTGCAGCCATGTGACTTCTTGGATGTCATCACACAAGGGGCATTTCTGCAATCAATAAGAAGGAAGGAGCAGATTGCACCCATTTTATGTGTGTGGAGTGGGCCTTTGGTCCACCAAAGATCTTTTTTTTTTTTTTTTTTTTTTTTTTTTTTACAGAAAGCAGGTAAGGACTACTTCTATATCCCCACTCTGAGTTTACTATTACTCTGATTTTCTGGTACCCTTTTAGGTGAAGTCTGTGGTGGGGGTATGTGATGCTCACATATTAAAGAATATGATATGTCTCCTTTACAACTGCTGCCCTGCCTGACATTTGAATTTGGAAATTCACACTCAGTATTTAAAAATCTTTATGCATAGACTGTTATTGTGAAAAAGCTGGCCTTAAATTATGATGCATAAACATGAAATCAGGAAATGACCTTTTATCCTTTCAGTCTCTCTGTCTGCAAAACTGTACTTACATGATGAAAAAAACTGTACTTACATCCCACCCCCTCCCACACACACCGAAAGGATTGTCAGCTTTCTCCCAAATTTCTTGGCTACCTCTCTGTGTTGCTGTCTGTCTATGAGCACAGCAGCTAAAGTACACAGGAGGGTAGCCATTTTGTGTCCTCCTCCTTATTTCATGGAAAGTGGCTCCAATGGCCTGGCTTGAAAAGAGCAGGGCATTTGGCTTAGACAGATGGAGGGCAGGGTCATTTTCAAAATGCAATGAGCACCAATCCCACTGTGAAATTGGCATGACCAGAACTACCGCTGTGATAGGCTGACTTTTATTTGGTCTCTGATAGGCAGTTGGGGAGTCGTTTCATTGTTTCTTGGATGGGAGAGATAAAAGGAGATCTTTTAATTAATGATGGAAGGCCTGGAAAACAAACCAAGTAGAATATTACGAAGTATAAACTATCATTTTTGTTTACATTAGGGTCTTGACGAGCTGGAGTATATGTCAAAAGCAAATCTGCAATATTATCCTCAGCAATAGGACAACATGCAGTGGTTCTTATAAAGTGCATTAGAGACATAAAGAAAGGAGTTAATGATTGAGAAGGTAGTGTGACACTCATGGCTGGCTTTGCTGGACTAGGGGAGAGGTGGTTACCAGGAAGAGTATGCAAAACATAGCAGGGCAAAAGCATTTTGGTTCTTAGTATCCTTCTGTTCTTCCTGCCCAAATACAAGGCAATCAAATGTACAATGGATCGAGATTCCCTTTTACTTATCTGGTTACCCTATGAATGTGAGCATTTGTGGCTGGTGCATTGCTAATTCATGAGTGTCTTACGCACAGTCACATGCACGCATCTTCCTTAATAAAGGAAGTCATCTGTAAAGGTAGAGTTTTCTTCTCCTCTATGGCTCCTGACCTTTTTTTTCCAGGAGCTCAGTCCCATTGAACTTTGGTCATCTCAAACCCATCTCCACTATGAACAGGGAATCAAAATTAGGGCCAAATCTGTAACGTAATTGACTGAGTTTTAGGAGCCTGAGTTCAGTCTTTTGAAATGTTGGGGCCGTCTCTATGCAGAATCAACAAGATCATTCATGTTTAGTTGGAGAGTCATTTCATCTCATGTGGGTCTTACCTTTCAGAGAAATCTTCCTCAATATCCAAAGATCTCTTTCTTGAATGGACTTTGATTTTGATCAAGTAGCTTGGATTTTAAAGTTTACAGTGTTACTAAATCAACTTGTCTTGGATAGTGCAGGAGCGTTATTGTTTACAAAAGGGATTAGCGGAGAAGGCGAAACTGTGCATCCTAGTTTGTCAAACAGTTGGGCAGCCTTTCAAAGAAAGAGCTACTCCAAGCCCCAGTATTGTGTGTATACAGAAAGATACAGAAAGCATGCACCACGATCATCACCAGGCCCCCTTTGCCTAACTTCCCTTATTCATCCCCACAGACCTTTTGTGAGGTTCCACTTCACTGTAGAACTGCAGGCTGCAATACACAAAGAAGCCAGTGGCTGCAGCAGGCAGCGCTGGTATTTGCTTATACTGTCCAGTAGAGGGCCACACTACACCTCTCTTCTCTCTCCTTGGGTGTCTCCTTCCTCAGCCATTTGATCTGGCTCTAGATTATTTGTTGCAGTCCATTCTGATAGAAGAGGCATAATGGTGTAAGAATTTTAAAGTTTAAGTACTGAAGCCATTGCATAATTGCATTACATCACTGTGGCTGTCAGTCTTGTGTAGATGTGACCCCACCTTGTGTAACTGTCCATGCAGATGTAAGCAATGCATAATGGATGGAGGAATAGCTTTCGGCTACAGAATTCTTCTACCTCCAGACAGCCTTCAGTAATGCGAAGAATCTTTTGTCAGTTTAAAAATGAGGCCCCGGGACTCCTAACACACAATCAGACGGCACTGGTCAAAGTTAATGAGCTAAACGGTCACAATTTAAATGGTAGGTATTAGAAAGCATCTTTCTTCCAGCCCTCAAAACAAAGACTATGCCAGAGTGTTAGTTAACCATTAAGCATTTTATTAAAAACAAGAAGTCTCTTTTTTTTTTTTTTTTTTTTTTTTAAGTAGCCCGTTTCAAAGCCACGTGTAGTTGCTTCTGAAATGGACAAGCAGCATTAAACCAAGTGTTCCTACAATGATTAGCCTGGAAAGGACACAAACAGAGGAGCGCGTCTTCTCCTTCTTCTGTGTAAAGCAACAGTAATTAGGAAGCAAGTCAGTAGGGAATCCTTTTTAAACTGTTGTAAATCAAAAGAAAATAGCAAAAGTAACAGCCCTCCGAGGGAACGAGACTCAATAACTAGACTACTATCTCCACACTTGCGCTATGCTTTAAAACTGCTGTAAATATGATCTCATCTAAATCTACGCTAGAGCAAAAGAAAAATGAGCACTCTAACACACACATAGACACAGAAGGGAACTCACCCAAACGATGGTCTCAAAGAACACACTTGGGTTTTTTTTTTTTTTTTTTTTTTTTTTTTTTTTAGCAAATAGTTAATTTACTTCATAGAACACTTTTGCAGCAGAGTGTACATTGAGAGACATTGGTTGGTACAGACTGACACAGATGAACAGTTTGCCCTTAGTGCTGCTGAGAGATGCACAGACATGCAAGGACATTCAAAAATCAAAGTCTGTACAACCCCAAATCACTAGGCAGGGGCAGGGGTGCATGGACAAGGAGAACACAGCACTGGGTGCTGCTAAATCTAATGCCCCCCCTCCCCCCCCATGAAATTCTCCAGACACAGCCTGGTTTATTTCTGTTTGTGTTCTAGTTATTGTTCAGTTAGCGCAGTGGCTCTCAACCTTACTAACGCTGCGACCCTTTAACACAGTTCCTCATGGTGTCGTGGCCCCCAACCATACAATTACCCTCATTGCCACTTCAGCATTGTAACTTTCTCCTGCTATGAATTTTAATGTAAATATATATCTGCTATGTAGGACGCCTGATGTGTGACCCCCAAAGGGATCTCCACACACAGGTTGAGAGCTGCTGACTTAGGAAGTGTGTGATACTTTGGCCACTAATAGCCAGACTTAACCTCTAAACTCCTAGTATAATTGGGGTGTGGGAGCTCTTGACAGCACATGGCAGAAAAACAGTCCCAGTTTGCTGCTATGAAACATTCAGAATTCACTAAAGGAGGCGTGACAGAGCTCTTAAGGTCCCAAATTAGGTTACATTCAGTTACTGTTGTTAATCTTTTTGTCTTCCCCGGGCCCATGCCAATGCATTTTTCTTTATATTTGGATTTATTCCAAACATATTTAGATTTTGGTTGCATTGTTTCTATTACTATAAACGATGATTAGTGTGTGTGTGTGTGTGTGCCTTTCTGTAACTCACCAGGGTCAGCAAGAGAACTGGGTTTTAAAAATAATTGTTCTACAAAGTAGATTGAGTAAAGTCAGCCTAATGACTTGACTAAAATAAGCGAAACTCTGACATACAGAGAAGGCAGTGGAATTCCAGAAACATATTACTGTCATTGCACTAATAAAAAAAAAATTCTAAGATCGTTTTAAATCCAAGATACTTGCAAACCCGAAGTCCTGGGAAGCATGTAGGCCTTCAGGTTTCAGAAACAGGAAGTGCATGTGCCATTTTTACTTTTCTTGGTTCTCTTTATAAATTCCCTTCTAAACTAATGATTCCCATACGGATGCAATGCTGTGAGATAACTGAAAACGGTTCTTTATGAACTAAGAGAACACGGTTACAAGCAGGTACTGATGGCTACATCATTCACGGTCATTAGAAGCAGGCTCAGACACTTTGTAGGAAGGTTGTTCTGTGTCTGCTCCCTCTATGCATACATTTTTTTTTTTTTTTTTGCATCTTTCAGTGAGAAGATGGCTCTCAGGCTCTCTCAGGTTTGCTTCTATTTTATTTGAGAAGTAGAAAGAAAATGACCCTGGATGAATTTTCCAAAGCAAAGCATAGCTTGGTCCTTTGAAGCAGAAACTGAATAAAAGTTGGTGCTTTTATTTAACAGATAGAAACCTGCAGAGGTTCAGAATCCCAAAACGAGAGGCCCATGGGCAGCCAGCTAGGATGGAGTCCTGCCCTGCTGTGGACTGGTAGGCACCCTTGGCTGGCCGCCCAGGCGCCCTTGCTCACCACGATCTCCAGCTGTGCGGTAGCTTGTGTGCGGATTAGCAACATACTCACCAGTACGAATAAACATTCTGAAAAAATACATCTCATACAAAAGTAGGATGGCCTCATCTCAGCTGTTCATGCCTAAAGACCCGAGGAAGGAGGCAATCTTGTCTGTTCGAGTCTTATTTTGAAGAAGGCTCATATTTCAGATGCCTTCCTTCAGCAAGAAACAACAGTGCTAAATAAGGCTTGGGAAGTCCCCTCTCTCTGTGCTTTGGATAGAGATCGGACATGACTCAGGTACATGGGAAAGAAATTGCTTTGCAGGGGATTTAAAAATACCTTCAAGCCCTAGAATCCCAACCTTTAAGCTCCAGGGTTCGACATCAAGTGGGCTACCGCCCTCTCTTGAACTTCTCCATAGTCATGGAGGAACCAACCCGGGACATTAGTCAGCAGTTTCTGAATCTTGACCCACAATGGGAAAGATACCTTGAGACAGGGGAAATAGATGGAAGCAATTACAAACAGCTATTTGATTGATGGTTGACATTGTCAGGCCTCTACTGTCTGGCAGATTGCAATGGTGTTGAACTCCCTTTGCTACCAGTGGATGTTGCTATTGGCAACCATGCAGTAAAGCCAATAAAAAGGCAAGAAGAGGAGAGGAAAACTCAACCTTAGTGGAAGCTGTAGGGTTTGTGCTATAAATTATGTCCCCCTCAGCACTCTGAAGCATCGACATTCAGGGTGGAGGGGACCCTGTCTCGTTGCTGCCGGCAGTCTCTGAAAGACCCGGGATCCAGTATTATCATAAAGTACATGCTTGAAATTTCTTGCTGTAGATGGACTGGGATCCGTTTTTCTGGCTGTTTATTTATTGTTTGGAAGGGTAACAGATGCAGGCTCACTGCAACCTCATATGGACTGATTCTCGATTCCTATCTTTGATATAAACCGTGATGAGGTGCTGTGGTGCAGTACCCAAAAGCACCTGGGCTGCAGACACAATGATCTTGCAGACTCCCCCCCCCCCCCACGTCTGTTCCTAGCTCCGCCTAGCCTTTGTTCTTCACCTGAAGGAGGGGAGACAGCTCTGCAGAAGCTATTTTCCTTTATAGCAGAGTGATTCAGAAAACTGGCTTAATAAAATCCATAAATCTGAACAGCCTCCTCTTACCTGCTCTGCCGAAGCTTTTTTTTTTCTTTTTTTTTCCTGAGCTCATTTTCCGCTGCAGTCTCTCCAGTCTTCCCTGCAGACACAGCTGTAAAGGGCACCTAGCAACATTGTTTCTTAGTGCACTGATCTCTTTCTTCTCTCCTTTGTCAAGCCCCTCCCTGTGTAATTGTCTCTTTCCTACTCAATTGACAACAAGGTTCTGCACCCTCTTTTTTTTTTTTTTTTTTTTTTTTTTGGTCTGGAAGTGCAATGATTTTTCTTTGTTTGGATTGACTTTCACCACTCCTTAGCCGGTTTGTCTTAACCATCTGCCTCTGCCCCTAATTCTCCTGTAGTCTTCTCTCTATTCTCTTTTTCTAGCCCCACCTTTTGCATGGTTTATAATGTTTCTTGCTATAACACAGCTGCCTTCCTTGGATGATTTTCAGCTCACTCCTTTCCTGTCTTGTTATCTTCATTTAACTATCCCCCACCCCCACCCCATATACCTTCAAATATCTCCTTAATACCCAGAAGGCAACGACCCTGTGAAACTATACCCCTGTTTCTTTTGGATTTGAGTAAAGTTAAAAACCGATACTGATCCATTAAACTAAGGAAAAAAATGTTTTGTAAGTTGAGGAGAAAAGTTTCCTTAAGTTTTAGATTGTTCAGAGCTGGGTTGACTCTCAGGTTTTACACCGCCAGGGACTTCCCGGCTCTCTGAATCTCTCTGTGGAGCACCATGTACGTGAACAAAGAGATGCTTGTCTGGGCTCTGGATGCCCAAGACCTGCTTCACACAGAAGTTTTCAGATTCCAGCTCTCTTTTGCCCTAGGGAATCCTTAAAAGTTTATTTGGACAAAGGATTTCAGTGCTAGGATTCCTGCAAATAAATCCCTAGTGTAATCTCACTTGGCACTTTGGGAAACAGAGAAGTCTAGTCAGAACTCACTCAGCTAATGATGCAAAGCGAGAGGCAGCAAGCCCAGTGTTCTTTGGGTAAGAGAGATCCTGTCTTTAGTGTCTCAGGTGAACTGGGCATCAAAGCAGTGTTCTAGTGACCGCATCTATTTAAAACTGCTTGTTTTCACATGCTATAGACCTAGTGGAAATAGGTTGTACAGATGTTACTTCCTGGCCTTTCTAGAATATTCTTTTTTACATGTAAGGGAAAATGTAAAATCGTGGTTCCTTAAATTGTATCCTCAAACCTTCATCCCCTTCACTTCAAACTATTCCATGCTTGGTCACTGGGTGCCTCTGCACCTGAGAACTATTTCTCACTGTTGGAAGCAGTTCCGGTATTTATACATGTCATTCGTGGTACATGTGGCCTTAGATCCCCTTTCACCTTTGCTTTAATAAAATTATTAATCTGTTCCTCCTAGAAAAAGGCTTTGCTTACAAAAGGCTGAATTCAAAAAGTGAACCATGATCTATCTCACTGCAGAGTTACAGACTCTGTGTAACATCAATTAGACAAACACACCCTACTATACTACTACTGTGGG
Source organism: Mus musculus (assembly GCF_000001635.26). Classification (NCBI taxonomy): domain Eukaryota; kingdom Metazoa; phylum Chordata; class Mammalia; order Rodentia; family Muridae; genus Mus; species Mus musculus. The sequence continues at coordinate 75,990,600 of NC_000068.7, forward strand.
AATCAAGACTGGGGTTACCTGGCACTATTAAGTCACGTAGGTTTATCCACTAGGCAATGAGAATCAAGGGCCTGGTGCATCACTAAGAAGCAGTAGGATTAGAAGTAAAACATCTAAAACGCAAATCTGCATTCTCGGGACCATCTGGTGAGAAAGCCTGCTCCAGGAGAGGCTGCAAGGAAAGGAAGGGCTCATAACAGAAAAGTACCATACAGGAAGCAGCCATAGTGACACTTTTACCACGGTGTCCTCTCAGCTCAGCAGGAGTGGGGCTGATGGCCCTCAGGTCCATGGATCCAAATCCAGCAGTATGGGTTCAGGATGGAAAGTTGAGGGTCATATTCTCTGTCCCACTCCATCTTTCGTGCCTCTGCTGCCAACGACACTTTCTTGGGTGCTTCCTGATACAATCAAAGCTTTGGGACTGACTATCCGAGCTGAACCAATAGGATGTTGCGGTTCAACCAAAGCAAGTAGTTCAGGATGCGGAGGACCCTCCCGACCACAGGGTGGCGCAGCGGCTCTGGGTGGTTTACAGTCTGTCTTCCCCGGCCACCATGGGACTGGCAGGGTCTGGGGAGGCAGCCGAGACCTGTAGTCTTTTTTGGTGCAACTCTTCCCACTTCCTTCGGTTGGCAGCCACTGAATCCAGCATTGGTTTCAGTTTTGCATTGACCTTCACCAAGGCCTAAAACAAAGAGGAAAACAGGTGGAGAGAGCAACCTGGGTCATGGATGTGTAGAGTCTTTCGCCTTCTGTTTAAAAGGGGGGATGGGAACCAGTTATATGAAGGGAAGTGATTACTTTGGTAAATATGAACTATTTTGCAGAGAATATGCAGGCATCTAACATTATCGTGTTGGATTCATAGAGCCCAGGCAGAGAATGAATGAGACAAGAGGGCTGGGTATTCCTCAAGGCTTTGTAGGCTCTGAGTCTGCCTGCACATCAAACAAAACAAGACAAAAATGCAGATCACCGGTAACTACTAACAGACATGTCTTTGCCTGCCTGGAGAGAGCTCTGTCTATCAATCCATCAAGCTGGGAACTTAAATTAAAAACAAAACAAAACACCAAACCCAACCAAACAAAACTTACAATGACTCTGCCCCAGATGCCCAGGGGAATTTTCCCACATAAAAAAAGGTCAGGTGAATTCCCAAGACAAGTGGAAGGACTGGTTTTCCTCCGAAAGCAAAATGTGGGTGGCCATGCTCAACACACAGACTGACATGGAGTGATGTAGCTCTGAATGCCGTGGATGGGTCCCTGCCGAGTGTTCCTCTGGGTGTGTGTGGGAGAGGACAGGTCTTCATGGGAGCCTGCTGACAGGACTCTGTTCCTCTCCCGCAGACCTGTCCCTGTATCTGGTTGGCTTGGCTGCAAGCCCTCTTAACTTTCCCAGCAGTCCTAACTTTGCACTTTAAAAACCTTAGAGTCCTTCTAACTCAAACATCTGTTTCCACTCTAGTAACATGTATGGGAACAGATAATGATGTGAAGGGGTCAGGGCGTGGAAGAGAGGGCTGGAGAGGCCCGGGGAGATGGGAGGAGGGGAGGCCTGTGGAGTGCCATTTGGGGCAGATGGATCACTAGGCTCATGAAACTCATGCTGCAGGGCCCTTAACTGCACAAAATTCATAGATCCTTCTAAATACTTCTAAATAAGTTTTTCTTTTTAAGAGAAGAGGTCCCTGCTTGATGGCTTGATGGACTTCTGGCAGGGTGTCCTTCTCTTAAGCACAGCTCAACACACCTGCCAGTAAACCTGACAGACCCCTCCCCCCCCAAAGAGATCTGAGTGAGTAGTGAGACTCCTGCTGCTTAACGTAAAGCTTCTCACTGATGCCCTGTAATAGTGATTCCCACCCTTCCTCCATCCCACCTGTGTGTGTGAGCGTGAGTGCGTGAGTGTGTGCGTGAGTGTGTGGCTCCATTCCAGTGACCTTCGTTGCACTGACTAGAAACATCTCATTTAAAAATCAGACATACCCATTTATTTCATATATGAAAAGAGCAAAGCAACATAGTAACCCAGGGATAAAATTTCCCCTTTATTTCCAGGAGAAAAATGCAGATGCCCCAATCCTGCTCAGTGCTCGGTGTTTGTTTGTTTGTTTGTCGGTTTGTTTATTTTTGACCACAGTGTGAGGCGGCCGTGACTGCTGTGCTTTTATTTAGCATGCCTTGGCACTGTCTCCTCTTTACCCTGATCAAGCCTTTTAATTAAACCGACTACTGTAATTCCTATGGAAATTAGTGTATATGTTATTTTCCTGCTACAAAAGCATTTCTCTAGAAATTATTTTTTTTTTTAATCCCAGGAGCACGAATTGGAATTTTTTTCTGCCGAAATGTAATTAAAAACTCATTTGATCACACTATTTCTGGCTCTGTTTTACTTATTAAATTCCTGTAATCAGTTTTCTTTTATGGAGCTGCTGGGAAATGATCTCAAAAGCAACACATTTTTCTCTTCTTTGGCAGGTTCCCGAGCATTTACTAAATTACATTCCTAGCACCTGCCCATGATTCGAATTACTCCACCAATTTATCCTTTAAAGCATTTAAGTTTGTTTGGCTTAGCCCCAAATAGCTTTCCCCCCTATATCTTTCTTCTTTCCTTTTTTCTCTTGCTTCCTTTGTGTGGAATAAAACACCGTTGGTGGTGGTGGTGATGAGGGGGTTAGGGAGAGAAATACTGATTTCTCAAAATTCCCTCCTTTTCTTTGTTTTCTTCAGAGATAGGATTACAAAGGAACAATCATTTTTCTTAGGACAAGTGTTAGTTCTGAACAATGGTAGCAAAACTCCCCATCTTGAGGAATCGCCCTGATGCTATAAGTTTGTACCTAAATGCAGTTGGCTGCAAGGGCGAGGAACTAGTTAGTGTATTTGTGTCTGTAAAGTACCTGCAAAGAACAGAAGTAGACTATCCCCTTCCCAGCCACCAGTTGTCAGGGACTCATTCAAGTAGACAAAGAATGCAAGCTCTGTGCTTTCTGTGAGAAACTCAGGACCACGGATGTTGCTGCCGATGCTCTGGGTAAAGAATGGAATGAATCAGAGGTGGGAACACAACAAGGTTTTCCCACGAAGAGAGGGATATCTGCAAACCTAAGCCCCAAGGTTCACGGCATCTACTAGCCAGGTGCTGTGAGCAAGACAACTGCTCCTAGCACATACAAAGATGTGGACTCAAAGGCTGGCCACCAGCTGGTAATCCCTGATGGCTCTGTGAAAGTGAGTCCCTCCTCATGGAAAGAGAGAGAGAGGAAGAGTACCCGCTGTCACCTATGAGGGATTCATAGATGGTTGCATTAGCCACAGGGTGCCCAGCTTCTCTGTGGCATTCCTGTGCATGGTCATTTAGAGACCATTTAAATACCCCAGGGGCAATGAGCACACTGTTTCCCAAGGAGTTCTAAAAGCCTCTGGTTTTAGACTAGCGTTTCCTGCTCCGAGTTCCAGGCTGTGGCTCTGTAACTTATTCCCAGGGGTTTGACCAGACTCCTCCAGAGCAATGTGGGACTCATGACTCTAGTGTCGATCCTGTGAAAAACCAATTGGACTCAAAAGTTGGATACCACTAGCACTCTCTTGTCCTATCCAGAGTACCTGGGATGCTTTTTGTACGCGGGGACATACCTTACACGTAGCCATCTGGGTTGGCCGAGGGATTTCTCCCTCCTGGCTTGGAAAGTCACACTCCATTGTTGAGCTCTCTAGTGGCTAGCACAAGATTTTATTTATATTTTCAATAAGTAACATCCACGTAGCTCAAGGGATACACGAGGGTACAAAATGTACGGTTTAAAGTCTCCTTCTACACTGCCCCAACCATTGAATTCCCATTGCAAGAGACACTAGGTATGAACAGCTATTAGTGTGGCCTTCAAGAATAATTTTTACCTGTATAAATTAAAAGTGAGATTTTTTTTATGGCTACCTAGTGTTCAACAGCTGTCAAACCAGTTCTCTGTTGTTAAAGGAAATTAGTGTTGTTAATATTTGGCCATCCTAAGTAATGGTGTTAAGGATATTCCGTATATAGCCATTCTGTAGATGAAGACTAGCAGAAGGTCAAAGGATAGAATTAGCACTTCTAGGTCAAATGGTATGTGAATTTGTATTTTGATAGTCTGTATCTGCTAAATCAGAACATATTGACAGTGTCTAAGATAGAGAACAAGAGGTTTATACTAAGCATGCTAACAAGAAAATGAGAATACAGTCTCAAGGCCTTGAAAAGAGGGAGACTGCATAAAGCTGAGAAGAACACACAGACCTGGCACTTGGACCTCTCTCCTCTGGACTATCCAGATGCTGGTGTGTATTCAGAGGACTCCATCTCTCCCCAGCACCACAACACATTGCTTTAGGATGTTTCTGAAGCCCGGTCCCTGAAAGCAACTCTCCACCTGGCAAATGACTCCATCGAGATCTCCTGTAGCCGATGCATTCTCTCGGTCCTTCACATGCAACCGACTTGACCACCCTGTTCATCTCACAGGTTACCGCCGTCATCACCATGTGTTAAGGGGACGCTTACTTAGCACCAGGCTGCACTGTTTCAGGCACGCTGACGGCTGACTTTCTCAAGAACCTCATGAGCTCCATGTGATTATTATCCGTGTTGCTGTTAGTTTGTAATGGAGAAAAACCAAGACCTAAATGGAAGGGCTTGTTCACAGCAACTCAGTGGGTAATGAAAGAGGTTGACAGTGCTTCCACCTCAGTACGGCTGCTGTTGCGGGTTAGATACATGTTTTCTGTGGTGGTTGTACATTTTAGGATACCCTAGATGCTGATAACAGTAACTCTCTATAACCCAAATTGTGGTAACCCAAAATATCTTTATCTTTGAAGGATATACGTATTGTGAGGTGTCCGCAGACTCATCCCAGCCATGAACCACAGTGCTTAGCTGAACGTAGCTTTCCTGCCATGTGAATGAGCCCACATATATAGTATAGTATCTTCGTTGGCAGAGAAGGGAGCTTAGCTTCCTTTGGCCAAATGATGCTCTCTCTTTCCCGTTTCTGATGACATTTAAGAAAAGAAGATGAGGAGGATTTATATAATGAACATTTACTGCACTGGGCCAGGGCTAGGGGCCCAATGCCATTACCTCACAAAAACGTCATGGCGGTTCTATGTGGTGGGTCTCTTCAGCCTCTCTTTATAGGTAAGGAGATTGCAGTTCAACAAGGTCAAATGACTGACCTGTCATCATATAGTGAGAGACTGAGCTGAAGTCTTGCTGGTTTCAAGTACTGTGTGGCAGCTCCCTCCCTGGACAACCAGTTCTCCTTGGTCACTCTTGCTATGCTCAGCCGTCTCTCTGAAGCCTCCTGTCGTCTTCCTGTGTATGTAGACCCAAAGCATGCCAACAATTTCTCCAGCTATAGTTCCCATGCTGAAAATGTTTTGTATTTTATTTCTAGTACTTTAGAGATGTGATCCCACCCCGTTGCTTTGTGGGGTCTTCTAGGTGGTTGGCCTTGGGCAGATGAGGTAGATGATCCCCTTCCCAGCCATCAGCTGTCAGAAGCTAATTGGAGTGGACAATGAACGCAAGCTGTGCGCTTTCTATGAGAAGCTCACAAGCACAGAAGTAACTGCTGATACTCTGGGTGAAGATGGAAGTTATATGGTCTGAATCCATGGTGGATATGACAAACCAGGCTTTCCCAGGAGGTCAGGTGTCCTGCCCCACTGTGGGATGCACCTGCTGTTGGGCAAGGGGCATTCTTGTTATAGATCAAGAAAAACTTGAAGTATAAGTCTAGGATGCACTGTGGATGCTAACCTGAATATTTGAAACTCAGGCTTGCTCAGCCATATACCCCCATTAGATACCCAGAGCAATGGTCCATCTACTCTTAGACTGGAGTTTCCATTGTTGTAAGCTTTTAAGAATATTTTCCTTCTTTTTCAAGTGCATTGATTGAGTCTTCTCATTATTATGCACCAGGACTTTCTTGTGTCTTTGGATCCTGGTGATTCTAGATATTGGACATTGTGAGTTTTATGTGGATATCAGTTACATTTGTCATTGCAACCACAAAATATCTGAAAGGAGCGACTTAAGTAAAGAAGGGTTTGTTCTGTTGCAGAGCTGAGCTCTCTGCTTCCTGACCGTGGACACATTGTGACCGGATAGCTGTGATCCTGCTACATGCCCTCCTTGCTACAATGGCGGGTGCTTTGCTATAGTGATGGGAAACCGACAGAGAGCTGTGCCGCTCCATGATCTCTGCCCATAATAGAGGCAGGGCCTTTCTGCTTTATTACTTATTTAGCTGTAAATCTAATTCCTATTACAGCGACCTTGGGAGGTACTGGCCTTTCCTCTCTACCTGTCATAGACCAATGGCTGGTTAAGGCTTCCTATCTGTAGCCTAAGAGGCCGCCCATGTTCTGATCTTCTACCCAATCCAACCATACAAACAAACCTAGAAACCCATCTCCAGATGAGCACAGGGCTCTCTCAGTGCTATTGTTCCTGAGGCCACATTGCCTTCAGCTCTCTGGGCTGCTAACAGCTGGAGTTTGGCCTCGAGTTCCTTCAGTCATGACCCACACCTGCTACCATCTGACATGGTAAAACATCTACCGTTGACCACGGTCATTTCTGGGATCGAGACATCAAGATGTGGGACAAAAGAGTAAGAGCCTGGCTTGCTCCTGGAGACAGCGACAGCCCCTCTGCCTCATGGCCGTTGTAAGGGCACAAGAGAAACCAAATTCACACCAGACTGGGCTTTGAACCTGAATGTGTCCAAATATATCATCAATACTTTAATAACATCCGAGGGAGTTATCTGAGCTAGATATTCATTTTTATGGATAAAGATTACTGTTTGTTGGATTATATAGTTCCAAATTGCTAGAAATATGACTTAGCATTTTCTGCCTTCTCCTACCAGTATATTATAAAAGAGAAACATGAGAAACTCAGGTACAGTTTATGAAACAGAAAGGATCCAGAGGACTTTCTGAAATGCTCCCCCTCTTTAATCGCCCAGGGTTGACCCCAGGCTATGCTAGGCAAGGCTGCATCCCTGCCTCCTAGGGTAACACGGACAAATGAAGTTGGCTCTCATCTCAGGCAAGTTTTCTAGCACCTTTCTACTACCATGGTTGTCTCCTTTCTGAGTGAAATGGCAGGGGTCCTCTGGGGACTGGCAGCTTGAAATGGAAAAGCACAGACACGACGAGCTGCTGACACAGCCACCCAGACCTCCAGCAGAAGGGGCAAGGGGCACGTCAGCCGTGGCGGGCCTTCAGAGTCTCTCAGACTCACATGACTGATGAGTCACGAGGGCAAGAGTGTCTTTGAGAAACGTAGGAGGTTTCTATTTAAGGCATGTGACTTCAGAATGGAGCAGTCAAGTGTGATAAGCGGGTCTTAACTTACAAATTAGTGACCTGCTGAACTTCTAGGTTCTGAAAGGCAAAGGTTACCGATGAGTTAACAGATAACAGCCCCAGACTGGACATGCCACATCGCAGCGACGCACTTGCCCGTGAGTCACGTCTAAGCTTCTCCTCTCCACGTGCTGTCATGGCTGGAGACGCAGTGACTTGACCAGGTTGAGCTGAACTCATCCCTGTCCTTCAGACCACCTCGTCTGTTCACAGGGCCACTCTCCCAGGAGTTCAGCCTTGTTATCTGTGTATCAATCCCTGTCTGGAATTCACAGCAATGTCCTCTTCACCCCCATGACACAGTCACCCCCTTCCACAGGGTCTCTGCACTTGTGTCTTCTGTTGCTGATGCTACAGTCCCCACTTCAGGCTATCATACGCCTCCACCTAAATCCTGTGACAGCATCCTTACTAGTCTCCTGCCTTCTGTTTGCTCCAGTCCAATCGGCCCTTACAGGCCCAAGCTTGCTTTTCCCTCCTGAACACATAGTGGTTCCCACTGTGTGCTGAAATAGTCAGTAGAACAAGGCCAAAGCTCTCACATGCAGCCCGAGAAACCCTATGAGAGAGAGAGAGAGAGAGAGAGAGAGAGAGAGAGAGAGAGAGAGAGAGAGAGAGAGAGAAGAGAGAGAGAGAGATCCCAAGAGAGAAGGAAACTCAGAGATAAAACTAACTAGAAACCTGATATCTGACTTGGGTGACAGTTCAAAAACAGACCGCTGAAATGCCCTAGTAATCGCCCCATGTTCCCTAGAAGACTGGAAGCATTCATCTTTCCGGGTGCTGGAGCATGCTGTTGAGTTTAAAGGCTCCACATGCTGTTTGGCAGGGGAGCTGCGGAGAGCTGGTGGGACCCGTGAGAGCAGATGGGGCTGCTCCAGGGTCCAGATGGAGAGAGCAAACAGCCTCCTAAACCCGACTCGTTCCCTCCCCAGTCCAATGGCTTTTGAAACTCAAGGTTGTGTAAAAATTAATTTGCATTAAATTGCTTAAGATAATGTATTAACTACCATATGAGGTTCCCAGCAGTTTTTAAACCGTACTTGGAAAAACAAATAATCAAGCCATAGCAGTGAACTCAGAAGCAAGCCCAGACTTCTTGAAAGAAACGTTTCCACGTTAGTGGTAGCTTTAGAGCAACTATTTGTGTGACTTTCAGAAGCCTGGAAATAAAGAATAAATATTTACATGTGAAAGTCTGTCAGGTCCTGTATCCATGCCTCAAAATAATTTTTCCTTAGTAAGTCTTTGATGCAACCAGCAGGAGATATATATTTATTCTCCCATTTTATGAACAAAAAACAAAAGAACAAAACCAACCAAACAAAAAAACCATTAAAAACAAAAGCCAAAAATCCCTGGCTGAGAAATGTTATATCACTTGCCCGGGGAAGACAGTATTGGGGTTTGAACATGGGCTTTTGAATCCAGAGCCCACACTAGTCACCAGTTATTTTATTGGTGACATCAGCATATAATTTTGTATGGGGCAATCCTGAAAATGAGAGTTAAGGAAAGAAAACTTAATTTCTAGGCAGGTCTTGTTTGTCCATACTAAAAAAATATAATTTGCCCATAAACGTCCTTAACAGACACCAATCGTGCAGTGGTCTCAGACTGGTGTGGGGAAAGTCAGCAAGGAAAACAGGTCACCCTGCAGATCCTGAACAGGGTGCAAAGGCCGTCAAGCTACAGAGCTAACAGGAACGTGGGAATGGAAACAGGGTGGGAATGCGAAGATGCCCCTGCAGAGGCCCTGACTCGAGCCCGCCCATGACACAGTGGGCTTTTAGCCACCGCTGCGGTGTGAGCTATTTATACTGTTTGTCCTCCTTCTTTGGCCACAGTGAAGAGGTTGAGTGTCTCTGACCGTATAACCTTTGGCCTATCTGGGGACATGGCCGTTTATTCTGTTGACACTGGCATTTCTAGCAGCGTTTGCAAGCTGCCTGTCCCGAATGCTGCTCAGCCTTCCTTGAACTTACTAATGGCTGGTGAAATGTAAGTAGAATCCATAAGGCAGGATTTCAGGCACAATACTTAAAGAACCACAATCAGCCCGGATGGTGGCATACAGCCCGGATGGAGCCGCTTTCTCTGCCCTTTATCCCTGTCTCCTCGATGCGGTGGAATTTCAACTTAATGGCTGGAGCTGCAGTGGCTATCTTGTGATAGTGAGGCAAGCTTTAACAAGGCAGCCACTTTTGAAAAAAAGATGAAGAAGGTCTGGGTCTCTTTATGCCTGTGTGGGTACAGCCCAGAATTGGTTAGTCTAGGGTATTTTTATCTGGTACTAGTGGTGGAATATAAATGATGCCCTAGTTAGGTCTCTGTTTTCTGACTGCCTGTGGAGGTGGAAGGATGCTCTAATCACCTTGATTCTTGAACAAACTGATCTCCCTCAGAGAGGAAAGAGAGGGAGGGAGGAAGGGAGGAAGTGGGAGAGGAAGGGACAGAGGGAGGGATGGAGGGAGGGACGGATAGCAGTGGGTTATAAATGAACTCTCTTGGACAGTAAAAGCTAAACAATGGCCCACCACTCTTCCCATTCCAGAGCCCCATCCGCCCCCAACTCCCCGCCCCCCAGGCTAGCCTCAGGATACCCCGAGGATTTGTTTAGGGATGTGCCTGAGGCTAGTGGGTTTTAAGCTGGAAGTTCCCCCTCTTTTTCTTTGTGGTGCAGTAACAGCTGTAATGACAGAGCTATGACTTCAGAGGCTGGGCCTCTAGTTCTATTCACAACTAGACACTGGGCCGGCCACTCTTTCGTCAGGCCCAAATTGTGTGTAGAGCTGGCCATCACAGTGGGTGGACTAGTCTCTCTTCTCAAAGGACTGGTGACTGCTCAGTGTGCGACCCCCACCACCCAGTGGGAAAGTTCACAGAAGCTGACTCATCACTCATGCACACACTCCAACAGATGGAAGACATTGTTATTCAAGAATCATAACGACTGCCCTGCAGTGGTGGCGCACTCCTTGAATCCCAGCACTTGGAGGCAGAGGCAGGTGGATTTCTGAGTTCGAGACCAGCCTGGTCTACAGAGTAAGCTCCAGGACAGCCAGGGCTACACAGAGAAACCCTGTCTTAAAAAAAAAAAAAAAAAAAAAAAAGAATCACAATGACTAGAACTCTTCCAGGGCGAGCAGGGAAGAGGAGGATGTGTGTCTCTGCCCTTCCCCCCTCCCTCAGTTCTCCTACATATTGCCCCTCTAAGCTCCCTAGCCACGTGAGCCTCTAAATCCCATCACTGCTCAACCTCAACTGCGGACTCCTTATTCTCTTCCATCCTAGGTTTCATTTGAATTTGCTGAGGCTTCCCCCCAAAACTTTGAACTGGTGTCTGGTTCATGGGTGTCTCACCCTCTTCAGTGTAGATACGGTGCTGACACTCACCCTTCCCACTTCAAGGCAGAGTCACGACTAAAACAGCGTGTGTTTCCCTTTCCCCAAGCCCAGCCTGGCCAGCAGAGAGGGCCAGTTTTCTTAGGTTCTTACAGTCTCAACCTGTCCTGATTTGTGGACCCAGCAGACACCGGAGGAGAACGTCAGCGCCCTCTGCTGGCAGAGCTAATGAGACAGCACAGTTGTAGCTCTTAGGGAAGGGGACCCAAAGGGGTTGATCAGCTAGCCTTCAGCAATCGTTTAGCCTGGTGATGATCCAGGCGAACCCAGAAAAGAACCCTAGAGCCAGTTATTTCCTCCTTGTGTGAATTCAGTATTACACTGTGTTTACCCACAGGATGGATTGCTTTGTCCAACTTGGAAAATGATTTTTCTGCATGTGGTATTACTGATGAGCAACGACAGGCTGGCTGTGTGAGAGGTTTGCAGAGACCAAAACATATTATCAGGTTGTGTGTGTGTGTGTGTGTGTGTTAGTGATACTGCAGATCTTAAAATCTAAGTGATGGGAGATAGTTACCAAAGAACAGTAAAGATGATAAAGCCAGTGGTAATGCTTTGCAGAAAAGCAGGCAGGCAGGCTCATTAGAATCCTGAGCAAGCATGATTCAGTTGAGTCTTAAGAGCATCGTCAACCTAAGGTATACCTGAAGATGATGCTCATGGTATCATGTTTAATATTCTGGAGGCTAATTACAGGACCAGTAATAACTTACAAGGAGATTATTTTCTCACCAAGGCTGGAGCGGACTACCAGTGCATGTGAAAGTTTACAAGGAAGCCCTTTCTTTCCATTTCTGTCTTGACCCCACAGTTTTGCTCTCTTCTTTATATGCTCCAGGGATTTCTTTGTGGGAAGAGATAGTCACGATGACATTAACATTCTGAATAAATGAGGCAAGAAATTTAGACTTTCCAGGCTTAAAGCATTGCTATTTCCGTAATGTCAGGCTGTATGACACAGCTGGGCATGATGGAGACTGTGCAGTGTCTAGCTGAATGAACCACCTCTTTGGGCACGGCCTGTTCTGGGAACTGCCCATTGCTTGCTGTTCTAGAGAGTAGATGATGGACTACTGAGTTATTGGTGGATCTTTCTAGTTAGGAGCACTGCCTCTTCATTGATCTAACCTCACAACCATCCAGGGGGTGGGTCTCACCCAGTCTGTTTACATAGATCATGCACCTATCCATGGGGAAACAAGGTCCACAGACGTTAAGTTGGCATGGTTAAATGTAAAGCAGGGTTGGTAGGTTAGCCCAGTCCTGCTTTGATACAAAGCCTGTGGTATCTTCTTATCTGGCAACGTAGCCAGTGTGTTGAGGAACAAAAGTCTCTTCCCATCTTATTGCAGGGCCAACAGCAGACAGGCATTCCTTCTATTGCAGGGGGTTTGTTTCAGAATCCCCGAAGTTGGTGCGTGGCTACTTCAAAAAGCAAGGACACCTCAACACCGTCTCGAAAGCTTTAAGGTGTAGACAATGAATCTTTTATCTACACCCCAACTCCACCTTCCTCTGCGAAGATAAAACCAGGACTGTAAGGAGTAATTGACAGGCAAGCTGAAGGGACAGCTCCTGTGAATGGACAGAGAACAGTGGCTTCGGCTCTAATGAGCCCCTCTAGGACAGTGTCCTGGGTTATCCCGGTGCCTGGGTTTTCAGAGCAGCCTGGTAGCTCATCCATCATGTTCATTGTGAGGGCGACTCCTGACTTGGCAGGAATGGCTGCTGACCCAGAAGCCGCAGGCTTTGATGGATGGGGCTTCGTGGAAGAGGTGGTTGGGACACGTAACTAAAATGTAGCCACATGGTAATAATCCACCCTTTACACATCGGAGTGTTTTCCAATAAAATTAGGCCACCGAGGATTTATAGCAATACATAAAATACATTTCCCCCCAAAATTCAATGTGTAAAGAGGACCATTAAAAAATTGCATTTGGTGAGCTGCAGATATTCATTTTCTTACTTAAAAGTGTTTCTCTTGTGTGCCTTGAGTCCGAGAGACCCCAAGTAGAATGCATAGGATGTCTGTGGCACAGTTGCAAATCAGTACCTTTAGTCTGAATGTGTTTGGAGGACAGTGCTGCGGGGCCTCCAAGAATGGATTCTAGGATATGTTCTTAGCATGCACTCTTTTTAAAAGCATGTGTTTGAAAGTTCCCTAAGTTAAATTAAGACTAATTGCAAGTAGTAATAAGTGAGCACAGTGCAAATCTGATGATGACTGAGTGCACATGGGTGACTGTGCGTGCACGCATGTGTGCATGTGTGTGTGTGTGTGTATGTATGTTCACATGTGAGAGAGTGTGTGTGTGTGTGTGTGTGTGTGTGTATGTTCACATGCGAGAGAGAGTGTGTCTGTGTGTGTGTGTGGTATGGGTACAATACTTATGTGAGTTTAAAAGAGGCCCTCACTTTCAGCATCGAGCAATGCTCATATTTCAGGGTGGGAGTCATCAAACTCTCGAATCCCAAATGCTCCAGACATAGGGAGACTGAGACCCAAAGTGACCACGTGGAATACCTTGTCTATAAGTAGAGGACTTTGGGGACAGAAATCCCCTATTCTTTTAGTGGTCGTTTCCTGTAGAGTAGGGAAATTGCCCTCTTCTTAATTCTAGGATGATGAAGATAATGAGATTCTCAAGAGAAAGAATAAGAGGATGAATAAAGGGATGACTTCCATTGACCACTGTGTCTGTGTCTAGATCATCTACATCGCTCTACCCACACCTGCACGGAGGGTGTTGCATCAGTAGCTGGTCTCTTTGCCCATGGGAGGAGCTTCATCTATTCACTGTAGCACTGGGCAGAGGGAGGATCATTGTGGCTTCTCATTTCTCATGCTTTAAGTTCCCCCTAGGCTAAGATGCAGGGCTGTTTGTATGATAGGGTCAATGGAACAATACCTCACGGTTTTCTTACATTTCTGAAGTGTAGTTTTTATTCTCCAGGAGCATAAACTTTAGTAGGTTAGACGCTGCCTAGTGGGCAGTACACCAATCTTTTAGATGTTAGGAAGGCATGTCAATTTAGTTCGTAGTCAGAGACAATTCAAAATGAAATAAGTTGTCTAATGAAAGGACACACTAGATTTGTTTTGAACTAAAATTTAAAATTTATAGAGGAAAATAATCAGACCTAGAAAACATTGAAGACTATTGGGGAAGGTGGACTGGAGATTACGATAAAGTGTTATCAGTTAAAATAGTACAGTTCATATAGAGAGTTCAAGACCAGCCAAGGCTACAGTGAGACCCTGTTCAAAACCAAACCAAACCAAACCAAACCAAACCAAACCAAACCATGAAAGTTGAAAGACTCCAAAAAATCTATTAATAAATGTACAGTGCAAACAAAGTGAAAAGACAATTTAGGGAAGATGTAATAGCCAGTGTGCTCTAACTCAGTAGGAAGGAGGGCAAAAAGATTTTACACAAACCAACAACCCTTGAGTAAGAACATCTAAAGCCACATCATACATATGGTGTGAAGACTACCGTGAGATACATTTTACATCCATGATACTGACCAGAGTGAGAGCCATCCGACAACACCCCTTTCATACACGATACTGACAAGAATTAAAGACACCTGATAACACCCCCCTCTGTCAAGCAGGATACAGTGATATGGCACTTCAGACCTTACTGATGGGAATATAAAATAGTTCAAACTCCACAGAGCAAATGTTGCCAGTAGCCACTATCTACCTCAAAGTGCAAACCATCTCCCTCAAAGTCCACTTCTGTCTATCCATCTATCTATTCCACGGTGTGGAAATGGTGTCTTTGTAAGCATACTTGTATCCTGTTTACAACAGCAAACTTTTGGAAGCATCGATGTCCACTAATAATTAGCTATTGGTTAAGTAACTTAATTTTTACCATCAAAACTCTGAGTACAAGTCAGAAACAAGCTCCGCATACATTATATGCAGGGAAGGACACATCCCGATCTTCCCAAGTGTACAACAAGCAAGGGTTGTGTGTTGAAATCTGCATTGAGACACTGTATTCATGCCTTATATAGACCATCTTCTTGGTCACCACATCCTAGTTAACAGTCGTTGATCTCAGAGAGGGAAACTGAGGCAGGCAGACAATTGGGCGGGGGGTAGGGGGGAGAGAATAATTTCCTTGATTGGTTTTGTTTTTCAAACATTTTAAATTGTGTTAAGTAGGCACGTGTTAACTATTCAATAGTAAAATATTCAAAACCCTACAGTGGATGTGGGGATATAGCTCAGTGACAGAGTCCTTACCCAGCATGCACAAGATCTCATGCTTAATCCCCAGCAACACAATAAAAAATAAAAAAAATAAATACACATAGTAGGGCTATTTTTTGGCTATCTGAGAACTGTTAAATAAGTCAACGGTTAAAAAGGCTTCCCAGTCTGAGAATAGAAAAGACAAATGCTTATTTCATAAATGTCAAATTAAATTAGCATTTTCCCACTCTCCTTCAAAAATGATTTTAATACCTGTATGCTGCGACAACACGGTGTACGTGCGCTCACCTCTCTGGCTCACCTGTCCACATCGGAAATAAGGGCTGACCACCTCATTGCGCCTCAACATTTCCTCTGAAAAGCGATCAATGTCCCCTGCCTGACCATTAAATAGATTTTGAAAAACTCTTCAATCCCTATCAGTCCCAAATCCTTATTTAGTTCCTCAGATCTGCCCTGGGCTGGCCTCTGCGATCCTGCAGGCCATCCATCATCATTTCTGGTCCTTTTCTGATGCAATGTAGCTTGTTCTTTGTCTTGCTTAAAAACTGAACGGCTGTTAAATTATCCATTTATCTTCCTTCAGCTTTTCTATTCAGCTTCCCCGGCCCTCTCTGAGCTGTCTTTTCTACCTTGTTTGCTGACTTTTCATTCCATTTCCTGCTTCTTGGAGGCATCTCAGATCACCACCCTGCCCTTCAAAACAAACTCTGGTCCAGTCAGCTTTCTGCTTGTTTGAAATCTGCTTTACTCATCACCCCTGCCCCACCCCCGCCTTTTTTTGGACAGGGTCTTGCTAGGCAGCCTAAGCTAACTTCAAAGTCCTGTCTTTTCCCCCAGCCTTTCAAGTGCTGGGACTGCAAGCAAGCGCCAGGATGACTGGCTCAGGATTTCCTCTTTAGCATTATCTCTCGGGGATACCTTTAAAAACTTTGAGATATTTTATATCTTCAAATTTTATACATAGATGGGAGGACGTTGGGACAAGCCCTAAGCTGACGAACAAAATATTGGGCTCCAAACCTAGTTTCACCCAATAATGACCTCTTGGGTTAGATTTTTCTGGCTTCTAGAGGAACTGTGGACATGCTTCTAGACAGTTCAGTGTCACAGCTGTGGCTGCCTCTGTGTAGCTGACTCCACACAGGCTTTGAGGTGGTAATATTACCACTTGTGCACACATGGCCTCAGGCATCAGTGATGATGTGTAGTGGTTAAGGAGTCTGAGCTCCAAGGACAGGAAGAATCTAAGCTCTGCCACTTGCTGAGTCTTCTTGGGTTCATCTTGGAAACCCTAGCCTCAGTTTTCACACTTGGAGGAGGAGCGATCGTACACTCTAACTTGATGCTGAATCCTACAGAGTCAGGTGACTCATGAAAAGCCAGTCCTGAGCACATAGTAGGTGCTCAGGAAGTTTTGTTGCAGACCCACTGTATATTGTGAGCCAGGTAGTTTGGCCATTACCTGAGTTTCCAGCAGAGACAATGACATTTAGAAATGCTGTTCATGGCAGCAATAAGGACAGCCATGTGGGAAGATTTTTACCATATACCTTGTACTCTGCAGCAATAGGAGGCTGGCTGCTTTCTTTCTTCCTTCCTTCCTTCCTTCCTTCCTTCCTTCCTTCCTTTCTTTCTTTCTTTCTTTCTTTCTTTCTTTTTTCAAAAAAATGTAACTTTTATTATCTATACATTTGATGTTCCGAGTCATCATTAAACCAAAATTATTAAATTTGTAGACATTTCCCAAAGATTAACTTAATTGTATTATTAATTTCTACTAAAAATGTGGTGAGCAAATGAATGCTCAGAAGGAAGATGTGTATTAATTATCCTTAAGAAAATTAAACGTAAGCTTGACAGTCAGTTCTTATAGATACTGAAAGATAGCTTTTACCTTTCACTATTAGTTGAAACTTAACTAAACATCTTACTTCTTTCCCCTCTATTTTCCTGCACCCAAGTTCTAACTTTGTTTCTAGCACAGATTATACATGCTGAGGGAGTAAAAGATATTCTTTCATTAATGATGTGTGTTTATGAATATTAATTTTGATACCTATGATTGAACAATACACTTACCATATAATTCTATTCTGTAGAATGGGAGAATATATATTTCACCCTTGCCTATTAGTTTGCGAGGCACTTAGTGACAGAAGTGCATATTAGTTGTAACGTGGTAACTTGTGCTTCCTGTTTCTGTCACACTCTGCACTTGCACTATTGAGCCGGTTCCAGGACGAAAGCACAGAACATCTCCTGAGGGCACGTGGAAGGACCATCAGCCCAGCTAGTGTGTGTGACCGCTGTAGGGCAGACACAGATCGTTACCATGTGCTACTAAGGAAAGCCACTGAGAGCCCAGGGGCTACAAAGTGTCTACCTCTCAGGGAAAAAGGAAGATTTATTTATTTATTTATTTATTTATTTATTTATTTATTTATTTAAAAGTTGTCTCTTGTTTTCTGTGCTTATGTATGTCCTCAATTCTTGTTTCCCTTTTCTGTGTCTATTTTTTGTACTAGACCTCCTCAGCTCTGCTGCAGCTCTTCTCTGTACACCCTTAAAGACAAGGTACTGAAGGAGCCAGTCAAGGCTGGCTGGAAGGAGAGAGGGAGGGAGGGGCTGGAGAGCTGTGCTGGGAGATGGGTGGGCTTGGTTTTAAGGACATTCTGCAAGGATATGATTCATTGAGACTCGCTGTGCAATCTCGGCAGATCTCTCTGCACTGGCTGTTCCAACACCCTTCAGAGGCACAGGGCCTTTCATATGCTTTACAGGTTCAAAGAGGGCGATGGATGTAGGTGTTCAGCCAGTCATCCTACTGACACTTCAGTTCAGGCGTGGGGTTCCCATGTCAGTGTTCTGGGAGAACTCTCTGATCTCCTAAGCTGGCAGCAGTAGAGGCTGCTTACCTGGCTAAGTGTATCAGGGCAGATTCCTGGGACCCTAAGGGTCAACTTCTAGACTTCTTTCATTTTTCTAGACTCAACTCAAGAATTGTGCAAAGCATGGTGCCCTCCCTAGAATAAGCTGACCGCCTATCCCCTGGTACCCATGAATATAAACAGATATGGAAATAGAGTCTCTGAAGATGGATGATATCAAGATGATATAGAACTAGGGTGGGCCCGATATCCAGTGGCTGGTGTTCTCTTTTTAATTTACTTTATGTGTGTATGTATGTGCCTGAGTGTTTGTAAGTGTATCACATGTGTTCAGGAGCCCAAGGAGGTCAAACGACGATGGTGGATCCCCTGGAACTGGAGTTAGAGGTAGCTGTAGGCTGTGTGGGTAATAGGAAGCAACCTGGGTCCTCTGCAAGAGCAGCATGTGCTCATAAGCACTGAGACATCTCTTTCCAGTTCCCATAGTTTGCTAACATAACTTGTTGTGTGGATGTATGTGATGGTATGTGTGTGTGTGTGTGTGTGTGTGTGTGTGTGTGTGTGTGTGTGTGTGTAAAGAGGTCACCAATCTGTGGCAATTGGTTCTCTTCTTCTATTATGAGGGTGTCAAGGATTAAACTTAGTTCATCACACCTGGCCATAAGTGCCTTCAGTAACTGAGCCATCTCATTGCCTGCCCCAATCCCCAGTGTTTTTAGCAAGATCAGGTAAAGACCCCTGCTTCTGTAGAGAGAATGTCCACAAGCCAAGAAGGGCCAGAATTGCAAGGAAGAAGTCAGGAGAAAAGCCTAGAAAGTTCTTCCCTCACAGCCCCAGAAGGAACCAAGCAGGAATGTGTCACCTTTACCTTGCACTCCCCGTAAGCTCCAACGATGGCGGCCCACCACATGAACGTTAAACTGTGTAAAATTTCAAGCCCTTACAATGCAGAAAGCAACCATTTCTTATCCTGGCAAAGATTCCACATGCCATGGCTTTCCTCCTCTACCCCGTCTCCCTTCCTCTCTTGGTCCCTTCCATCTTTTATCTTTTTTTTCCATTTAAAAGTAGTAAACAAACAGAGGGTCACAAAAAGAAAATGCAAAACAGAATTATGTATCTTCTCTAGGGTAGACAACCCCAAGCCTTGAATGGACATGGAGTTAGGTGGCTTTCTGAGTGGCTCATGAGTTCCAGCACACGTTTTTAGAAGATTTAAACTGGTCAGCAGAGTATGGAGACGAAGATCCTGTCTTCAGTTCTAGCCTCAAAAGCCTTACTAGGGAGAAGATCATTTTTTTTTGCATAGATTCTAATATAGATTCATGATGGCCATTTTTGAGCTTATAAAATACGTATGAATAAACTAGACTAAGCACTGCTGTGTGAAGAGCCATTTTTTTCTAAGTTGCACAACATAAAACAAATGAAAAGCCCTTCTATTTACAAGTACAGGTACACAGAGATGGTTCCTGTATCAACTAGACTTCCTATTCAAGGGTGGAAAAGTCTCTACAAAACAATCACCCTGACACATGAGGTGCCGAGGAAGAATTCTGAGATACAGGCTCAAGTGTGAGATGTCTTTATTCAGAGAGCAGGGCAGGGTGAAGGCCTTGTGCTAAGGACCGCCTACCATCAGCATGACACCCTGAGGGCACGCTAGTATGTGATGTTTGTGCCACTGAATGTTCAGTTTGGAGAAAAGTCTTCTAAGCTGAATAGACTTTTGAGTTTTAATCCTGATATGGCGGATGTCTTTTTTTACATTATAAATTTCTGAAATCATGAACATACAATATACCACACAGTCTCCTGTACCATCTGTATGGTGTGTGTTGCCCCAAGTCAATTAACTTGAATATTAAAATAACCAGGGGATTGTATTTCTGGCACCACTGTGTAAAAGAAAATTTGACATATTTCTCAGCTGAAAAAGTCCAGGTTCTGAAATCTTCATGGCTATAAACTGGTGCTTTACAGTGGAATTAAGAGCCAATTCAACCATGATGAGAACCAAACCACCTTCTATAAAGATACCATAGGCCATATACTTTAGATTATGGGCAGGGGTATAACGGTGCATATTCTGCTGAAAGGATTTTTATGTCTTTTGATGATAACTTAAAATGACATTATAACCTTTCTTCCTACCTGTCACTGCTCATAATTATTCTGTGCTACTGTATCCAGTCATTCATTTCTATCTTTTTATTCATTCGTTCAGCAAACACTGAATGAGCAGCTCTGCTATTCCAGGTATGGGGACAGAATCCAGTCTCATGGGGGAAAGGGACAGAAAGGCCCAGATCACACCTTGAGTGGCCCAGTGGGGGACAGTGGCCAGTGCTGGGGGCGGGGGCTAGGGAGGTGGAGCTTTATAGATGGTCCTCTGGGCAGAGAGGAGAGGGAAGGAAACGCTGGAAGGGTGGGGGTGGGGTGGTGGCAGCGAGATTTTTTTTAAAAAGGAATTTAGGGAGTCATCCTGGGCTTTGGAGCAAACTGTGCTTGAGCAAGCCAGTGGGCAAGTGATAAGAGGCAGGGCTAAGAGAGGTGGAAGGTGGAGAGGAGGGGCCTAGAATGGAACGAGAAGCCATCAACTCTAAGCCAGAGTGTCTGGAAGATATGCTTAGCAGTAGGAACCGGGTATCAGACTTTCCCTCCCTCCGTCTCTCTCCCCCTCCTTCCTTCTGTCTCTCCCCCTTTCCATTCCTTTCCTCCCTGTTCCTTTCCTCTCCTTTCCCCTCACTTCCCTTCTCCCCCCCCCCCCCCCACCATCTTGAACAATGCAGCAAAGCTTAGGAGATAACTCATAGCAGAAAGGCTTCAGAAAGTTTTTGAAAACATGCGTGTGGCTGTCTGCAGTGCTCTCTCTCTTCTGATTGGCTAAGAACATACGGGATATTTTGGAAGGGGGCGGGTTTTACTAGGAGCACGTAGGTTCGGGTGTGGCTTATGGATCAAGGATGGGATTCTGACAGAAGGAAAGCAGCGCATTTTCTGGTCAGAGCCAGGCTGCCTTGGCTCCTCACGTGGAAACATACCCAACATTCCTACCTCTTTCAGGTAAATGGAGGTTCAGAAACACCAACTGTCTTCTTAGCTTTGAGAAGAGCCTGCCTGCCAGCTCACAGGAGGACAGAGCCCATGAGACAGACAAGCAAGAGGACACTTGACAGTCTTCTAATGTGTGTGTTATGGAAGGAGGAGAGAAAAATACAGGGGAAAGAGGAGCAGGTAGAAAGAAGGGAGGACTGTATAGGAGGAGGGGGATGAGGTGCCCCTACCTTGGCAGTACCTTCCTTGGTGGACACTCTCTGGAAGGGGAGAGGGCCTGTTTCTGGAACCTCAAGAGAAATCCAGAAAAGGGGCAGAATTATCCTCCAGCAAGATGGCACCACCCAAGCAACAGATCCAAGGGACTTGATAGGTAGAGTAGACAGGAAAGTAGCTTTGGACCTGGGAGGGACTGAGCAAGTCTCAAAGAACCAGGGTGGGGTGGGGACAGAGGATGTAGGACAGGAGGTGTGGGGACTTCAGACACTAGGGCTAGTGGCCCGAGTCTTCACAGGTCTGATTACATCTGTGCCCTTCATGGTGAAATACCGCCCCCCCATGTGCTCTCCTTTTGTAAAGATAAGAAAGAAACGTATCTTCTTTTCATCCACTGGAACAGTAAATGCCAGAGAAAATGTGTACAGGAAGGGATCCCTCCCTTCTTTCTGCCTCTTAGTTTTCAAAATATCTCATAGAAATGGCCTTTCTTTGCAGGCTTTTAAAGAACATACTATGTTATGCTCTGACCAGTCACTCTGCAGCTCATTAGTTCTTTTTCCTAGAAAAAAAAATCAGACACGAGTCATGAACCAGCAAGGCACACTGAGTTGTTTCTTTACAGACTTTCCTCGGTATCTAGAGAGGTTGTCTTTTATAACCTCTTTTCTAGTTTATTGGTCTCTCACTCGCAGTCTCCATAGTTTCAAGTATATTATACTACATATATTTTAAAATTTATTTTATGTGTACGGGTGTGCTGGCTAGTTTTATGACAACTTCACACACACTAGAGTCATTTAGGAAGAGGGAACCTCAGTTGAAAGAAAAAAAAAACCCTACCACATTGGCTTCTGGGCAAGACTGTGGTGTGTTTTCTTGATTGGTGGTGATTGGGAGGGTCCAGCTCACTGTGGGTGGTCCTGGGTACTATAAAAAAGCAGACTGAGCAAGCCTTGAAGACCAAGGCAGTAAACAGTGTTTCCCCAATGACCTCTGTCTCAATTCCTGACTCCAGGTTCCTGTCCTGACATCTTTCAAAACACACCAATAGGACCCTAACTAGGACAATGGGTGTTTTGCCTACAATTCTCTGAATCTACCATTTGAGTGCCTGGTTCCCTTGAAGGTCAGAAGAGGATGTCTGATCCCTTGGAACCATAGTTACAGATGGTTGTGAGCTGCCACATGGATGCTGGGAATTGAACCCAGGTCCCCTGAAACAGCAGGCTGTGCTCTCAACAGCTGATCCATCTTGCCATTCCTCAAATGGATTTCCATTGAAGGGATAACACACCAATTCCAAAATCATATTTTGAAGATCCCCCCTCCCACTTTTCCTAGAGAGCACATTAATGGTTCTGCCAGGTGGACTGTATATTCAAGATGATTATTACAACCAAGGTTGGAATAAATAAATAAATACATAAATAAATTCCAATTTAATTGTGACTTAACATCAGAAGTCCTGTCATGGTTACTAAAGATGAGGTCTCATATATTTCCACATGGACTCCAGCTCACTATGTAGCAGAAGCTGCCCTTAGGCTCCTGGTCCTCCTGCCTCCATCTCCCTACTGAGGGATTATAGCACCATAGTTGTGCAGGGCCAGGGTTGGTTTACAAGATGCTGGGTATTAAATTCCAGGGTAACCCTTTCGCTCTGTCTATGAGGAAATCTATCCCCTCCAAATCAAAAGCCAGTTTGGGGTGAGCCGAAGCTTTGATAACCTTGGACAAACTGTCAATAAACAGCTGTATCATACCTCTGTGCCTCATTGGCATTCCTAGGCACACTGAGGTTCAAGTTGAGAACAGAAATAAGCGGCGAAAACTTTGTTTGCTCCCACAAACAGCAGCTCAGAAGAGAGTACGACAGGGGAGGGGGGGTGTTTCTGTTTATCCCTAAGGCTGCCTCCGCAGTGACTCCAAACTTTGATAGTGTCTTTTTTTTTCCTTCTTCTTTCTGACTTTTTTTTTTCCTTCCAAAGATGTTGAGCAGCAGGCTAATGGCTCCCCAGCAGGGTGTAAAGACAGCAGAAATCTCCAGAATCAGATGTCAATGTATTCCTCTAAGACATCCTGCTAGGACAGAACTAACTAACCAGGGCTTTAGACTTCTCCTGGGGAACACGCTTTAATGCTCCCCGCCTGCTCTGGGCCTCCTAGATGCCTCCTGATTAAAATGCTGTCACAGATAAATCATGGCTTCTGCCTGCTCGCTGTCCCCCTCTCTCTCTCCCATCTCTCTTTGTTTTTTGTTCCCCCCCCAAAAGTTTAGAATCCCAAGTTTTAAAACACAGACGTGTAGACAGTCCTGTCCTGTCATGTCTTCTGTCACTGTCCAGAGAGACGGGTGTGGTCCCCACTGTACCCTCCCATCTGATCTACAGTAAGAGCTAAATCGATATCACTAGTGTTTGATCTTTATTTAAGATAAAAATAGCCAGACTCATTTCTAGGGTGCATGGGGTCTGAGTGTTATTGTTTGTTGGCTTTACTTATATATAGTATTTAATTATATAATTAATCAACCACTCTACCACAAGGCACAACCCTAGCCCTCTATGCTTCTGTCAGCCACTTCAGCCCAATTATTTAATCCTTTGGTAGTTTCCCAAGAATAGGTTTTAGAGTGAGACTTCCCCGTGGTTTTCCTTCTACATAGTTGCAGATTGCTTGGAGACTAACACTATCCAATAGACCAGAGTTTTGACTTTCAGCAAATGGGTGTCAGAATGTACTGGTGTGGGTCAGGCCTCTTCAGGCACCTGGGGAGAGCCACAGTCTTTCCCCTTTGCTTGGAGGTGGTCTGAAGTCAACCACCAGGAGCACAAGCAGAAAGTGCTTGATCAGTGTTTGACAAGAAGAATCCTTTTAAAGCCACAAAGTAAAACTGAGTTACCCAGTGAAACTCAATGGAGTGAGGTCACTGCTTTTAACTCATACATCTTCTGCCCAGCGATTGGTCACCTCCTCCTCCTGCAACTCCCAGCCGGCCCAGCCCTGTACAGAGCATCCTCCAGCCTCTCCAGCCTCCACCCATAACTCCATGCTCCATGTTCCAGGCAGAGGACCATCCCAACCCTTCCCACCACAGTCTCTTTACACAGGACTCTACACGAGTGTCTTGCACCCATGCCTGCCATCTTGGAGCCCATGAGTTTGCATGTTTTATATCTTTTGAATACTATTCTTTGCCCTTTTGCTATGCCCCTGGAGGGTCATCTTAGCAAAACCAAACTGGATTTTTCCACTTTGTATTTCCAGCCATGTGATGCTGGCCTCTGCATAGCAGAGATTTCTGCCAGCTGCAGACCACCTTACTTGCCACCTGTCCTCTCAGAACCTCATTATTGCATTTTTTTCCCTGTTCTAAACCCAAATGGCCTTTCTGGGACAACCCTACTTGTCCCAAACACTTTGCCTTAGGGACCAGAGTCACATCGGCTACTTTCTTTGTAGCTGCATCAAGATTGCTGTTTTCCCTATAGCCGCAATTCCTGCCCAGGGACTAATTACTCCACTTCACTTTGGGAGCACCATCAGTTAGTGTGAGATAGCCCACTGAACAGTACTGTGGGGGAGTCAACATCACACAGGATAGAACGCAACGAAGACCACGAGCGCTTATTTCAATGCTGGCTGTATTTTCAGTTTGGTAGCTCTTTGAACAGTGGTTTCAAGACCTTATAAAGAATTCACAACCGAAATTGTGAAATTAAAAAAAAAAAATAGTGGTGACTAGAAACCGAAAAAGAGCAAGATCTTCATTTCCTGTTGCGTGACAAGGTGACAGCAGTGAGCTCTGAGCATCCGCTCATGAGCAAGTTTCTCCACGGTCCCCTTTAGGGTGACATGGCTTTTTTTTTTTTTTTAAGATTTCTTTATTATGTATATGGCATTCTGCCTACAAGTATGCCTGCTGGCCAGAAGAGAGCACCAGATCTCATTATAGATGATTATAAGCCACCATGTGGTTGCTGGGATTTGAACTCAGGATCTCTAGAAGAGCAGGCAGTGCTCTTAACCGCTGAGCCATCTCTCCAGCCCTGACATGGCTTTTGATAGAAACAAACAAACAAACAAACAAACAATGGGGAGAAAATTTCATCAGAAGTAGGAATTGGGCAGCTGGAAAGTTGCCACGCTAATGCAAAGGTCGAAGCTGACTGAAAAGGACAGAATAAATGTGCCGGTGTGTCACCTCACCTGTGTGTCCCACGTCCTGCTGATGAAAACATCTAACCTCAAAGATGAGTAATGAATGCATGAAAAAAATTGGGACGCTACATTTGCGCTGTGGACGTATTATTCCCAAATCTCCAATGTTAATTTTAATTCAATGTTTAATTTTAAGTAACTTCCCTCTTCACCCAAAGATTTGGATGCGCTCAGTAGTGAGGCCATAGTAGGCTCAATGAAGTGCACAGCAGCAATGGAACTATGGACTCAGTGTGGGAGCCTCATGCAGAACCGTAGCAGCACGTGGAGTGCGGGGTTCACTTCCAGTGAGAGAAATTTATTAAGTAAAAGATTAACTTCTCCAGCCCACTAACGCCTATGCACTGGGACCGGAGAACCATCAAACCATAACCTCATGTGGGCAACCAAAGACAACTCAGCAAAGCAGAAGGTCCTTGGCTCAGTACCTGTGGGCTCTCCATGGGGGCCTGCTTATTCAATGTCAAGGATCAGGGAGCAGACAGGAAGAAAAGAGAGTTAGGATTTTCTATAATAAAGTATATCATTCTTATCCAATCTTTCATTATTAGATGAGAGAATATTATAGTCATTTGTAACCATAACAATTGATTTTAGATTATTCTAAAACTGTATCTGACTGGTTTTATGATATTGGGCATTTAATGGATTATACGAAACAAGTGAATTTACTTTGATCATTTGTGGTTATTAAAGTTACATTTCTGTCTCGAAGACGATATTCTAATTTGTTTGTTTTCAGGGGACTGTGACAGGTCTCTAAAAGTACTGAAAATGAAGTGGCGGGTAAGTTTGAGACTTAATGGCTTTGAGGTCCTTAAAAAACAATCCTGTGTTCTTAATGGAGTGGCAGATAGTGAGGCACTAAAGAGGCTTTGCCTATTGAGTGCATCTCTTTTTGAAGTTAGGCTCAGACTGATTGAGCTAGGTCGGGGGTAAAGAACTCACTGGGGTTTCCAGATGAAAGCAAACGCTTAGCAGCAGAATTAAAAGCCAATGCACACCAAACTCTTAGTGCAAACGGATGCCAGCCCCGATCCAAACTCAAAAAGCAGAATGTGAACCATTTCAAGCTGACACATTGTGTCCTTGCCCCGGGGCGGGTTCTGCACCAGGCAGTGAAGCAACAACTCATTAGTGGTCTCACTCCGTATTCACTGCTTGGCACAGTTATGTTTGCTTAAAGAAGGAGGCAGATTTTGAAGATGTAAGCTGCTTCCCACACAAAGCCCAGTGGTCCAGACCCTGGGGTCAGAGCAGAAAGTCGTGTTTGATGAAACTCTGGTGTTTCTCATGATATTAATAAAATTTAAAAAGCAAAAAGATTTCCATTTGCGATATGCAGAGTTAATCAAGGCTAAGTATGCTTCTTTCTCACTAGACTTCTCCGAGCCTTCGATACTTTAATGTTTATGGGAGTTTCCTTAGTTACTGGGCCTTCGAGCTATTTTTTTCCCCTTTGAGAGGTGGTACAGACTGTGGCTGCATCTTTGTGTTTCACGGGGCAGCATTTGGGGAATGAAGAGATAAAATATTATAGTCCCTGGCTTACAGACAAGGAAGGTGAGGCCATGGAGCTTACAGTTTAGAAAGCGGTAGAGAACTGATGTTGCCATTTTCTAAGCACTAGCTCTTGGGTCAGAAATTAGAAGCAACTTTACAGTTTGTAGCCTGAGAATATCTCCAAAATCACGTTTCTGAACAGACTTTACCCAGGCTCTCCTCTACCTCAGGCAGGACAGACAGACACTCACAAGTCAGCAGTACCTGATACAAAGGCATGCAGATGCTATCAATCCACTCCAGCTGCAACCGAGGCAGTTCATCTTTCCGGTTCCGGTCAAAAATAGCCTAGAGCAAGGAAGCAGAAACCTGGCTTTTATTCACTGGAGTATTTTACCGTCACTTCGTCAGACAACAGTTCAGATTTTACCAATGGGATATTTCACAAATCCCGGTCCTCACTCGTAGCTTCTTTTCCTGTATCTACGATAAGAAATAAAGTTAATCTGCACATCTTCTTATGAGGTTTGTAAGTGGATTTATTTAAACTTTATGGCTTGCAACACCTGAGGGCCAAAATCTGTCTGCAGGTACAGGTAATTGTTACTAAATCAAGTCACCAGGTCACTGGGAACTGGGTACAAGTCAAGGGGAAGGGAGACACATTTTATTGCCACAAAAATAATGTGGGCTTTCCTTTCTGTAGAAAGAAGAAGTCAGATTGGAAAAACTCCTTCACAGTGATCCTCTCTCTCTTTCTTGCCTTCCTTTTTATTAAACATAGATTCTTTTCCATTTATGATGACTTTAAGGGTTGGGTGCTATCGGCAATCATGTGTTTTCCCGTAAGGTTCTGTAATTAGTAGGTGACTAAGTGTTTGTCCTTGGATGGGTGGTGGCAGCAGGCATCCATCCTTTCTTCATATCAGCCTTTAAATTTTATGACATTATAATGCTTGATATAATTTATATGCATTTCTAAAAGCCACAGTGATTTATTTCTAGTGGGGAGTCTTCAATCAACTGGGATTAGAGGGTTAAAATCTCTTTCTTAAGAAACAGCCACCTCAATTCCAGTGAGAATGTCTTTCTCTTTGTTCTTAAGGAGTGAAGCCAGAGCCTGTGATATTACCTTGTGTCACTTGATCTGGAAGAGGGGCGCTGCCTAGTTGTAACGTGTCTTATTGAAAAGCTAGGTGAGAGATGACACTCACACCATTTTGGTGCTTATAGCAGTCATGAGGGCAGGTCCAAGCCTTGCTCTTAGTCCTGAGATCTGGAAAGGCTGCATCCTTCTGACGGACAAGCCTCAGTGGGCATATGTGTGGTAGATATAGCTGGTGACTAAATCTGAGAGGAAAAAAAATCTCTATAGTAGGTAGAAAGCCATTGACGCCCCCGGGGCTCTGCTTATCATTTTCCAGAAATGACTGGAATTCATAGAAGACTGTGGAATATGTTGGAGAAAATGACAACTCTTCTGAAATGCATAAAGCTTGCTTTAAATACGTACCTTTAAAAACCTCTGTGTGTCTATACAGGCTGTGCCACAATAACAAAATACCAGAGGCCAAGTAACTTTATAAAGAAAAAGGTTTGTTTGGCTCATAGTTGCGGAGGCCGGAGTGCCTGCATCTGTTGCTGGCCTTCTTGATGGGGTCCCCAAGTGTTATAGGATATCATATGGCACTAGGCAAGGAACACACGTTTATATCTTCTGGTGTCTCTCCCCTTCCTATCCACACTAATTTGGTCATGGGTTCCCCCCTAACAAACTTATCTAGTCCTAATAAGCTCTCAAAGGCCACGCCTTTCCCCACCCCAGCTGGATTGAGCTCCCATGCTCTCAGGACTCACACTGGGGATTAGGTTTTAATACATGTAGCCCCAGGGCTCAGACCACATTCAAACCATAAGCAGTCTGATTCATTTTCTGCATAGTCATTTTTCTACCCGAGTTATTTATTTAGTTGTCTGCTTCTGATGAGTATTCTATAAAAATACTTTTTTTTTAATTTCAAGAAATTTCAGTATACCCACAGAACATTATAATTATCGGCACACATAATTTCAAAATTCGTATCAATAATAGCAACGCTATCTTGCAAACCTCTAGACTTATGCAAGCAGCAACTTATTTCCTGCATGCACAGGTTTGCCTATTTAATTTGCACGACTCCTTTAAACGGAGTCCTATGTGCAAGTGTACACAGCCTCCATGGTCTTTCCAGATTGGCATTGGCTTCTCCTCCTCCTCCTCCTTCTCCTCTTCCTCCTCCTCCTCCTCCTCCTCCTCCTCCTCTTCTTCCTCCTTCTCCCCCTGCTCTTCCTTCTTCTTTTTTGAGTCAGGGTTTCTCTGTGAAGCCCTGGCTGTCCTGGAACTCACTCTGTAGACCAGGCTGGCCTCGAATGCCCCTGCCTCACCTCTGGAGTGCTGAGATTAAAGGTGTGTGCTACCCCACCCAGAAAGACTGGCTTTTTTTTTCATTTAGCATAATTTTAAAAGGTCTATTCAGGTAGCATATGTCGACACCTCATTCATCCACTTTTCTCATAATTTTCATATTGCATTTCAGTCATATATAGAGATATATGGCATTTTTTTGTATTAATTCATCCGTTGATGGACATTTGAGTTGTTTCCACTTTCTGGCTGCTATGATTTGCTGGTGTGAACAGTTTGTGTGCAAGTTTCTTTTGTATGGGTGTGTATCTTATTTTCTTGGTGGATAAACCTAGAAGTGAATTCCTGAGTTATATGGTAACTCCATTTTGAACTTTTTATATTAATTAGACATTCTTTTTAAATTGATGATGGTGGTGATGATGATGATGATGGCGGGTGTGCAGAGGTGAGAGGACAGCCTTCCGGAGTTGGCTCTCTCCTTTCTCAGTGCGATCCAGGGGTTGAACTCAGGTTG
The DNA here is from genome assembly GCF_000001635.26 of Mus musculus. Lineage (NCBI taxonomy): Eukaryota > Metazoa > Chordata > Mammalia > Rodentia > Muridae > Mus > Mus musculus. Next base: position 76,020,493 of record NC_000068.7, read on the forward strand.
GGTCTTGCACAGTCTATACTTCACCCACCCTGCCATCTTGCCAGCACTATGTCTAACTTTCTGAGGGATTTGAGGCTGGTTTTTAAAGTAGCTGCACTAGCCTCTTACATTTCTTCTCATGTCTCACAGAGTCCTCTGAAAACATACTAGTGTTTGTACTGTCTGTCTTTTAAATAATGGTCCTCTTCGTGAGTGTGATGTGGTACCTCACGGTGGCTCCAATTTGCGTTTTCGTGATGGTTAAAGATTCTTAACAATCTTTTTGTGTGCTTATTGGCTATGTGCTTGTTCACGAGCATGCTCATAAGTGAAATGTGTGCTTAAGTGCTTATTCGTGAGTATTTCCCAACAGCTGACGAGGGCCTAGGGTCCTTAATGACAGGGAGGATGGTGTCCCATCTTCCCTGTTTGCAAGCAAGCTCACCGCCCCTAACACGAACCCTCTGGCTGTGGTCCAGCCAGCTTCAGCATGGTCTCAGAAAGTTACCGGGGTGATCTCTGGACCATACATGGTAGGGGTGATTTCTAAAAACCAAAGGATGAGAAAGCAAGTAGTGTCAGCTCTGGGCACATTACAGACATTTCTGATGCTGGGTCCATGAGGGAAAGCTAGACTCATCCTGAGAAGACAGCTATGTTAAGTAGCCTCTTGTGAGGAGAAAGTAGCATTTATAGCTATAGATCCACCATGAAATTAATTTCATTTATGTCTCAAGAGAAGGCCTTAGCTGAGCCTACAGAGAAAGGCTCCTCAGTCCTGCAACGCTGCACCTGCCAGCTCCGAACACCGGCCATTTATTTTTTTCTCCCATTTAACTAAATGACCTATGCTGCCGCCTTGTAAACCCTGCAGAGAGTGAGTGCCCCAAGAACGATTTTTAGAGGGAAGGAAAAGCTTTTATTTTAATGTAGCTGTGTAGCCTAGAGAAATGTGGGTTATAGGTTTTACAAATGAACTATATGCATTCTAAACCAACGGGTTTCATTTCAAAACAAAATCTGGTATGAGCATCAGAAAGAATAAAGTGTGTTTTCAACCCCATACAAACTAAGGTGGTTGGTGCATTTTCAACCTTTTTGGTCCCCTAGACTTTTACAGATAAGCAACTGACAGAAGAGTCAACCTGAGAAAGGCTGCTAGCTGTGGTTTCAGTTAAGTGAAACTGTTCCGGGTAGGAAAGGGTCCTGCTACCTTCTCTGGTGTCTGAATTTCAGCAAGGTGGGGTGTGTGAAAACTCAAAGATCTTACTAATATTGCCAAATATTCAAGACAGGGTGACCTGGAATCCTCAAAAAGAGACATTCTTGACAACAGAAGCACACTGTGTGCTCCATTAAACCTACTGTGTGTGCTGCAAGGTTAGGCTTTAAAATACTTCAGCCCCCCACCCCCACCCCAGTAACCAGGGAAGAAGTTTTAGCTGCTCATTAAGGATGAAAAGGCCGACCCCTCCCTAGGGTGGTGGCCAGGGCTTCTTTACCTTGAAGGAGGAGATAGCAGCGCCCTAAGCTTGTCATTAGCATTCCCAAATAGGGACTGCACAAGGGAATCCAACATAAATAGCATGTGAGCCACCAGAACCTGTATCCCACACCTCTGTTAGCAAGCAAGCAAGCAAGCAAATAAACAGGAGTTTGCAATGGTTTGCTTTGGGGAGTTTAAAAGTTCGAACTGAAAAATAAAACCCAGCTAGCTCTTGAGGCTGGACAGCTTGATTTTTAATTTTCTGCCGTTATTCCTGTTCTAAAGTAGGCATGTGTGAGATGCCAGCCCTGGCTCTGAGATTTTCAAACTTTGCCCTACATGCCCTCCCATGACCGCTTGTTTGTCCTGCTGTGGGTACCCAGCTTGTTAAACAGTTCAGAAGTCTCAGTCAGAAACCCAGGAACATGGTGGTTAGCATTTTTTTTGTTTGTTTGTTTGTTTGTTTTGTTTTTCGAGACAGGGTTTCTCTGTATAGCTCTGGCTGTCCTGGAACTCACTCTGTAGACCAGGCTGGCCTCGAACTCAGAAATCTGCCTGCCTCTGCCTCCCAAGTGCTGGGATTAAAGGCGTCCACCTCGACGCCCGGCTGGTGGTTAGCATTCTTGTTTAGGTAAAGTTTCAAGCTTCCAGGAGTTCTCCAGCCTTACCCCATTTCCAGCTATGGTTTGGAGTCACCATTGACAGTTCCACTCAAAAGTATAGTAATTAGTGATATTAAGAGGACTGGCTTACAGAGGGAGTGAGCTTGAGTTCCGACCTCTCCCGATCTCCTTGTTCAAAGAACTCGCTGGTTACAAGTTCAGCCACCTGAAACACAGAAGCATTTGAATTTATCGGTAGCGTAGTACACCATAAGATGTGGAAGTTATTTCTAGATTATGTGCATGGTCATCATCTTAATTTGAAAAGCATGGTCTTCAGGCTGCCCGAGTCTGGTACTCAAAGCACTCAAGAACACAGATGATCCACAGTCACACTAAACAGGTTGTTTTCTACTCCCTGAGTTTGTGGTTCTCGGGATCATTTGAAGACAGAAAATGGATAGAGCAGATAAATGCTAAGTTGATATTTCTGACGACACTAGAATGTGCAGCTAACAAATCTCTGAATGAACTACCTGTGACTGGTGCATGTTGGGAGACTTGGAAGAAAAAGTTTTAGGCAGTTGACAGCGAGGAATCCTGGATCACCAAACATTTTTTCCACTATTTTATGCTCTTACAGAAGAGGAGGATTGTCTGCCCTACAAAAGTGAGATGGTTTAATTTGGCCAGGTACACGGAATCAAGATAATTTTTCTAAGTCAGGCCTGGTGTCACAGGTCCATAGTTATAGCTCCTCAGGGTTCTGAGGCAAGGCCTGCCTGGTTATAGAGTGAGTTTGAAGACACCTACGGAATTTAGTGAGAACATATCTCAGACAGTGACAAGAGGCCTGGGGAAAGAGCCGTGTGACAGAGTGCACGCTTAGTGTGTAGGAGGCCCCAGCACTACAAGAAAAATAAAGGTAGTTTATTTATATGTATCTGAAGAGAAGGATCATAAAGTTTAAAGACAACATCAAACTCACACCTGTATATAGCCCCACAATAAAGGAGAGAGTAACAATACACAATATTAAAAATCTCAGATATCCAGTAAGGTCAGGTTTCTAATATTTCTGATAAGCAGTGCGGGTCCCTTTCAAGAATCCAGAGGTAGTAGGAAGTGATCAGGAACCCCCTCATGTGCCCCTGCACTTGAAGGTTCTGGGACTTGGGTCACATCTCCCCTCCCCTCTCCAGCCTCGACCACTACCTTTAATTTCCACACTCTGGACTCTGTTTTTCCCTCTGGCCTGGCTTTGAAAGAAGAGACAGTCCCCTGAAGTCTCATTAGCCAGGCTGTAGGATGGACCTGCCTCTGAAGCCTTGTCTTCTGCATTAAGACATGCGCATGAGGCACCCAAGGCAGGAATTTTGTGTGCTCTCTGGGAAGCAAAGATACTAATCTCCTAAAGTCACCAGCACAACCCCCTCTGCTCCCTTCACAGTTTAACTGGAACCCATTTTATTTGTACTTAAAAACCCATCAGGATCATTAAGTGTCTCCTGATTGGAGTTTTCATTAAAGAAAGAAGCTGAGATGCTAATCAGGCCATGGTGTGTGTGTGTGTGTGTGTGTGTGTGTGTGTGTGTGTGTGTGTGCGCGCGCGCGCGCGTATGGTAAACTCACATTCCTCAGGACAGATGAGTGCACTAACTCCAGTTAAGACACATTCTGAAGAGGATTTTTAAAAATAAAATCAACATCTAAGAAGTTAGCAATGCAGCTACGGAATGTCCGAATGATATCTCGACGAGAAGCTGAGTCAGGAGGGTTGTCACCATTTTAAGGGCAGCCTGAGCTACAGCATAAGATTCTCTCTCAAAATATGTTGTCCAGGGCTGGAGAGAGGGCTCTTCCAGAGGAAAAAAAAGTCGAATCCTAGCACCTTGGTGGCTGACCACTGTCTGGAGCTCCAGTCCGAAGGAATTCAAAACCTCTTCTGGCCTTTAGGGCGCCATGCACTCATTCAGTACACAGATATACATGCAGGGCAAACACCCATACATATAAAATAAAAATCAACCATAATTTAAAAATTCTATATGAAGACATTAGTATAAATATACACATAAATGCATATATTTTCATTTTAAGAATAAGTGTGTGTGTATTTGTGTTTGCATGTTGCCTTAGTTAGGGCTTCTATTGCTGTGAGGAAACACCATGACCAAAAAGCAAGTTGGGGGCCTTGCTCACCATGGCTTGCTCAGTCTGCTTTCCTATAGATCTCAGGATCACCACCCACAATGGGCTACACCCTCCCCCATCAATTACTAATTTAAAAAAATGCCTTACAGTTGGATCTTATAGGGATATTTTCTCAATTGAGGCTCCCTCCTTTCAAATGACTCTAGTTTGTATGCCAAGTTGACCTAAGACTAGCCAGCACACATGTGTGTCCAATGTGTGTGTGAGGGTGCACGTGCATGTGTGTACAAGACCATGTAGAAACCAGAAGCTGGTGCCCAGAGTTGTCTGTGCTTATTGTAATTACCACTACAGGAGCTGCCGCAGCACTGCACTTTCTGCAATACCCGGCAGGGCCGCCTGCTTCTGTTCTCTAAGTCCTACCTTCCCACAGGATGGGCAGAGATGCTGAAAGGGTTAGCCAACTACAGAAATTCTATATGTGACCTTTTGTGACTTCTAATGTGTCACAATGAAACTGACCATGGCTCACATGGACGAGAACTGTCCTGTCCACACCAGACTGTGAGAAGAAACAAATTCTTGTTTCTGTTAAGGAATTGAAAATTCAGAATATATTTACTATTGTAGCAAAGCCCAGCCTAACATTGATATAAGAGAGAATTGGTATTAAGGCAAGATATTAAAAAGATACAATAAAGAGGAAAAGAAAATAAATGGGGGGGGTGTGGAGGGAGGAAGGGGGGAGGGAGGGAGGAGAGAGAACTTTGAAACAGGTAACATCATCTTCAGGTAACATCATCTTGGTGGTAGCCAGGTACCAGACAGACATGAGGGTGTACAGAGAACAGTCTGCTATGCAACCCTGTGCAGTTATCACTGAAAGAGAACAGACACTGTTCCTAAGGAGTGTATAATTTTAGGAAAAGAGATTGGAAAACAAATGCTAACAGCGTGCATCGTAGCTACTGACTGTTTCCCCAGGCATTCTAAAAGTGAGCTCAGAAGAGATTAGCTGGTTTATAATGAGGGATGAACGAGAACAGGACAATCCAGTGCTGTGGGGATGGAGATAAAGCTGTTTCTTAATTCCAAGCTAGAAATATTAAAATTAAGGTATGCTTTAGGTGAAAAATATTAATTAAGACTCGGCTTTGAAATAAGAATTTAATTAACGGTGTGGCCAGCATACTTATGGATAAAATAGGTGAATGAAAGAGGTAACTTTCAGCAAATTCTTTTTAAAAATAAATTTAAATGACTTTAAAACATTGTGTGTGTGTGTGTGTGTGTGTGTGTGTGTGTGTGTGTGTGTGTGTGTGCGTGTGTGCATGTGTTGCCACATGGCCTGTGGAGGTCAGAGGACAATTTGCAGGAGTTGGTTCTCTCTTCCCACCGTTTGGATCTGGGGAACAGAACTCAGTTCTTCAGGTCTTGGCATCAAGCTCCTGTACCTGATGAGCCATTTTGCTGGCCCTTTTTTTAAAGTGAAAAATGGGTCATAAAATAATGTAACGACATAGTTCTCTTATGAAAGCCTGCGAGGTCCCAGGTCCTCATATGAGGACATGGGAAAGAAACAAATTTACCACATTTGTCTATTCCTGAATGTCAGAAAGCAAAAAGAATCTAAGATGTTCATATAGAGAAGAACCACTTGGCTCAATGTTTAAGAATACTTCCGTGCTTAAGAAACCATAAGTCTGTGACTCTATAAAAACCAGCTTCTGATCTTCTTCAGGTAAGAAGCAGGCTGAGAAAAATGTTTAACCTTCAGATAATGGGGAAAGGAATCATTTTCCCGGGGGAACTAAAAGGCCCAGGAAAGAAAGCCATGATCGGAGTGGGGGTTGGGGTGGGGATTGGGGTGGAGGTGGGGGGTGGGAGTTTGATGGGGGTGGGGGTGGGAAGCATGGCACAGGAAGCCAGACTCACTGTTGGTGGAGACTTCACAGTGAAGGCTTGGTAGGCTTGGGATCTCCACGGACCATTGGCTACAAATGTCCTTTATCTCTTTCCTTGCTGAATGGGAACACTGTGGTGGTATTCTGCACATGGAGGTGGTTGTCTGATGCTGTATTTTGAGAACATTTAGGTCCTTGGCTTCCATCTAGACCTATCATAGGGATCTCACATATCATTTGGAGATTTTAGATTTTGAGCCTGATGCCCTGACTGATGGGCCATCCAGTTTGTCTTCCCTGGGGAGAGGATGCTTGTCTGTAAGGACACTGAGTGACATTTCTGGTGATTTGAAGGGTGAACTGTGCTAGACGTATTCTCACAAACTGTTTCTGACTCTACTTGTTGGGCACAGGAATGGATTGTACTTCTTGGTGGAATGGGGTCAAGCAACAAGTCTGGATTAATGGACTGTTGAAGGCATTGAATTTCTACTGTCAGACCCTCATGGTCCATCATCCCAGCCAAGAATGATAACAGAGGTGCCGGCCACTATGAATGTAGCCTAGCAACAAATTCTAAATTCATTTAAAATGTGAGACATTGGTGGTGGTGGTTGTAACTTCATTGCCTGGGTCCTGAGTGTGAGCTTTGCAAATGACACTGTCCTGTCACCATGTCAAAAGGTTAGACCTGTCTAAGCCACAGTGTTTAAAACTGCAGATGGTTCCAGCCTGTGGAGAAAAGCTTGGCTCTTTATGAAGGAGGGCTTGGTGCTAATCTGCTGGGATCTCTTTTGTTCTGAGTTTTTCAGTTTATGAGTCTCTCTTCAGGAGTCCATGCCATCCCAGCAGATCAAGCCAGTGTGGGACCTGGGGCTGTTCTCCTGGGGCTGTTCACCACTCTCTAGCCACTTTCTCCAAGACCTACAATGGCCTTGGCAGCCCCATAGCCGCCTTCTTCCTCTTCCTCTTCCTCTTCCTCTTCCTCTTCCTCTTCCTCTTCCTCTTCCTCTTCCTCTTCCTCTTCCTCTTCTTCTTCTTCTTCTTCTTCTTCTTCTTCTTCTTCTTCTTCTTCTTCTTCTTCTTCTTCTTCTTCTTCTTCTTTTTCTTTCTATTCTGCTGGTGTTTCCTGAAGGTCTTCTTCGTTCATTCTTTTTGTAACTCGAGGAATCATGAGTTACACTCAGCCCCCTGGTCTGAGTAGTTACTCTATGGCAGCAATCCTCCAGAAAGCTGAGAAATGCGAGACTATTTTTAATCCACCAGCTACCATCTAAGGAAGACCTCAGGCTACTTATTCAAAGCCCCGTCCTTCCTGTATGTGAAGTGAATGTAATGACCAAATTAATTCCCTAAAACTCCAAAACCTCACTCGAAACTCTGGCTGGGATAACAGAGGGTTATTTTTGCAGAGATCTTGGAACAGCAGTTAAGATCAAGGTGATGGACAGAAGTCCCGGGGTTGGCGGTGTGCGCCTCCTGTTTTTGAAGGCTCCTCCTGTTTTTGCCTCTTTCTGGTGTTTGGGAGCTGCTGGCACTCCCTGTAGACATCACCAGACAGTCTCTGTCTGACTCTCGCACTGCCTGCTCCTCTGTGTTCCGAGCTCTCTGCTCTCTTACAAGGACATTTGTGATAGTAGCTGGGACTCCTCTGGATCATCAGGCTGTTCTTCCTCAGCAAATCCTTACTACAAACTGCAAACTCACCCTAGATCCATAACCACTTACAACATCCACTCTTGCAAGTAGAAAACTGTCCTTTTCTTCTCAGGTAATAGTTATAGGCTTCTGGGATTTTGACTTGATATGTTTGTGTGGTGATTATCCAGCATATTGTATACCTACCATAAAGTTTTTTTTTAAAAGATTAAATAAAATAACATTTGCACAAAACAGTCATTTATTGATATCTGGATATATCTTCTTTCCTCCAAAACGTCATTTCTCAAGGTACTGTTTTAGAGCCTACAGTCTACATAATAGATGTCTCACAAAATTCGGTGAGGTTGCTGCTAGCTAGTTCCACCTCAGGAGGCTGAGGCAGGAGCAACACTTGAGCCAATGTTTGAGAGCGACCTAGAGGCTATCAAGTCACCCTGGCTCAAGAAAATAAAATAAAATTAAGTCAAAGAGGGTGACAAAACCTAAGGAGCTATTATTAACTCCTCTTAATCATCAAGGAACTTGAGTTAGGGAGCTGCTTAATTTAAAACTACTGTTGCTTGAAGAGGATGCTCGGGTGCTTATGGTTATAAGATTACTATAGGTCCTGATAAAAGTTAAATGGGACACTGCACGCGTTGGCCATAGAGCCCTCTCTGACACTTAAATGGTACCTGAAACAAAAACAGAATTTCTCTTTTCCATTTTCTTTTTTTTGTAAGTGATAAATAGAATCTTGTGCTAAAACACTGTTATGTATTCAAAAACAGTATTGCGAACTGTTTGGCTTACGGAATGGTCAAAGAGCTGTTCAGATTTAGCACATTAGCAAAATCTTGCAGCCAGAAATAGCACTGTTGAGGGGGGACCCTGGAGAGAAAGACTGTGGGGTGAGCTGCCTTCCGACTGAGCCGGCTGTGGCTCCGTGCCAGACCAGTGCCTCTCAAAGACCCTTCCGTCCCTCCTCTGCTGAGCTCTGCCATTAATCACCACTTGCCTGTCTGGAGATCTCCCACGGTTTGGTCACGGCTCCAAGGTCACAGGCTGTCATTAACATTGATCTGAAAAACAGAACAGAACAAACAGCCTGAATAATCTTCGGTTGCATTTCTAAGCAAATTCACCCTAGATCCATATGAAAATAAGGAGCTGGGGCCAGCCCACATCTTCTTCCCTCAACAAAGGGTCACACTGTTTATAGTGCCCCGGTTCTGCTTCTCCATCATGAAGTGGACACTGCCTAGAAGACAAAGGCTTCTCACATCCTCCCTGTTTGCCCCTTTGCTTTGTTTTGTCTGCGGCAAATCCAGGAAAGCAGTGCAGCCCTCTTTCTACACCGGAGTCAAGCAGGCTCTGGCTAAAATAACGTGCAAGGAGCGTTTCCCTTTCTTAACCATAAGCAAGGTGATCTCGGTGTCTAACACTGTGTGGCCGATGAATCTGCTTACTGACTTAGCACAGACGACAAAGGACAGAAACCCATGGCAAAGAGGTGAGGGACACGCTGTGGCAGAAGCTCTCTTATGTGCGTAGCTCCACACAGCCACGATTTAGCAGAGAGCCACACTGTGTCACCTGGATTACTGCCCGGAGTCCACTATATTTTATACACGTTCTCAAAAAATGTATCTGGCTGTAGTTTTCCTTCATCTGTGCATACATAAAACACAGGTACGCCATGAATCAGGTTCTCAAGGGCAGATTTAACCAGGATTTATGCTGAACCAAGGGCATGCTGGAAGTATTATCAGATGTGGTGAAAGGGTGAAAATTAAGGTATATCTTTCATCTCCAGTCTGCCGGTTTTTTTTTTTTTTTTCAGCTGTACCGGAAGTATACGATGAAAGTAGCCCAGGGCTGGGTCCAGGAGGTGCCCTGGCTGCTGCTCTCAGAAGAAAGGGTACGCTGTGAAAGGTCAGAGGGTTGCCCCACCGCTGTCAGCTAGCATTTTAAACCCTGCTGGATCTCAACATCTTGGAAACATGTCTGCTGCCCAGATGGCAGAGCAGGATTGGAGTGGGCAGAGTCCCAGCTAACAATGGATCATTCACAGCGAGTCAGGCTGCGCCAGCGTCAACCACCCCCTTGGACTAGAGCAGCATTTAAGAAGCAGCACCAAACACCCAGAAGCTAAGTTCTCTGCAAACAAAGACAGCTGTCTATTGTTGGGTTCTGATCCTCTGTAGGGAGCACCTTGCAGTGCTCACTTTTCCCGTGCTTTTGCATGAAAATGCTCTCCTACCTAAAGGGCTAACTGCCTTCTGACAGAACCCTCGCTGTAGCCACAGAGCTGGATGCGATTATTCTTACAGGCAAAAGCACGGAGACATTAAGTAACTGTCTCGAGGTAAATAAAGGGCTCAGGATTCTGTGTTTATCGCAAGCTACCAGATTTACCAACACACTCCAAGGATTCTCATTCTAGATTTTGTGAGTTCAAGAGGGGCCACGACTGTGGGTAGCACATGGTGGTGCCTCCTGCTCGGGAAATAATCTCTGTGTGGCTGCCTACTCGGAGAATACTTTGGATAATTACCTAGGTTCTATTCAATTGATAATCTGAAACTTTCCCAATGTACACAAACAAAGTGTGGCTAAATGTCCAATAACGGAAAGCCCGCACAATGAGTGCTTTTTTTCTCACCGGAACACATCTCGGTGGCTTGTGATGCTCCAATCGTAGTCTCCTTTCCTGACAAGCTCGAAGAACTCAGTTCTTCTCCTGCAGGAAAATCAAATGAGGAAAGGGTAAAAAACCCTGGAATGAAATTTCTCAGTCTACAGAGTGACATAAACACAGTTATAGGGAGAATATAAGGCGACTCAAACTCAGTAACTTAATATTTGAAATCACGAGGCTAAAGAAGCATCAAAATAAATCACCTAAAAATGTTGAGACATCAAGAGAAAGTGGCAATCATTTCTAAATGTATTTACCACAAAGGATATTATAGATCCATAAAGCATAGAGCAGTGTGGTCAGGACTGTGTGCTGTGAAGTCTCTAGGATGCTGAAAGTAAGAGGAGGAGGCAAGGACAGACAGGAAGCAGGAACAGCTTCAGTGCGTCTCTTCGTTACTCATCGTGGGAAATTCATGACAAGAGAAACTCCCTGGCAGGAAATTCACGATGAAGATTTGTTTTCCAGCTCAGCAAATAACAATTTTACCACCTTTGCGCTTAAATTCATGGCTGTCACCAGGTTGGGAAGTAGCCGTGTCTATGCTGTACACCTGTAGGAAGTTACTAAAACCTTCCAAGCCTTAATTTCCCAAGGTACAAGTTGGGCATTTCATTGCTAACTCACACTGACTTACTGGGAGTGTTAAATGAGAGGGTTGGCATATGTAAGCAAATAGCACAATGCCTACACACACACACACACACACACACACACACACACTACCATGCCTTTGCTTATACACCTCCAGATGGATGGAAAAGACAGATGAGGTAAATCTTAGAGTTATGAAAAGTAAGGTAATTACTTCCTAGTTTTGAAACTTTACACAACTTGTCATTTTTTGTCACAACAAGGGAGAAAAGAGTATGAACGTTTTAAGAGTCATTTCCCAAGTTGTCACCCTCTTAGCATTTACTAATGAGAGAGAAATTGAAAGATTGTGATGAGTCTCTTTCCATAGTATATTCCACCCCACACCTATCTTAAGAGTTGCTCATCAAACAAACTCCCTGGTTTCAGCGACGCTGACTGTAATGCAGACCTCTTGGGCACAACACCCACATCAGCTGTTTGAAGATTCTGGAAAATGATAAAGTGGAAAACTTGATTAAAGTTATTTAACTGTAAGATTCTGTGTAGTGTGGGTGTTTTAAGAAATATACCCTGAGAAATAGCATCAGGGTGTACCAGTCATGCCGGGAGTCAGAGCAGTCTTAGAAACCTATGGAGGTCTGAGTGACACACACAATGATGCTGACAACCGTCTCCCCTGTGTCTGACCTGAGATGCTCAGAGCAGTTGGCCACCTTTGAGTTCCTTGTGGCGAGACAATTAGCCTGGACAAGAGCAACTCAGGAAGACAACATGGAGATCCCTTCCTTATTCCACACAACAGAGGTTCTGGTTCAGGGATTCTCCCTCTTCAAATGGATTCAGGACAAGGCCACACTACAGACCGGGATAATCTCCAAGGCTTGCCCACAACAGTGACTAGAGATGATATTGCACAAAGAAGAACCAGGTCGTTCCCATCCTCTCATGCTGGGCAGGTACCTGCAGTCGGCTGCTTTGAAGAACTCAGCATCTTTCGCATTAGGCCTGCTTCCTTCCAAAATAGAAAGGGGGATAGCTGAGTGGGAAAGGCGTAGGTTTGGACTCACATTGACCTGGACTTAACGGTGCCTGACTTGCTAGATGGCATTCCACATTGCTCAGACTCAGGGTCCAGCTTTCTGGAGAGGACTTGAAGTGAGGTGTGCTAAATGTTCGCCCCAGTGATTCCTCACTGTCTGATTGCCATGGTTAAAGTGAAACCGACGTGAACCGTCTTACTGCCAGCAGTCATGTATCGTGTGGCACCATGTATCGTGTGGGTCGACATGGATCCTGGAGAGTTTATCTGTTGCTTTCCTCTCACAGAACAGAAATTCGTCTTCTTAATTTTTTCTGGAGCCAAAAGCTGAGTCCCACAAATATTTGCGAAATATTTACTCACTTTTATCCTAGGGATTAATTCAGTCTTATGGTCATAAGGCACAGTGCTACGTTTTAAGTGTTTTAAAGTTACCGGGACAGCTGATGAAGCAGCAGGTAGTTCCTCTTTAACTGTGCCACAGTGGTAGGACCAGTAATCTTGAGACTAACTAGAGTGAGGGGAGGGAGGCACTCCACAGTACTTAAATGGATGTCAGAAAAGCCGAGTAACTGGGTGGATGGAGAGATGGCTCAGAGGTTAAGAGCTGGGTACAGCTCTTGTAGAGGGTCTGTGTTGATTAGTTCACAGCCACTTGTAACTCTGTCTTCAGAGGATCCAGTACCCTTTTCTGGATTCTGTGGGCATTTGAACTTGTGTGTGTGTGTGTGTGTGTGTGTGTGTGTGTGTGTGTGTGCTCGCGCGCGAGCACGCGCGCACATGTGAGAGTGATTGTACACACACACACACACACACATACACACATAGTCTCAAAATTAAAAACAAACTAAATCTCCTTCAACAAAGCTCAGAAATCAAAATAAATAGCATTTGAATACACGATTATAAAAATCAAAATAAATGTAGAAACCATGGTGGATAGAATAGTAAATCCTAAATACAAATAAGCTCTGGCCCTTCGCTCGTGCAAGTCATGTGACTTGTCTGGCCACAGTCCCTCCGTTAATGCAGATGATGCTCGTTGGGCCCTTCTTGTGTTCCGAGAGGACTTCCTTCACCTACCCCCTACGTGGTTAACCTTGGCAGAAGTTACCTCATCTCACTGGGCTTCACTTTTCTGTTCAGAAGAGAATAAGCGTGGTGAGCTCTAGTTTGTAAGCGTGTGGTGGGTGTCATGCGCTGATCTGATAAGCAGTGTACTGGTCAAAGGCAGATGCTTAGGAAGGCTGCTTAGATCTCCTCGTCTAGACCCGAGAGCACCTGGCTCTCTCCCACAGATGGCATGTCATCTGGGATGCAGAAGCACAGGATGGAACAACAGCTGTCCCAGCAGATAAGATCATCCCCCAGGAGTTCAGACAGAGGCACGCAGCTTGTCGGAGTGTGGAGGACCATGGGAGGTTTTTCTGGAAGGCCTTGTCAGTCATTGTCTTAGCCAGCATACTCTGTGGGTCTCCATTTCAATCTATGCGTTATCACAAGAAATCGTCAGAATGCAAGCTCCCTGAGAACAGAAACCGGGACCAGTTTCTCCTACTCCTGTTTCTAGTGTCTGCAACAGTGCCTCATGTACAGTAAGAGCTAAATAAGCATCTATTACAATGGTGAATGAATGAAAAATATTATCTCAGAAATCTATTCTGTTTTAAAATAATTCTCCATCCACTGGCTTTCCCTGGACTCTAGTTGCTGTTCTAGAGCTTCAGGGTTGCTCTTTAGAGCTTCAAAATCAATTTTAGGGGAGCCCAGTCATGATCTTATTGACTAGACTCTAACTATCAAAGGCTGGGCAGCACACTAAGTTCTGTGAACTAGGAGCACAATAAGCTGGTGTCGAAGGCTTGTCAACCCAGCCCGTGGGGGGCTAAAGAGGAAGGATGGGGAGTTCAAGGCATCTTTAGTTCAAGGTCACCCTGGAAAACAGAATTTTCTCAAAAAACAAAACAAAACAAAACAAAACAAAACAAAACAAAACAAAACAAAACAAAACAAACTAAGGAGAAAGAACTTGGAACCTAACTCACTGGTAGAGGATTTGCTTAGCTCATGCAAGGCTAGGGGTTCTTTCTCTAGTTCTATGGGGGAATGAAACTTCTGTGGAAGGGATATATTATCTTTGATACAGAGTGGAAGTATAGCTGGCTAAATCGCTGCAAAAAAAATCCTTTTTTAATTTTTTTGTTTGAGAATTTCATATAAGCATATCATGTGTTTTGACAAAATCCACCCCTACATCTTTCTTCAGTTCTACCTCCCCCCGCCCTCACTTTCAAATCCTCTTTTCAAACTTGCCAATCTTGGGTCAACAGCATGGCACAGCGGATAATGACATTGGCTGCCAAGCATCACAATCTGGGTTGGATCCCCCGAACCCACACAGGGGAAGGAGAAAACCAACTCTTGCAAGTCGTCCTCTGATCTCCACGGCATGTCATGCCATCTGTACTGTCCACACACACTTAACTGTGTAGATGTTAGCAGCCCCAAATCTCTGATGTGCATTTGAGTAGCATCCTATGAACAAATTCTCCAATAATAAAAATGTTAATAACTGGAGTTTCAAGTTCCCTGAACTCAGACTGTGTCATGGATATAACATGACATTCACAAAGCTAGATTTGGGAGGAAAAGGAACATTTATTATCCCAAAGGATGGTAGATAGAAGAGGGACACGAGGAATCTTTTTACAAGACATAAAAATGTAGCGAATTAATTCAATGTTTCCCCATGGCCAAAGTGGGACTATTTCTTGATAGACTCTATTTCCTCTGTCCTCCCAAGCTTTGGCTATGACCTTCAAAGATAAAAGAAATATTCTTACAATGATTTTTGAGTGTTAAACTTGAGATGTCAAGGATTGCATTGGGCTGCGTGCCTAGTATTCCCGAGGCCCTGGGTTGGAGAACTTTGTTTTGGTTCTCAGCACCACAAACATACCACAATGGAACAAAACAAAACACCAAAGTCCAATCGTTGGTGGACCTATATGCACCATACGACTGGTAATGCCCTTCCTGCCTGTGAGATGGTGACAACCAGCTTCCAGGGTGTCCTCAGAACTTTCCCTTACAAGTGATAAGAATATCGTACATTTTAAAACATCATATGAATATAGTATATGCATTTTTTTGGCCACTTGCTGTTCAACGTTGAATGCTGAGTGAATTACCTGTGTTGTTTGATAAGGTCCTAGGCTAGTCTACCTCATTGGTTACAATGTTGCAAGTCACAACATTGTGTTTATGTGTCCATTTCCTAATGATTATAAATTCCAATACTTTTGTGAGTGTATATGGTGCTTCTAGGAGTGGCATGTATCTGTCTTGTGAATTTTTTTAGTTCTGTGAATTTACATGTGTCTGTTTGGTTGCATATATAAAATTACTGAGTCTAGAATGATTTCTGTTTTTTTTTAATTTTTGTTTTTATTTTTTTGACATAGGTTCTCGGGAGCCCAACTCAGCAAGTTGCTGGGGATGACCCTGAACCTTTGATACTCTGTCTCCTTCTCCCGTTGCTGGGGTTTTAGGTGTGCACTTCCACAACTGTCTGTGTTTGAGTTTTCATTACAGTTATAGACCATGAGTCCGGGTTTGAACACTTGGAGGAATCTGCTATGCATAATTCTCTCATTTTTCAGCCAAGAAAATTCAAGATGAAGCAAAATGAAGTTATTTCCCCAAAATCATGGGGCGGTTATGCACAAATCTGGGTAGTTCTAAGTTCTCATTCTCTCATATCTGTTGTCTGGGGACATCTCTATAAACGGTGTGTAGCAGAGTCCGTTGGGACCAGGTAGCGCTTTGTTTTGTGAGTTTATGCTCAGTCACAGCTGCCAACCTTCATGAAAGATGATGAGGTCATAGGCTGCTGTGCCTAGGCAGTACCACTCCTGACAGGTTTCTATCCCCAACAGGATGGAGGACGGGGCACTACAAAGAGGTCTGCGATTGGCCTATGCCAGAGAGGTCCACGCTGCAGGTGCTGTGTTTCTGTTCTCTTTCTTTGTGACAACCAAAACAAAAGAGCACTGGAAATTCACAGTGTGTTTGGGGTTGAGTTTAATTTCCCCACATATATATAGCTGATCCTTCAGCAACTATAGGCATCTGTGCGTATAGATGATATAGTCAACCGCGTGTAGGAAATGGCTTCAGAGAGGAGCATTTCCAGGAACAAGATGCTGTTAAAATGAATATTTAAAAACCCACAAAACTATATAATGCCCTTGGAATCGGACTTCTTTGTCATGGGGAACTATGTCATTAACTTCTGAGGCAGATCATTGGAAACCTTGGCTTTCAAGGACGATGCCAAGCGCCCAGCTAGTGAAAAGCAACTTACTGGAAAATCTCATTTATAATCAGATATGTTTTTATTAGGCTTTTTATTCTGCTCTGCTGACATATGTGCCACTCAGAAAAATAGCAGTCTTAAAAAAATCTCCATTTGAACAGAACTACTAAAATTACCCTCAAAAATAATTCCAAAGATTGGTTACCCAGCACTCTTCTTTACATTGAAAACATTCCTGGTTTGTGGAAACTCCTCAAAGTGTCTCTTATTTACAAGAGGAGAAATCAACACTTCTGTGTGCATTTTAATTGGATTTTTTGAAAATTTATATATTTACAAAATATATAATATGCACCTGAATAATATCATGTACACATATACTATTCAGTTAGTACCTTTGCATCTTCTGAAAGTCTATGCATGTTAGGAAGTCTCATTGCCGAAGAAACAAGCATAATTGTGTGTCCCCTGCAGTGTCAGCTCCAGAGTCACCAGGTAGGATCATGAAAGTGGGCACGAGTGGGCAGGGAGGGTGGGCACAGGGCAAGATTGCGATATCTGTCCTTACAGTGTTCTTACATGAAAACCTTTTGTCTACAGTTCATGTTAACTGCAGATCTTTAGGCTGGAGGGATGGCTTGCTGGCTAAGAGCACTGAAGAGTAATCAGGATGACATCACCCTCATAGCAAGCTGGGTGTCCCACAAACGCCTCTAACTCCAGCTCTAAGAGATAAGGCTTCTCTTCTGGCTTCTGACACACACATCATATTCACAGCACACACAGATCAACCAATCATCAAATTAATCAATACATTTTAAATAAAATAAACCTTTTAAAATGAAGATCGTGAAAAGATTTCTGGACTTTGGCAGAAAAGTTTTGAAAAGGGAACGAGAAAAGCAAAATGTAGGTGATAATTTCAATTTTTATGACTAAAGAACAAAAGGCTGTTTATTTTATTGTCTTATTTTTGAGCCCTGGGCCTCACTATGTAGCCCACACTGAGCTCAAACGAGATTATCTTACTTTAGCTTTCTGGAGTCAGAGATGTATACCATCTCAGGTATGCTTAATTTTTAAATGAAATTTCTCTTTAGCTTAAACTAGAATTGGGCCAGAGAAGATCGAAAAAGCGATCCCATGTTTGGTACTGTGTTAAGAATATGAGTAGACTCGGCAGGCTATGTCAAAGGGTTATAATTACTCTTAATGTTGACAGCGTTGGAAGATGAGACAGCACAAGGACACAACAGTTCAACCAGATCACGACCACGGGGCAAGGAGGTGCTTTGCGGCTTGCTCCAGTCACTCTGTGAAGTGACTGCGGCTGGAGCACTCTACATGCAGCTGTGCTCATTTTTCTCTCTTCCCCACCGATCTGGATCCCTAAAGGTAAGAGCTGCATGCATCTCACCTACGGATATATCCCAAATGAGTAGCGCAATGCCTGGCGTACAGGAAGCATCAGGGTTGGAACTTCTCAATTTCTAGCTCATCACTATATCATGGGAGAGGGGATACATATGTGGGTTGTCTAAAGACACTTTGGAATTTGTCAGGAACTACTAAAATCTTTGTTTACCAACACACCTTAGACTTTCTGCCCTAACGTTAAAAGTGTTTCCACGGGCTAACTCATCTGGCTCTCTTAAAGAACAAGAAAGACAGCGATGAGTTAAGTTCCACACTAACATCTTATTGTTTATTAACTTCTTTCCAATCCTGTGACCGGCTGGATACAGGCAACTGTGGAAGTTGAATACACAGAACACAGTGGGTTCTTAATAAACACTCACTGGATGATGAATGAGCAAATATTTCTGTCTGATAGCAGTAGCAGTATTTGTTGAATTCACACTGTATATTTTAATCATTTATCTTGATAGCACTGTGAGTTTTTTCAAAGGAAGGTTAAACTATTATTCTAAACAATCTAAAATAATTTAGTACAGATGACTGCCATTAGATGCTTTTGAGACATGCTACTAACTGCAACTCTTTGGAAGGACAGCGACAAAGAAACCATTCATTTGGACACTTCCCGTAATTGCTGATGAAGAATGTTTGTAGTGCACGAGAGGAGGTGGCAATTTTCAAGCTGAAGAGTGATCTGCTTAATTTACAGAGTCAGTCTGAAAAGCACTGGGCACTTGAGTTGGTGCAGAAAACCTGAATTGTTTAGTAATTTCCAGTTTAAAGAGTAGTCGGAAGCAGTCTGACTATTTGCCATGGATACTGATCAGGGAATGTATGAAAGGTTCTGAGCACATTCTCCCTGGGAGCCTAGGCACCCTGTCTGATGAGGTTGGATGCCCTTCAGGGTAGTATGGCCATAGGCCATCAGCAACCACTTTGTCAGACAAAGAGAAGACTAGCAACCTAAAGGTTAATATGAGAAACCAATATCAAAAGTTTATATTTTGGGAACTCATTATGTCAGGCAGTATGTCAAGTTTAAGGGCTCTGAGAAGTAGCTAAGGAGAAAGAGTAGTAGTTTTCATTGTTACAGAAGATGCTATACAGCTCGTTGAAGGAGGAAAGACATCAAACCTGTAAGTTACAATAATGACCAACCTGGCAGGATGTACCCATTTGTGCAGTAACAGCATGAATGCTATGGGATTCACCAACCACTCTTTGCTTGGATCTAAGGTCTGCTCCACAGAATGAAACTCATGCCTGATACTATAAACCTGGCCAAGAACCCATGGCCAGGGAGCACCAGAGCTCTAGGGAAGAACCTACTGTTGTTTTGCTAAATGAACGTAGGGTCACTCTGGGTAGTAGAGTATTAGTTGGCCTGGCACCTCTTGGGTTTGAAACGCAAACGTGTGCACTGGAGTTACCCCTGTCACTAATGCCTACATGATTCCAGGATTGGGTCTTTGTTTCCCTTCATTACTCTTAAACTACGAATGCAATAACTAAGGAGGGAACAGCAGAAGGAGTAAACCCATTCTGGAATCCAACTGCCTGCTTAATCCCACAGGTACCATTGGATATTGGAAACAACCGACTGAAGCTCTCCAGACCTCAGGTTCCCCATTCATACTATGGAGTTAACAAGATTATCTATATCTAATGGACCAAGATGGCTCAGGGGGTAAAAGTGACTGATGTCAACCCTGATGACCTGTCAGAGTTGGATTTTTCAGACTCATGCGGTGGACGGAGAGAACTGACTACAGTAAGCTGGTCTCTGGCTCCTTGCATGCGCCATGACATGTGCACACTCACCCAGACACACAATCGCACGGACACAATAAATAAAAATGTAAAACAATTTTATTTTTCAGAAGATTATCTGTCTCCTCAGACTGCTTCTAGAATTAAATAGGATATGTGTATGCACAGCTCCTTAGTATGCACCGGGGATCTATCACTTCCTGTTTTTATGACTAATTGAAGAAGTGGTCATAGCTCATCTTTGTTGGCTAGAAACAAACAGTACAGGTACCACGGGTATCGGTGGCATCTCTGCAGTTTGAACATTTGTGATTGTAGATCTCTCTCTCTCTCTCTCTCTCTCTCTCTCTCTCCCCCCCCCCCCCCACTGCTAGTGCCATCTTTTACAGTGCGCATTTTATGAAGTTTCTGGCTGAATGATTTCTTTTTATAAAGTGTTTTAAATCATCAGAGCTCTTTCCTATGGGTAATCTCCGTTCACTGTCACGGGGCCCCTAGCAAACAGACCTGAGTAAAATGTCCAAACTCATATTTCTGACAAGGAAACCAAGGCGGAGAGGAGTTGAGTGACTGACCCTCAAAGTCATGTGGCTGGCTCTTGACATAGTATATGCAACTTTTGCCCGAGTCAGTGAAATTATTATTTAATTATCAAAGCCTTAGATGGAGGACTTGTTAAATGGAGGATTCAGAGTCAGGTACAGGAAGTCAATTAAAAAATTGGTTTTTTAATGAGTTTTCAATGACTGGGAAAGTCAGACTGAACAATTAGCCCCAGACGTAAGGCATGAACCTAGCCATTCACACCAAAGGTTTCGCTTGTTTGTTCTTGTTCCACAGTCCTATAGGCGCTTTCCTGTGTGCTTTTGCCCTGTAGGCTCAAGTATGGGCATTAGAAATGAAGGTCATTACTGTGGTCTCTTTGGTGTCTCTACAGTCCTCTGTACCTTATGTATTTCCCTTCTGGCTCATGATAGGAATTCTTGTCCCGCTAAGAATGAATCCCAAGACTTTCTCAAAGGGTAGAATCCATTTCCTGTCCATGTATGCATTTCTAGAGTGACTTTCTTCTTCCTAGAGTGGCTTCCTTTATAGTTTGATCAATTTCAACATAACTTCTTTATTTTTAATTAAAATTTTTTTGTGTGTGTGTAGCTCAGGTGACTTCAAATTCATGGCAATCACTCTGCTTCGGCCTCCCAAGAGCTGGGATTACAGGATGGTGGCACCACCTAGATCTCTCATGATTTCTGACTTGAGTAGGAAGGACAGGACAACCAATGATAACTAGACCTCTAGAATGAGTCAACGGAGTCTAGTGTATCCTCTTGGCCCTCCCTTTCTCCAGTGGTTGCTAGGGCAACTGATACTACAACTCCTGCCATTGCTGCCCTGTGCAGAGCTTACTGGTGTTGTGGCATGTTTGGACTCCACATGTGTGGGCCTGGAGACAGTTGTAGAACTTTTTAGGCCTCAAGTACATACAACATGGAAGTGTACAGGAGTTTGAAGACTTATGGCAAATTTGGGTTCATGGGGATGGAGGATGGAGGCCAATTTGGGGATGTAGCATATGGGACTTTTAAGATGGTCCCTTCAGGTTTCTGAATGGTCCCAGCTGACCATTGTGGTGACCAGCAGAGGTACATCCTCACAATGGCTTCCCTGTCCTAGCCCTTCATCCATTCCACTCTTATCTTTGGCGTTATTTTCTTAATTAAACAAAATTCGTGCAAGCCTTTGCTTCCAACTGCATTTGCGGCAAGGGGACCCAGGTAAGTTATTCAGCTAAACTGATTGATATTAACTAGGTTGGGTCAACGTTATCATTGAATGTACTATACATGAATGTACAAATGAAACTGTCTCTTGACTCATCCACTAGAGAAGGAATGGGGTGGTTGTGGTAAACTACCCTGAAACAGAATAAGGGCTCACATTTTGCCAAATAGTTGCTTTTGTGACCCAAGCTATAGCATTCAACTATCTGTGCCTAATCTGCAAAGCAGAAGCGATGGAATGAATGAATGATGTCATCCACAACACGCCTTCCAGTTCCCTAATCGTACACTGGTGAAATAGAAGCCTGGGTGACTAGGTGTTTAGTCGTTGCCTCTCCCTCATTAACCCACGGGATTGTTTGGGTTGAAAATATGGCCATACTTTAATGCAACTTTAGCCTGGCTCATGGATCCGTCCCCTGGAGGTCTAGATTAGAGAATGAGCTATTCAGAACCTTGAGGACAATAATGCTGACAGAAGGGGAGCGCGGCAGCTTCTGTGGGAGTCAGCAGACATTAGCAGGGGCTGCAGTGGTAAGATAAGAGCAGAGTAATGAGCAAACTGCTCGCAACCAACTTCCTTGACTGCATCCCGCGGTCACTTAGTGACTCCTTGCATCCCTAACAGAGCTTGATAAATGGACTCCAAGAGCTGAGAGTGGTCCCCCTCCCGCACCCCGCTTTTGTCCCTTTAGGAGTTACTTGGAAACTTGGTTTAGAAAATGCTTCTATTTTGAGAAAAATAACACAAGTGCCAGGAAGGAAAAATAAAGGTGTCGTAATATGCTTTTTTCCCCCCCATAAATCCCAAATCCAGGAGCATCAGTCTAGAAAAAGATGGGCGGCCATGATAGTGAAGGCAACCTGAGGGCCACAGAAGATGTGGAATAAATAGATTGTAAAGCAAATGGGGTTGTTGATGTCACCACCCACAATGCTTGTGATATATGTAGAGTATGCTATTGCCATTCTACACATGAGGGAGAACATCTCAGAGCAAGGCAAGGTGTTTGGTGACACATAGCTAGTTAGCGACAGAGCCCAGGGGGTTTTAAAGCATATATTTTTATTGCAATTAAAATTTGTATTTGATAGGCTGGGGAGGTAGTAAAGTACTGATTACATAAGCATGGGAAACTGAGTTTAGTCCCAGCCCCCATGTTAAGGAGCTAGGTGTGCCTTCTCCTCCCACTGGGTCTCCTTGTCCTGCCTTGGTATGATGGTATGTGTCTGGTCTTATTGTAACTTCTTATGCCATGTTTGGTTGATGTGCCAGGGAGGCCTGCTATTCTCTGAGAGGAGGAACAAGGGTGGATCTGGGGCGGAGGGGAGGTGAGCTTGGGGGGGTAGGTTGTGGGGAAGGGAGGGAGAAAAACTGTGGTTGGGGTGTAGTATACGAGTGAAGAATTAAAAAAAAAGTATTTTAAAAAAGGTTCTAGGTGTGGCAGGGCATACTTGTAATCCCGAGGCTAGTGAGAGAGGGTATCCTAGGGCTCATGGGCCAGCCAATCCAGCTTACTAAGTGGTAAGTTCCAGGCCAATGAGAGACCCTGTCTCAAAAAACAAGGTGAACAGCATCTTAATTGACCTCTGGCATCTGTTTACATGTACTGTGCTCACATGCCTGTGCACACGTGACTGATTTTATTTCATGTATGCGAGTACACTGTAGCTGTCTTCAGACCCACCAGAAGAGGGCATCAGATCTCATTACAGATGGTTGTGAGCCACCGTGTGGTTGCTGGGAATTGAACTCAGGACCTTAGGAAGAAGAGTCAGTGCTCTTAAGTGCTGAGCCATTTCTCCAGCCAGCACCAGGTACTCTCTTTTAGCATGTGGATTCTGGATTCAAACCTAGTCAGTTATGGCAGCAAGTGTCGTTACCTGCTGAGCCACCTCACTGGTCATGGATGTAACCTTTTGTATTTGTCAAATGGGAAACAGGCTGCACAGTTAACACATCACGAGCTCTGAAGGTGGTTGAATGAGCTCATCTTGCTGCCTGTGGTCTTTGGACTGAACTTCCCAATGCTCTGCTTCATGTTTCTTTTAATCACCGTGTTTTCATTTTCAAGAGCTTCTCTCTTCAGGCTTCCTCAGATCGTTTCTTACTGTTTAATGGGCTCAGCCTCTGGCCTCCTCAAGGGAACGAACAACTGGGTTTTCTCTATATTACTTTTTTTTTTCTTTCCTGTTTTGGCCTCTGTTTTTCATTAGCGGTACATAAAACCTCTCTGATCTTTGGTTGCCTGTTTGTGTGTCACAGTCAGAAATTAAAGACTAATTTGGAAGCGTGTGTGTGTGTGTGTGTGTGTGTGTGTGTGTGTGAGTATGTGTTAGAATTGCCCATGAAGTAAAAGAAAGCTCAGTTATTGAGTTTTGGATTAAAACATTCCCACCTAAGAATATTTCTAAAATTTAATGGGTAAACATAGACACACACACACACACACACACACACACACACACACACACACACTCCAGCTTTTTATTATGACTTTGAAGCCAACGGCTTTGGGTATATGGTTTCTAGAGCCCCTAACTTCAGAGTGACTGGGTTCTGGGATTTCATTTCAGGAAACCCAGAGTCTTGATCTATTGCAAACCCGGCTGTCTGAGTCCTGCTTCTTTCTCCTATCTTGTGCTTTTTCCTCACTGCAGAACCCTCTTTTTTTATTTTATTTTATTTTATTTTATTTTATTTTATTTTATTTCTCTGGCTTTTCCCAGAGATACACCAAAGCTGGCTTGCTTGTTCATGGTGGTGGAGGGCTTCTTAGTGGCCCTTAAACTCACAAGCAGGCAGTTTCCTTGTCTCCAGGTGTGAGTGCCACATCTGCCTTCCACCGCACTTTGGGCTCCAAGCTCCAAGCACAGCGCTGTAGAACTGGCTGCTCCTCATTCCTGCTCTCTGAAAGCCCTGCCTCTTACTGCTGGGTCATCTACCACCTCTCATTCTCCACTGATGCATTGACTATGGCAGATGGGGTGTGCCCTCTCATTTTATATTTAACCCTTTAAAGACATTTCATATCATTGAGTTCCAAGGAGGAGAGAGACCCTTCAAGCCAGCGGGTTTAAGGGGGAATGGCAGAAAGAAATTTAAACTCAGGCCAATATCACTCACAGCCTTTACTTCTTCCACTGTCCCATATAATAATTCATACAGCAAAGTTCAGTCATAAATGCCTGTGGCAGGAATGCCCACTGTCCATACCAATATCCCCTCTTCCTTTCTCCACTATTGGTAGAACTCCATGGCGATCCAGAATAAAGTCTTCCTTTCCCAACATGCCTTGAGGCTAAATATAGCCACAGAGCCAAATATTGACTAGTGAAATGTAGGTGGAGATGTTAGGTGGCAACTTCTAGCATACCTTAGGAGATGGCCTGAGTTACCTGTTGCCCCCATCTTTATCCTATCTTCCCGTTGGCTCAAGGTGGAGAGTAGGGATGGAGCTTGAGCCACTGTCTCTGGCTAAGAGGTGGACATCACAGGAACGCAGAAGAAGCCTGGGTCCATGAGGACTTCATTAGCCATTGTACCACCAGCAGATGGTGGGTTTCTGGAGAGAAACTGTTGCTTTGGGTCTCTGTGTTCTACAGTTGAAACTAATTACAGATGACACAGAGTTGAGGAACAGTAGGGTTTTAAGGGAAAGTAGAGTCAGAGACAAAAACCTAAAGGTGGGTCAGTTCAGCCAGATGCTAAAGCAGGGATGGGGACCGGATTCTGTGTAGCATCGACGATCTGATTGTGGTTTAAGGGTCTTGTTTCAAAGGATAAGATGTAGTTAGACATGACCAAAGTAGACAGAAACTACAGGGAGAAATGAGAGACAATAATGCAAAAAGAGTGAGGCCAGAGACGTGGCTTAGTGGTGAAGAGCGTGTTGATGCACAAAACCTGACTTAGGTTTCCAGCACTCGGGCCTCATGGCTCACAGCTGCCTGTAACTCCACCTCCAGAGAATCTGACACCCTTTCTCTTCTGGCCTCCATGGATGCACAACTCATGTGTGTACCTGCCCGCATATAATATGCATATAACAAAAAATCTAAAACCTTTTTTTAAAGAAAAGAATGAAAAATATAGAGGGAGGAAATAAGGAAGGTTTTGGACAGTCAAGCTAAGTTTAAGGTTTCGTTGATGGTTGGATGGATGGAAGTTGGGGATACGTGTCTACGATGCAGGGAGTTACAAAGAGGTATTTCAGACCCTCCTACCTGTAGGTAACTCTCGTTGGTACAACGCAGACATGAGGTCAGGAAGAGCATCTCATGCAGAGAAAGTAGTGTGGGTTACAGAACTCAGAGGAAGAAAGGTTAGAAACCTACAGAGGATCTGGAGGAGGAGAAGAAAGGAATATCTGGCTGTTGGGGAAGTAAAGAGTAGAACTTGACATTGAGAAATCAGTAAGTATTAATGTTAATAAAGCTAGGAAAGGCCAGAAGTCTTCAGTGACCACTGACAGAACAATTTTGGTAGAACATGGGGGTAGACCCGCTGTTCTATATATAAATCTCAGAGAGGAGCACGGAACATGGGTTTCTAGTAGTGTTCCAACCATGAATGTTGTTCATGGCTATTACAGAGACAGATAACACTTTGGAAACAGCCGTCATTAGAAGCACATGAAATCGCATGACCAGCACTTAGCCTCAGAGTCATGAGTTCGAAAGCAGGCTCATCAGTCATAAGAAAGACTTCAAACATGCCACTGTTAGCCACTAATCCTTGGAGTGTATGCGCCATCTTAATGACCTTCAGTTAGATAAGGGAAACGCTGATAGCAATGCTGGAATAATATGCAACATTCAGTGTGGAACCAGGAATTCATTAAAGACGGGATGCCAGTGTCCATTTGTTAGATGGACAGCGTGCCAATACCTACTCAAAGTAGAGCGTGAGGTCTGTGGCTAATATTGACTGCTTCAGGAGCTGCATGAGGTCACTGTATTCCTTGGAGGACAAATTAGCAAAGATGTTGTGACCCTGTAATGAGAAGGCAGAACATCACAAAACACACCATTAAACCTGTAGTTGATGACTGCATGTTTTTCCTATATTAAAAAACAAATTTAAAGTTTAGTAGCAGTTTTCCTTTTTTTTCTTATAGATTCATTTTTCTTTCTATTTATGTGTGTGCAAATGTCTGGATGGATGTGTGGGATCCATGTAAGTGTATGCAGGTGCCCACAGAGACCAGAAGAGGGCATCGGACCCTCTGGATCTGGGGTTACAGGTGGTTGTAAGGTACCTGACTTGGGTGCTGGAAACAGAACTCAGGTTCTCTGGAAGAGCAGCAAACATTGCTCTTAACTGCAGGCCTTCACTCCAGCCCAGAGCTTAATAAAAAGTTTTACAAATACAAACAGATGTCCTGGCAAACAGAGGAGCTAGAAAGTGAGTTGCTTCAGGGGAGGCCCACCAAAGACCACTTTATAATCTGTTGGGTATGGAAGGGAACTCTGAAAACACACAAACTTGTATTGTTTCAGATATGGAAATATGTGGAGAAAAAGTGGGCTAGACATTTGGGAATTTTTCTGATCCAGAAACAAATACTAACTACCTACTAGTAAAGACTTAGCTGGCATCCTAGAAATCTTTGCTGTGGTGCCAAATGACTTTGAGGGAGAGAGAGGCCATTAGACATTAGTTTCTCAGTGGGAAGATTTAGACAATAAAAGCTTTGGGAGCAAATAGAGACATTTTTGGGACTCTACTAACCATTAATACCTGTTAATGGGAGAGGCCAGAGATGTGGTTAAACAGCGTTCAACACACAGGAGATGCCAGTCAGAGACCTACCTCTCCTGAAGAAGTGAGGAACCCTGCACTGAACTGTCAGGGTGCTTCGGTGAAGCGCGTGCTGGATTAAATTCACGGCGCCGGGTATCTATCTGCTCAACAGCTAGGATGAGGATGCTATTGTCTGGGTGCAGTGAAGCTCTAGTGATGATTTTTACCAAAGACTGCAATACAGCTTTACCTCATGCTACCAGAGAGCACTCTTGTTCTCTCCAGAAGCCGGCTCACTTGGCAGCCATACCCCCTTGTTAGTGAAACGGGAAACCCTTCGGCAGTGTCACTGTCATTGACTTCAGGTACTTGCCAAGTCGGGCTTCTTTGATCTGCTTTTCTTAGCATGAAAAATGAACTCACAAGCATATGTGGCCTGGCTGGGAAGTGGACCAATTTGAACCTAGGACCGAGAGCCAGAAGATGATACGGAAGGGAAGGAGCAAATGGCTTCTTAAGAATAAACTATTCTCCGTGAGAGGTAAATTAATTTATCTGGGGAACCAGAATATCAATTAGCAATTTCATTTTAATCAAGCACTTAGGTGATAAGCTGCTTTGCTGAGCTAATTTATCTCATCCGGTGAGCCCTCTGCTCCTGACTACAGGATGTTGGGTCTACCTGGGACCAGGTCCAATATTAATAGCAGTTTTTTAAGTGTACTCTCCTAGGCCTGATCCAGTGATTAAGAGGACAAAGAATTCAAGGAAAGCTAGAGGATGATTTTTGCCCAGGGTTTTCTTCTACTTTGTCTGAGCATCAGCTCATGGGGAAGTTACAGCCAAGTATTCTGGAGCCTGGAAAAAAGTGGTTTAAAGCTTTGGGGGAAATGGTTGTCTGGATTCAGCAACAGACCCAGCATCACCCAGTGGAATTAGGAGCAAGTCAGAGTGGAGGTTTGCATTCAGACAAGAGAACCCGCCTGCACTTGAAGGTCCGTCCTGGTTACCTTGTGACATGCGTTTTACTACTTAAAAAGGACATGGTAAATAGTACTGGTCTTGGGGAGTAGGAAGCTAGGACAAAGTTAGTTTGTATCAGTGCATCACTGAACATGCAAATTGGTCTTGAACAACAAGTCTCCCACAACTACTGCTTTCAGCCTAGGTTTAGGGAACAGGTGAGCAGGGCATAGGTGGAAACCAGGTGTGGAGAATGAAAGGTCTACAGCAAGCTTCCTCAGGCCCTCTAGCTTCTGCATGTCTGTGAAAACTGGGAAGTGGGACAGTGGTGACATCTGCCTTCCTGATGGCAGAATGGAGTGGACCCTGGGACCCAGGGGTTCAGTGCCTTATACTTTTGCTGGTCATTATCACTCGGAAGAAGCTGGAGTGGAGGCTGACCAATGTGTCACGCTTAGATGACACAAACCTTGGGGGGGGGATGGGCTGTTTATGATCTGTGATTACAGATGTGGGCTCTCTGGGGGGACTCATCACACTTGCCAGAAAAGAGCAAACCAAAGCCCCTGCTGTCTTTGCCCCCCTGCAGCTCTCAGCTGACATGTGGCTTTTCTATTCCAGAGCCATAGCCGACAGGAAGCTGGCTCCCTCAGTTCCCATGGCCCTTACCTAGGGGCTTTATTCTGAAATGGAAACGCAGCCCCTCTGGCCTATCCCACGTTCAGGCTTTGGAGTGGTGGTCTCTATTATAAGATTGAAGGCTTCGGTTATATTACAGAAGACATGCTTTCTCAAGATAGTGTAGAGTTAAAAAAAAAAAAAGAACCCTCCATATTTAATGATGGCATTCCAGTGAAGCAGGGTCTTAATGGTGATAATAATAATAATAATAATAATAATAATAATAATAATAATATGGTGTAGGTAGAGAGTTGACCAATAATGGGGGAGAGATGATCCCTTCCTGGCCTAAAAATAAAAAATGTTTGTATGCCTTTGGAAAATTAAACAGGTTCTTCCTGGCAAGTTAGAAACTCAGCTGCCGCAGCCAGAGTTATTTTCTGGTTTCTGTTTTTCTCTGCAGAGAGAAGCCAGCACTCCACCGTCTAAGTCCTGTGTTGCTGCAGGAAGTGAAACAAGGCCCTTGGCCTTAGCCCTGGCCTTGGGGTTACTAACCGTCTCTCACTTTCAAATGCAGTCCTACGAAAAACTTTAAGTTCTTTCGTCTTTTATTCTCAACTTCACTATTGAAGCTTGACTCTTACTGTGTGTCCTTTAACGAAGGCAAAACGATGCTCTGTTAATAAGCAGTGTCTCTGCCTGCTACGCTGTAAGTGGATCTGCATAACCTCCAGTGAGGCCAGAGGAGGCAGCTTAGACCCTGAGCAAGGCTTTTGACATGTGATAGGCTCACAAAAGGCACGAAAGTCTGAGTTTAACTTAAGCACAGCCTCCTGCTCCCGTGGATTTGTACACGGCACAGCACAGAGAGAGCGGGGATCGCTTAGTTGGCCTTCTGTGGAGGGGAGAAGCCGAGCGAGTCGCACCTCACTCTGAAGGATCATCACAGCATGGTTAAAATGGTGATGCTCCAAGGTCGCCGAGGTCCCGTAGAGCTGGGCCAGTGCAGAGTCACTCCTGAAAGAGAACAGAAGGCTGAGTAGGCGGGGCCCTTCAGCTCACCATTTCCCATACCAGCCCTTTGGACTGCTCTGCTCTTGGCAGTGGAGCATGCGCAAATGCATTCCAGTTAACTGTGGGTGGAGTTCATTGTCTCTTAAGCGAACTTTGAGATAATTTTCTGTGTGTTCAGATGGATGCCATGGGTGATACACAGTCAACAAGACCCAGTCCTGGACTTTGATGAATCTACAGAGTAGTGAGAGATAAGATGTGATCAAGAGCAAATGAGCAAGTGTAAAACATGTAGTACAGATCCCAAGTGCTTTGAGTGTGTGTATATGTGTGTGTATGCATGTATGTGTGTGCCTATGTGTGTGTGCATGTTTGTATGTATCTGTATGTGTGTGTATGCATGTGTGTGTGTATATGTGTATGTATATATGTGTGTGCATGTGTGTGTATGAGTATGCATATATATGTGTGTGTATATCGATGCGTGTGTATGTGTATATATATGTGTGCTATAACTCTTGCTTCCCGATCCATGTAGGCTTCATGAACTAAGCCTTATAAATCTTCTGAGTTCGCACAGAGACTTTCTCATTTCATATGTGTTTGACTTTCCTCTGGAAAATACTTGGACGATATTCTGCAGCATCTTTGTTATTTATTCAGCATAAATTTTAACACTCTCTGTTGAGGGTTCCTCACCCACTCTCGGATCTCACTGCAGAAGACTAGAAAATTCCTTGGACTTGAAGTCGCAGCTCTTCCTTCAGTAAGTAGACTTGGGTGGCTATTAGACTTAAGGCCCAGTTTCTTTGTCTCTAAAATCATGCCAGCACTGTCTGTCTCATCTGTTGTTTATGACACTACAATAAAACGCTCGAAAGTGCCTGTCACAGTGCCAGAAAGGGAGTAGAGAGGAGTCTACATTAATTATTAATAGATAATTAAAACACACACAGACATTTCCATTTTAAATGAACACAAAGTTCACTGATACCTAAGGGGGTTACTGTATTATCTATAAATTCCACTTATGTAGAACAGCCTATCCCTCAACAATGCCAGTTCAGTAAAGTATTTTAGAATGTTCCAACAGTTCATCCCCTAGCATTTCTTTGGATTAAGATTTGGTTCAGAGAGACCCAGGGAATCAAATAGCCATTCTAGGGCTCAGTTGAGGATACATCTAGGTCCTGGAAGTCTTTGCTTGCTTATTGTAGAAAGTTTGCAGGCTCGAAAGGACAATTTGGCTTTAACTTGCAAAGGCTGGAGATTTTCAGCTCGTAGCCTGTCCTGCTGGCGAGAGAAGGAAAGGCTGCCCGAATACACAAGAACAGCTTCCATCCCAGCTGCCTTGTGCTGTCGTGTGAAACCGTCAGTTTCAGGGCTGCTGAGGACATACGATCCTTGGAGAGACTCAGCGCCACTCAGACTAGGAGAAGCAGCAGCAAGGTTAGGTGGAGCAGAACTTCTGATCAAGACGGTTGATGACGGAGGGGACTGGATTTTAGTTACTTTCTGAAGTCTTGCCCAAGTTTACTACATCATCTAAGAATCGGACAAAGGTCGAGCTAATCTATGGATGGGTTAACATTTAAGGTCAGTTGCCATTTGTCTTACGTAGAACGCAAGACCAGGACAACTCAGACGGACTCAGACGCTGAGCTTCTGTGTGCCCATCATCAGTGAGTGCCTACCATGTCCTGAGGATCACACTATTTAATGCGTAACTCTATTGAGTCGTGATGGCAACTACAAAATAGGAATTATTTTCTCACTTTACTCCAAAGAAATAGAGGCTTAGAGAAGTGCCATGGCTCTTGTAAGATCGCACAGACGTCTAGGTCTAGTTTGAATCTAATTTGCAAGCTTCCCATTACAGCGGGTGAATGAGAAGTATAGCACACACTTCTGATGTTCTATTCTTATGAAGCTGTTGGCCACCCAGGAAAGGAGCTTTCAAAACACAATTCAGAATTCTACTGGCGTAGCTGTTAACCACAGGCTCCAACCCCAGTCCCCTCATTCATTTCTGTTAACTGGCTCGTTCTGGTGTCCTTTGCTCATGGGTGTGAGTCACTGGGAAGAGGAGGAACATCTTCTGCCTTTTTACTCCTGTTGGTTTAGCAGACCCCAGAAATATTAAGCTAGCGAGATGTTCACAAGGCACTTGTGTTTTCTTTGTTCAGGATGGATGAAGGGGTGCTAGGATACCATATACCAGGCATCTGAGTCCCGCTTTGCTCTGCATTTCCTCCCCTTGTCCCCGTGGTTTCAGATCGCTATGCTCCAGCAGGATGGTCAGGGTCTTATTACGAGATTCTGAATTTGCTCCTTCCTATAATTCCAGATCTCATTCAGTACGGGAGATATGTAAAATTACTAATGTGGTTTCAGTGCAGGGAGACACTAGAATTCATTCATCCATCCATGCATGCACGAATACATGGATGTGCCCATCATTAATGTAGCTAACAAGCACCATTGACTTTTGTTTTGTCAGGTCCCCAAAATGTGAAGCACAGATGTGTAATTCGTGGGTCCCACCTGCAGGAAGCTCACAGTCTCCTAGATTTATGTAGAATTCCTTCTCCAATCAATCCTGAACTAAAATACTCAGCCTCTAGTAGGCAAGAAGCCATCTTAGCATGCAGAGAGAATGGAGCTGATACTAACTTTAGTGAAGTTATTGAAGCAATACTTCCATTTCACACGGACTCCTGGTTTGTACTATATTGTATGTGATTCCTACCAGTATTTCTAAGATTTCAAGCCTCCCAGTGCTTTCCTTCCTGGCCAAGAATCATCAGGAATTCTGTCTGCCATGCTCTTCAGTCCTCACATACTGTAGATGTCCTAGGATCACTGACAGCAAACACCAGTTTAAATAAAACAGGAAATAAACATGATGGCAGAAGATAAATCTGTCAGGGCTTTGTCAATAAACATTCTGTAGACTATTACTTCTTTGAAATGCCAAAAGATATGATGGGCTGAAGTATAAAGGGTTCCAATGTCAAATAACTTAAGAGAAATGCTGGCTTTAAAAGCCTCAAACTTACTGTAGGGTTCCCCAGTGGCATGGATAAACAGGGAGGGGAGGGGCATGCAGCCTTGGGAGTCCTAACTGATCATAAAGCACTTACTAAACAGCTCATGTCTTTCATGTAAAACACTGTATAAACATATACTCTCACCATCAGTCACAGGGGAACACTGACTTTAACACTGCATCTCATTTTGATTGTCTGTGGTAAATGTATCCATCCTATGACTGGCTTTGGGCATATACCCCATAGCTGCAGAAAGGTGATCATATACATTTATATGCATTTGTGTGTACATGCATGGGATAGGGGAAGGAGGAGAGAGGGAACATGGTACTTTATAAATGGGAATATTCCTGATGTGCATTATTGCTTGGGTCGACCTAAACACTGGAACCTTTCATTTTTAGACTGTCAGTACAAAAGGGGGACGTATTCCAATGTAAAAGGGACAGCTCTGTTTCTACAGACATTCATTGCTTGGTGCAGACACTCAAAGTCCATGCACACCGAAGTGAAGCGTCCATACATCCCCGAGATGCATGTTCTTGGAGGAAAGAAAAGCTAAAGGCAGTGTGCAGCCATGGTTTGGAGGAGACTTTAAAAAGGCAAACTATGGAAGGTAATTAGGAAGCTGGGAATTGCTAGAAGGTGGTGCGGAGTGGGATTAGGCTGTCAGGGCAGATTAATGTGCCCCAGTATTTCACTTCTGGGACCTGGCCGAAAGCGACAAGATGGGTTTTCATTCCCAAGAAATGAGTGTAAGAGATTATGCTAGAAATGAATAGGAGGGGTCTCCTAGGAGAATAGACCACAAAGCTGGGCCGTGCTGATATTTAATCATCAGGGGCAGCTGTAATAGAGAGGGGGATGAGTGGGCAATGCCGTCCCTGGAGGAAAGAGAGACGAGCAATTTCAGAGCGCTGTGGTATTGGTGGCCTCGCTACCTATTGATCATTCACGGCACGCTCTCCAATACTTAAAAATTAAGGGTAAAATATGAAAATGCGAAGGTTCACTTATCAGAAAGGCTAAGGGTATAAATCAAGTTGTGCTCTAACTAAAGTCATACTTTTTTATTGTAGAGGCATTTTGCATTTTATATAGTAATTTGTCCCTTGCTAAAAGTCTCCTATGTGTGTGTGTGTTTTTAAATAGTCTTACAGATGACAAAAAGGTAGCCTGTGCTTTGCCACATAATAGCTGCGGCATTTAAGTTCTGTTGCTGAAATCATCCAAAAGGCTAAGATTAGAGTGTGAAAAGTTTAAGAGAAGGGTTTGTCTGCTGTCCATCCTGCTTCTCCCAGAATGCTTAGCACAAGACCTTGAACCCAGAAAAACATTCCATTATTGAAGAATGGAAGAGGACCAAAGGAAACGAATTTCCTCCTATGGCTTTTAAACAATGGTGCACTCATCGAAGGAATCTTATTCTAATCTCTAGACAGTCCTGTCAAAAGTCTCTTCTGACCTTCACTCTCAAATGGAGTCTTAACTGAGGTCACACTAGCAATAAGTGTTGCAAATCTCATCTTAACTTCACTGGATAGTAGCAGGGCCAATGGAAGGCTACAAGCTGGAAAATTGGGTGCAAGAGAATAACTTGGTTTGAGGAGACACTCTGTGCCATCTTCTTAGAGCTGGTAGAGTTGACCGCAGGACCAGAAGATACAAAAAAGGCCTGATGACAATGATGTATTATTTTCCTAATACCTGTGAAAGTTGTTCAGTCCCAGACAACTGACCTGAGATTTCAGACCATTCATTTCTGTTTTTGCAAGATTACGACATTGAAAGATGTGAAAGGTCTAACAGTTCCTCAGTTGTTACAGGCCTACATTTTGAGTGGCTGGATGTCAGGATATATTTCAGCTTTCTTAAGCTTATCTGGCAAGACGGTCAATGACCAGAAAGCTCAGTATCAACAGTCCAAGAGGGACGTCACAAAGTCAAAGGAAACATGGATGCAAAGGTTCGAGAGTGGCTTCTGGACCTGGGGAGCCCAGACCCAATTGCCACAACACCATATCGGTGGAGGAGTTTGCACAAGCCGCAAAATGGAGACAGAGCTATCTACAGAGCTATCTCTATTGTGTTCGAGGGCTTAGCAGAGTTAACAGTCACATTGCCATTTTCCTTGTCCCAGGGACTGGTATTTGCAAGAAAGAAAAGATAGAGAACAATGGGCTTCATCAGGAAAAGGCTTCTTTAAGTGACGCAGGAACCCTGACTCAGTCAGAAGAATGGCTGAGTGCCCCGGATAGGAAAAGCCCTGGGGAGAGGCAGGGTTGGAGTCTGATTTAAAAAAAAAATGTTCTCTACATGCTGTCTTTAGGCTTCTCTCTCTCCATTATCTCCCTCCCCCACTCCTTTCTATAGACTGGCCTTCTTGCTTCTCTCATCCACTTGGTATGTAGTCATCATAGCATCTCCCAATGGCAGCCCCAAGTTGGCAGGGGGCTGCAGCTCAGTTCTCTACAGCTAACCAATGCAATGCGTGAGCACGCTCAGCAGTATCTTCTTGGCTCAACTTTTAATAGGGATGAACTCTTGGTCTAATCTGCTGAGGGGCGGATGTTGAGAAGAACTCCCTGTTCAGTGCGATATACTGACTAGCTGCAGTGGTCAGTGGTACTCCGGGATGCTGTGTCTTGTGCCCATCTCTCTTCAAAAGGACACACAGGGACTTTATTCCTGGTTTACAGACACAATTCTAACTGGTTAGCTCTTCTTTTTGCATCACTGGTAACATGGTAGCTGGCTGGGAAGAGGGTCCTAGAGGGAAATTCACTGACAGAATATCGTTGGCATGGAAAAGAGGAATTTTTGAAAAAAAAAAAAAAGGAAATTTAAACAAACTTTAAGAACTGTCAAAAGGAGCACATGGTGTCCACAGTAACAGGCTTCAAGCCTTTGCCACC
Source organism: Mus musculus (assembly GCF_000001635.26). Taxonomy (NCBI): domain Eukaryota; kingdom Metazoa; phylum Chordata; class Mammalia; order Rodentia; family Muridae; genus Mus; species Mus musculus. The sequence goes on from NC_000068.7 coordinate 76,056,193, forward strand.
GCATCAAACCTATGTATTTAAAGGCTGTGTTTCACCATCTGCATCTGTAAAAGGCCACATTTATTTAAAAAAATCAAGAAACTCTATTGAGAAGGTATATTAAAATACATACAATTCATCCAGTTACTATTCAGTCTTCCAGTAAACATTTCCTGTGTGTTTATTATGCTCCTGTCAGCAATCAAAATGGAACAGGATACGTGCTTTTGAAAGGACATTACCAGGGCACCATGAAGGCAAGACACAATACCAAGGGCAGGGTGCATCGGCTAGACCCCTGGAAGTGGTGTGTGCAGAGAAGGGCACCGGAAAGAGAGGATCTGCTCTCTGAGAGCAAGTCCCTTCTGGGTAAGCCAGTGCTAAGCCAGAGAAATGAGCCGGGGTCTGATTTAAAGGAGTCGTAAGAGGCTAAACTAAGGAATATGAATATCTAAAACTCGTAGGAGGCCTGAGGATGAAGCAGGAGTTTGATATGAACACTTTTGTGTGCGAGAAAAGGGATTTGTCAGATTACCAAGAAGGCATGAGGAGAGCTGAGAGCCAAGGAAGCACAGGTTGCCCCAAGACTGCAGAAGAGGGGCTGGCTCTGATGAGAGGCTATCGAGGCTGCTAAATAACTCATCTGTTCCCTGGGATAGAGACTAAGAGAAAGAGGGACACAGACAAAGGGGAAGACTAACAACTGGAGGATCCGGGGTCTTCAAGTAGGAGGCTCTTCCCACAGTTGGTAGAAGCATCTAGAGATAAACACATGTGAATTAGGCTCTGAGCAATGCAGCCAGGGCTCGGGAGTGGGTGCGTGGATGCCCTGCACAAATAGTCAAGGGAACAGGAGAGCACGGTGGGCCACAGGAGGCCTGGAGGCAAACTACGGAGGAAGGCTACAAAGGTAGATAGAGATCTTTTATGAGGAAAAATTGAAGAGAAGTTCTGGAAGGAGGCAGTGAGAAAACACAGCCCATGGGTAAGCTGGGCCAACAACGGAGGGCGTGAGACAAGTACAACAGCTTTGGAAATGGGTCACCGGGGGCAGCTCTGCTTGTGAGATGGGATCTAAAGCCCTGTGCAAAGGAAGGTGTTAGCGGGAGCAAAAGGAACAGCATAGACATTTTCTCAAAAAACTTGGAAAGAAAGAAGGGAAGACAGCGGTCACTAAAAAGGACACTTGCATGTGTGCGTGCATGTAGGCGGTGTATATTTCAAGGCGGGGCAGAGCTGTTCATGTTAATTAGATGCAGAGAACCCACAGACAGGGAGGCATAGATCCAGGAAAGAGGAGGGAGATTGATGGTGAAAGTCCCCCAGAGGAGAGGCAGGAGAGGTCCCGAGCTGGAGGGATTAGCTCCAGAGACAGGAAAGACCGGCATTTTCACTGAGATAGGAGGGAAAGAGGGAAGAACTGGGAGGGATAGAGAAGTGTGGGTGGCAGGGGAGGAAATGGAGAGAGTTCTCGATTGATGGCCTCAATTTTCTCAGTCAAGTAGGAGGCAAGGTGATCTGTAGAGCAGTGTGAGGAGGCAGTGAAGCTTGGGCGGAGAGAACACCAGGGGTATGTAACAGCTGAGGGCAGGCTGAGCGGGTGGAGTCCGGAGTGCGCAGCTGGGTTGAGGAGATGTATATCCGTTGTGTCTCAAGCTTGCATAACTGTGATATTTTTCTCCCAGGGCTTTGACAAGTCCGGGCAGGGCAGCAAGAAATTGAATTGTCAGACTGAACTAAGGCTGGGTTTTTGCAGGCTGGATGTCATGGAGGTTTAAGAGGGTTGAGGAATTGTCAGGTAGTGAGTATTGAGTGAGGAGGGAAGCTTGAAGCGCTGGGCTGTAGGATGAAGGATGGAGAGAAGGACTCTCAGTCAAGACAGTTTGCCAGACCAGATCAAACACAAGGGCCCAAGACATCAAGGTCTGACTCAGGAGGTGTTTAGGGCATAAAAGGAAGGACTAGCTGAAAGCAGCCAGTTGACTCACAGTGGGTTCTTGGGATTTCACTAGAAGAGATCTACCTTCTTTGAGAACTTTGAAATCTGTCATCTGAAAGCTAATCCCACCTCTCTATAGAAGCCTATCTTACTGTTGCCTTCCCATATGAAACAAGTCTCCACAGTCCCTGGGCATCTTAGCAGATAGCTAGTTCAAAGGAACATTAAAACGTGACCTGTGACCTCATTGCAAGAGTCCTGGGGTTGAACTGTATTTCTAACACGCCTAAGTCCTGTGGCCCTTGCCACAATGTGAGCCACCGAGTAGTGGCTTTCTTGACCAGACAGATTGGTCTATCTAGGTGACTCACGTGCAGAACAAATAGTCGATTACCCATCCCCGTGTTTATGTGATTCCTTTGTCTGTTTCCATCTTTTCATGGGACGAGGAATGGGAAGAGCAAAGCAATCTTTGCTTCATTAATCTTCCTGAGACTTTTTTTTTTTTAATTCTAATCATCTCAAAACCAGATTTGAGAGTAGCAGGTCCAAGTGGCTTGTCACGGGATGGAGGCAAATAGGCTGAGAGGGAAAGAATAGGCCTTTGAAAACCTCAACTGTGCTCTCTGACTGAGGTCAGCAGAGACAGACCAAATCAACAAGCATGACACGGAGGGCAAATTTGCAATTAAAAGAAGAATGGGGAATTATAAAGATGGATGGGCCCCCATGACATGCATGCCCAAGCCTGCGTGGCCTTGGCCTCTGATGCCAGAAATTAATGCTTTAACTCCTTAGCACTTGTCACCTTTGGCTCCGAACAGAAAGGCAAATGCATTAAAATCACAAGAATTAGAACACTTACTTAGCTTGGAAGGCATTGTTGGTTCCCCTGTGGTCGAGGTCATGACACAGGCATCCCACAATCACCGCTAAAATTTCCACCTCGGTCAGAATCTCTTGGAACCCAGCAGTCTGGGAAGAAGGGGACAAGGGCTAGTCAGTGCCAGGGGCAGGAAGGCAGCAGCAGTCGGCTGGTTTCATGCCCACATCATTTAAGGAAATGATTAGCTGTCACCCTCTTAGATGACAGTGTGTTGAGTGGTCAGTTGCTCAGCCTAAGGTCCCCACAGTGAGGGATTCGCTTGCTGTTGCATCAGGACCAAGTTCAGTCTGTTTTATTCCCCCTTTTTAAGAGGATTGTCGGTCTCCACATGGACAGTCTGGGAAAGGCCCTGAGTGAAGTGTGTTTTGACATTGCACACGGTACGATAAGCATTGTATTTAGAAGTAGGAAGGTGTGAAGGGACGTTCAGAACTGAAAAGCTCCAGCCCCCAGCTGTTACTTTGAGGGTCAGCAAACAGAACAAAACCTTGCTTTGTAATACGTGGGGTAATAAAGAAAGAAGTACTCACACTGCTGTGTGATGGTGTTCTAGAATTATCTTATAAATCTCTTAGTACATATTGGGCTGATGAACAGATTGGAATGCATACAGGTAAGTCCTAGAAACTGAGGGTTGGACAACCCAGGCCTGAGCGTCAAGGGGCGTGCACACTATTTGGAAGTCTTTGTTTCTGATCCCGGTAGCTGTGTGGACTATGTGGCTGGGGTGCAATTCCTCCTGGAAGCAGTTTTATGTCGTTACGGGCAGGAAAACAGAACCAGCCCTCCAGCTCCAGCTGGCCCTTTCATTAGTTTGGAAGAGGAAACACGCCTTTGGGAGAAAGATCTGCTCGCCTTCTCCATCTGAAGCGTTTGCTGCCCCCCCCCCTTACACTGTAAGTCTCCTGGTCCATTACTTATTAAATTCTCTATCAGAGGGTAGGAGGGGGGAGTGCGGTTGAAATGACTTTCCATGTAAGCTCTCAGATCACGGGCTAATACCTGTAAGACTTTTAGGGCAATGAAAACTTTTTTTTTTTAAAATTAGTTGTGGTTTTAATACGGAAATAACTGAGCGATGGATTCCTGCATTGGCAATTTTATTTCTCAAAACTGACTTGGTTCCCTGGCTAAGTTTGGAAACACACATGACATCACTTATACAACCAATGAAAATGTTCATAAAGTTGTCCGAGGCTATGAAGTAGTCCTTGCCAAAGCTTGTGAACAGCCTTGGTTTTAAAACTTGTTGGATGTTATTTGTTGTTATGTTATTACTCGTAATAGTTTTCTAAAGCCATACTAAGAAGCATAAAGCTGAAAGTCTGCAGTCTCCCTCACTGTTCATTATTCCTGATTTGTAAAGGAAACCAGAGTCTCTTAAGTATCTGGTGACATCACCCCATATTGCTACACAATATACATGCGTCTTAGCACTTGATTCTTTACCAAATATTTACACACTCATTTCTATGCTGCTAGCAATTCTCCTAAGACTTTTCAACTGCTTAACTTACTTGGTGAATGAGGTAATAGCTACTATTATCCTTGGTTATGACAAAGAACTGAGTCACGGGGAGGCTCTGTCCTGTGCCTAAGGCTCACAAGGAGCATCTTCCTAGCATCCCTCCCAGCATGCCTTGAAGCACTGATGGTGTGGTGGTGGATGGGAGGTGATGGGTGGTCCCTGCACCTCCCTTCTATTCCCAATGTAATCCATGCCCAGAGCTTTCGTCATGGTCACCCTGTAAGTACTGCCCACTGCCCAGCCGACCGATACACTGTAACCGTTTTCTTAAATTTCTGGAGTCCATATTTCTTTCAAACAGCTATGCCTTTCCATGTCCTACACGACTTTGTAAAATATCTATTAAATAATTTTGAAGAGACTCCAAAGCTTCACACTTATGTGATCCTTCGTGTCTTGAGGGTGGTCAGGTCTGGTTTGCCCCCTCCCTGAGGGATGATCTCTTATCTCTTGTCTTCTGTGGCTTTCCTCAATGTCTGCCTCATTTTGCAGGTTTCATAAGCAAGCGTTGTCTGTTTCTTAGGGAGGCAGGTGTTCTCAGGTTTTACATGGTTGGGGTCGGGGGCAGGGGCCTTATTCTATCTTCACACTCAACTGTTAGTCTGCCTAACAATTCTAGGGGAAGATAAGTTCTCTCAGGGTTCTAAGAGACTAACTTCTTTACTGGCTGGCTTACAACATTGCTTTTGGGAAGAACACGCCAGCCTCATTCCTGATATTTTTAGTGTCAGATTGCTTGTTTCTGAATGTCCTCTATCTTCCCCGTGTTAGCAATTCCTTGCCGACGTGCTTGGTTCAGAGAGCACCTCGTCATTCCTTTTACGTTGTACATCTAACCTGCAGGCTCTGCTTCTCCAGCACATAGCTCCTCGGGTCTTTCTGTTGTTGTTTTTCTTCAGTACACTTTAAATTACCCTTTTTCTTATTTATTTATTTATTTATTTATTTTACTCTTTGTGCTAGGCATATGGTTCTTAAATCTGAGAAAAACTTTTCATTTCTTTTTTTAAAAGTTACCTCCTCCTCTTCCTCCTCCTCCTCCTCCTCCTCCTCCTCCTCCTCCTCCTCCTCCTCCTCCTCCTCCTTCTTCTTCTTCTTCTTCTTCTTCTTCTTCTTCTGCTTTTTGGTTTTTCGAGACAGGGTTTCTCTGTGTAGCTCTGGCTGTCCTGGAACTCACTTTGTAGACCAGGCTGGCCTCGAACTCGGAAATCCGCCTGCCTCTGTCTCCCAAGTGCTGGGATTAAAGGTGTGCGCCACCACCGCCTGGCTAAAATTACCTTCTTTAATAGATTTTAAATTTCTTTTTATTTATTTTTTATTAGACATTTTCTTTATTTACACTTCAAATGTTATCCCCTTTCCTTGTTTCCGCCCTGAAAACCTCTATCCCATCTCCCTTCCCTCTGCTCACCAACCCACCCATTCCCACTTCCCTGTCCTGGCCTTGGCATTCCCCCACACTGGGGCATGCAGTCTTCACAGGACCAAGGGCCTCTCCTCCCATCAATGTCCCACAGGGCCATCCTCTGCTACATATGCAGCTGGAGCCATGAGTCCCTCCATGTGTACTTTTTGATTGGTGGTTTAGTCCATGGGAGCTCTGGGGTACTGGTTGGTTGATATTGTTGTTCCTCCTATGGGACTGCAAATCCCTTCAGTTCCTTTCGTCCTTTCTCTAGCTTCTCCATTGGGAACCCTGTGCTCAGTCCAATGGTTGGTCACTTTAAGGAGTGGGTTCTCTTATTCCACCATGTGGATACAATAACTTGAATTCAAGTGGCCAGTCTTGGGCAGCCTTTCCTTGCTGAGCTGTCTCACCAGCGCTTCAAATTTTTTTTTCCCTGTTGTATATGAGCAGAATTATTGAATACTGATTTCATTATTTTAAGATCTTTTCTCTTTAATCTCCTGTACAGACTATTCTTTCTTCCTGTGAGTTTTACATTTGTGAGTATTTTCCTGCTTCCTTTCCAATACTGTACTGTTCTTCTCCCCCTGATGTATTATCTCTTTTCCTACCTTTCTGAAGAAATTGATAATGTTCCTCGTAATTTCTTTTGCTCCTTTGAATTGTCCATGTCCTCTGAGCCTGTTCTTTGCTTTGTGTCCTCTCAGAAGTCTTTCCTACATCCATACTTAGAAATGAAGTGATCTCAAGTTCACCCTACTCCAGGGTGGGTGCGAGGTGCCTGCAGGTTGCCAGGCCTTGCCGTAGGGTGACCAAATGTCTGGCTGGCCTTTTCGTGGAGATTCCCAAACACTAGACCTAAGCTCCTGTCTCTGGACTCTCCAATCTGTTGCCCAGAGCGGTGTAAACACTGAGACAAAGTCAGGAGCTGTGGCCTGGCACTCTGGAGGCCACTGGCATTCACGCACCTCCACTCTCCCCATGTATCCTGCCCTTTGGCTGCTGTCCTCAAAGATAGTGCTTCATTTCATTCAGGAAACACCGTTTCCCGTATGAGGTACAAATCTTCTTCAGTGTAGAGGGGGAGATAGAGACTTGGGGACTCACCGTTTCAGTCTTTAACCCACTCTACCCTATCTTGTGGCCTCTGAAGTCCTTTGTTGCCGAACCTTGGCAGGTCTGAGAAAATTGGTCTCAGGTGTGTGGCTTCTCTTCCCTCCACCTTGGCCCTGAAGGTAGAGGCTGGCCTTGTTCTGTGCTGCTGTTTTATAAACTATCATATTTTCTCTGTCTCTGTCTCTGTCTCTGTCTCCCCCCCCCCCCCCCCCCCGTTGCTGGGGGATTTTACACAGTAACCTTTTATTTTCCCCTTGAAATTCATCACATGTCTCTAAAATGCTTCATCATCATGAAGACTTTTGAGAGCTCAATGAGATATACAAACACTTTTTCTATAAAATCTAATAATCTCATATCACTCCGAGGCTACTGAGCTCATCCAGGGACCTCGGAATAAAGATTCCTTGAAGTTGGGCAGACACACGGTCTCGCAAAATGTGTTTACCTCTCCCGGCTGTGATACCTGAGTTACTGAAGCAGGGCCTCGCTCTTGACTGTGATTTAAAGCTGCCTGGTAAATGGTTTCTGAGAATCATCAGGCCTGAAAAGTGTCCACCTGCCACAAAGTTTCTATTTGCTCCTCCCCCCTCATCCATCTTCCTTCAGTCTCATCCATTCAGACCGCCATCTACCCAGAGTGAGCAGAGAGGCAGCTGCCTGACGAAGAAGATACTATACTTTCAAAAAGAAAACAGAGAGGCGAGGGAGGGATGTCTCCATGTATTTATTTCCTGACTCTAGCTTATTGCTTTATATTTTTCAAATAAAATTATGTCTTTCCTCAATTATTATGAGTTTTATTGACCTTTGTGTCAATATGCCTTCTCGATTGCGTTCCTTCATGGTGTATATCAGAAATACAAGCAATAAATATAATATGTCTAAGTAAAGAGTCAGTTCATAGATTCAGTTCTCACCTCACCCAAGAGAAGCCCCGTTACAATGCTTGGGGCAGTCCTCCAAATGGCCAGCCTTCATGGGGCTGACATGTGTTCTGGGATAATTCTTCCACTGTCTTCTACTACATACAACAGTGAAGACTTTAAAGTCCTCAGATTGATTTGATTCCTTCTCATGCTCAGCTGGACTACCAACAAGTTTCTGTCATTAGCTAACAGAAAAATCTAAGCTGAGTCTGTGTAGCAGTGAACGCCAGACTATCACAGACAAAGAAAGTGACTGTCAGGGTGGGTCTGTTGAATTCAGCAAGATACAATGGCTGTAGTGTCAGCCCTAGGTGGTGCTGTAGAGCAGTTTTTCAGCCAATGGCTGTTACTAGGTCCTTGGTGGGTATCAAGCAATTGGCATGTTTGAGAAAATAGGCTCCGGGAAATACTAACAATTATTAATACTGTCATCGTACTCAGCGTATGCCAAGCACTCGTCTCAACCATTACAAGAACCTCTAGACAGATACTCTTATCTATCTATCTAATAGATAACATAGCGAAAATAGCAGAGGTAGACTTAGAGCCCAGCCAGCTTGGCTTGTGAATCCAGCATCTATTGTGAGACAGGCGTGAGTGTGCAGGCTTTAGGTGGAGATGGCAGGTAAGAGGGCTGTCCAGGGTCACCCAGATGTGATTTACCCATGACGTCCACTATTCTAGAGCGTACCAGTGGGTGCTACAGAGCCATTTGACATTTTTAGCCTACACTTGTCTCTGTTGCAGCAAGATCAACCTGATAGCACACAGCGTGTTACAAATAAGGCTTCACAGAAAACCAAGATCTGGCGGGAGAAATGAAATAGCCCACTTTTATAAAATGGCTACTGAGTGCACAGGGGAAAGCCTGCTGGGTACACATCAGAAGATCGGTAGTCAAATTACAAAACGCTTTATTTTGTGTTGAAAAACCCACAGAGAACATTTATTCATCAAAAACTTATATGCCCTGTATATTTTCAGGGCTTTTTTTTTTTTTTAAAGAAAAAGATTTTATTTGTAATTTTAAAGGTGTTGGACATGGTAGATTTTTAAAAATTTTAATCAAAAGTAATAAAAAATAGCTTGTGTTGAATTAAAAATATTTAAATAATTTTGTGATCAGACTACTCCAGGTTTGAATAAAATAGTGACATTTGGAAAAGTGTCCATTCATTTAGCAAATTTTGTAAATATCTGCACCAGCCTAGGCCAGGGGAGAAGTGCGGCCCTGTGGAGATTCTGCACCATGGAAGAGCGCACTGGCAGAGATTGCTGGCCATCTCTGCTTTTGGAGATAGCAGATCAAGCATTGCATGTTTGTCATGAATGCAGCCCAGGACAGTGCCTAGTCCCATAGAGTCATAATCCCAGCTAGGAGGTCCCAGCTCAGCACTTTCACTTTCTTCTCTCACAGACAAGAAAAGCTGAGTCCCAATCAGGCCAGTCTAAGCGTTTTTGAAAGGCAGGATGCTTCCAGGAAGTTCTGCCCTGCTCCACGCCAACGTGTTCTAACCGAGATATTTACAGACATAAGTTAACAGGTCCTGGGAATGGCAGCAGTGGGCGAGCACTTAGCAAGAAGCATGTAGGTCCTCTTAGGTTTTAATTCTAGTATACAGAGTGCTGACAGTCACTATCCCGAGCCTTTGATTGGTACATTGTTACACTTACGTTAGCCCAAACCACTCTGAAGGTTTCTTTGTAAATTCCCTAAGGTAAACAAATGTCTGGAGCTGCACTGTTGGTGGTTGGCCAGGCTCTGCTAGGGCATTTCTAACGTGAAGACTCTATCTGCAGGTCAGAGACTTCCCAACAGGGACCCAGGGCTCTTCTGGGCTTTATATGCATTTACTGAAAATTCTAGATGCTTCAGGCTGGGATTCTTGCCTTGTTTGCTTCAAGAAGCAGTGGCTACATCTTGGTGCACGTTCTAAGGGCAGGCTGGTGAATGTCAAACTATCCGATAGACTCCAGTCAGTGATTTTAGGCAGAGGATTTTTTTCTTCAAGTTTTACAGTAGCAGCGGACTTCTCTGACAGCCAGCAGGGTTTCTGAGTAAGCTTAGTAACTTCTTGCCACAGTTGGCTCCCATTTTAAATAAGAGGTCCTTCTCTGACAATCAGAGATTGTGTGTAATGAAAACACCAAACGGAGAAGAACAGTTGTCACCATAGTCCTCAAGGGAAGGGAAAGCCAAACCGTCCCATTGACACTCAGTGGCCAGACCCCCTTGGTGTGAAGAGTGGTGGCTGTAGAGCTGAAGAAGAGACCATGCCAGCCTATCTTGAGACCAAGATGTCCCCTGCTCTTAGGGGACCACCATCAGCACCGACATGTCACCCTCTCCCTTATAGCACACAGCACAGCACCATGCAATTCTACTTGTCCGCATCATCCGACCACATTTTCTTTTCTTTCTTTTGAAGATGAATGTATCCAAGCATTTACTTGGCATTAGTCAAATACTGATTTAAGCACACAATGATTCTCCCTACCAAACTCAGGGCTGGTGAACTTTACAGTCTATCCCCAAACAGCTTTCTTCTACGTTTGGGGATTTCAGAACATACTTGGTATCAGATCCTAAACCCCAAGGTGTGTTTGGTGCAAATGGTGATTCTTGCCTTCAAGTAATGCTGCAAACGCTGGTCTAGGCAAGTCTTAGAAAGGAGAAGTGCCAAAGCTCTGTCTTGAAAAATTCTTGTGTCGAGTAGATATTTAAAGCATAAATGAAACATTTTTAGGTTGATTTTATCTATTATATTTAGTTATTTTTAACTGCTTCTAAGACTTATCACTATAATATAAATATAAATGTTTTGGAACTGTAAAATCATTAAAAATAGAAGTCCACTGCCTAACTTCAGTGGACTCTGTCTTTGTGGTCTTTTCCGACCTGTACTTACAATTACTTTGTTTGATTTGTTTGCAAGAATATTTCAATACAAATTTCTGGCATCTGTCAACATTATTTTGTTTTCATTTTTGTTGTTGTTTTTGTTGGAGAAAGTGTTTTGTTATCTAACCCCAGACTGGCCTTGAACTCACAGCAATCCCCCTGCCTCAGCCTCTTGAATGCTGGAATTACTTATGATGGCTGGCAACTTTCTTTCATTCTCTGAAAGTCCTGGTGTAGTCATATAAAAATCAGACAACATATTTCTTCTTTCACATTTTGGTAAAATGTGCAAAAAGAAGAACAGAATGCTAAGAGGGAAACCCCAACCAAGTGCTGTAGCAAGGCTTAAGAAGAGGCATCATAGGCTAGCTCAGTAGTTAGAGCACTGACTGCTCTTCCAGAGATCCTAAGTTCAAATCCCAGCAACCACATGGTGGCTCACAAGCATCTGTAATGGGGTATGGTGCCCTCTTCTGGCACGAAGGTACACGTGCAAATTGAGCACATAAACATAAATAAATATATAATCTTTTAAAAATGTTAAAAAAGAATTCAGATTTTAAAAATGAATAATGCATCAATTAAAAGGGACGTCAACCTGGAAGAATGCTCAAGGAAACTGAGGGTTGGATGCACAAAATACAGACCCGTGTCTCTTTCACATCTACTGCGTGCATTTTGCAAAGAACCAAAAGATGATCACTGGATTCCCAAAGCCTTAGCTTTTAGCATTAAGAACGTGTGTCTTTGGGGTTTTTTTTTTTTTTGGTGGGGTATGTTTAGAAATACAGTTTATATTTTATTTACGATAAATTACGAGTGAGCACACTATAATATCACAGGTGTCTGAGCACACAGAGAGATCACTTGATGCATATTAATTGTGCAGAAAGCCAGATCTCTTGAAGCATCCCAAAAGACCCAGTTGATGGATTTCAAGAATACAGGGACTCTTCAAAGCTTACCCCACACTTTATTTGCCACCAGTGAACCAGGATTAAATATGAGACCTGTGAAAATTTAAAACTTTTTAAAGCCCCTCACTTAACACCCTTAGGTGCCAGGTTTCAGTCCCAAGAAAGTGGCACTAGCAAGCTAAACAGTGCAGAAAATGGAAGCCGTGATGGATGGCTGCTGGGTCTCTCTGACCTGAAGGATTGGGCTGGCATCATAAAACACAAAGCGACAGATTAAGCAGTTTACCAACACCATAAAAACCTCAAGAATAAACTCACTCTGAAAACCAAAACCAAAACCTTAAGAATCCCAATTTGTAACTAGACAACCCCAGACCCCAAACTGCATGCATTTCCTTATAAGCCTGTGCCCAGGAGCAGGGCTTACAGTTTCTTGGTAATGTCAGACACGATTATGTCCGTACACTTTTACAATTTACATGTCCTAAGAAAAATACCCAGTGCAGGCTCATGGTGCGGGAGAATTTATTTTCGCTAGGAGAGGAATGACCCATAACTCACGAACGGTGATGCTTAAAGTGAGTTATGGAGGTTACTCTCCTGTGAGAGGAAATGGATTGGACGATCCTTCTGCCCCGTTGTATGTTTGGTTATTAGCGCACCAGGTTCTTAATTATGTGTGGCCTTGCCTTTTTTTCTTTTGTAAAATAGATGTGAATAAAGAGAAAGCCAGTTAGAAGCACGGAGTGCCTGATGGAGGCTCTGCGATGCAGGTGGAAAGAGTAAAAATAAAAGCCATTTCACACAACTGAAGGGCAGGAACCTTAAACTTGCCTGAACCACTGTCTCCAACTGGTCCATTCCACTGATAATTTATGAGGTCCACAGCTGATGTTCTGCAGAAACATTAAACACCACTCCTTCCCTAAATACAAAATTTGCCACATGTTTCTGTTACATCTACGTGAAGATTTAAATGTTTTTTTTCCAACGTGCAAATTTGATTTTACTACTATAGCAAAGCTACAGAACACAGCAGTTTTGTTAAGGGAAGTGTGATTACGTACACTGGCGAGGTGGTGCGAGGGAGGATGCTTTTTGGAGACCTCAGACATGATTACCATTTACTTCAGTGCAGCCAGTCACAGAACTTATTGTAACCTGCCAATGACACAAGGAATTTGATTCTGTCTCCTGATGCGGGTTCTGGCTACTGAAATGTTTTATTTAACAACTGGCTGCCTCTGTCCTTCCCAAGGGGGCAAACAAAGAGCTCTAATTGTATTCCAGAGAGATTCCTTTTGGGGGAAATTTTTTGACCTCAAGGATCAGGACTTATCTGAGAACGTCAGTCACTAGACCGCGTGAGATGCTCCAGCTTGAGGCTGGGACAGATTTCCCCCCTAAGTGTCCCTTCTGTTCTCCAGCTTGAATTATTGATAAAATGGCGTGGCTATCTCCCCAAATAACCTTGTTGACAACACAAAGGTGGACTGAAGAACACTACCTCCACACTGAAGATTTAGGATCCCCAGTAAATGTCAGGAGGTGTCAATGTGTGTGCCGTGACACTTGGTTATTATTAGTGTTTAACTGCCGGTCCCCACCAGCGCCATGCCGCCAGCACCACCATAAATTTTAATGTGATCACGTGCTCTTCCCTTTTCACAGCCAGCGAATTCTGCAAGATCATAATATCCTATATGAACCCTAGCTGAACCTTAGCGTGATGCGATAAGAGCGAGATTTTGAGCAATGAAAGTTGTTCGTCATTATAGTGCTTAAAAAAAAAAAAACCAAAAACCAAAATCCCGGACGCTGAGCAACATAGTTCTTCAAATAATATTTCCCTAAGATAAATTCACTCATTCAATTAATCTTTATTGAGCCCTACGGGAAGCAGGGCAATGCCCTAGGTGATAAAGAGTCTATTTATAAGACACTAAAGAATCCTGACTCTTAAGGACCCTTTCTGTTCCCCTTGGAAAATCTGTCAGAGTACACACCATTTATAATGCAAACAAAAAGTATGTCTGTAACTTAGACATCAAGGCACGCCTTTTAGTCTACAGAATACAAGCAAAAAAAAAAAAAATCCATTCCTATATCTGGTTTACCCTGTCAGTACAGGAGCCCTGGTCATAATCTTTCATTACACATGTGCACAACGGGCTAGCATTCCTTTCTCCTTACATAAACAATGAGAATTTGTATAGATACCATTGGTATATAGGTTTTTAGTCTCTGTCTAGCCATGGTTGATGAAAGCATTATCTAGTATATTTATTAGAGGAAGGCAAAGCTCAGGAAAAAAAATTAACTATATAGGTATTTCCTTCAAATAAAAGGTAACCTTGAAGCTTTGATTCCGCAATTTTAAAAAAATTTCCAGCGAGGTGCATGGAACAAATCAATAATCGATCAATGGGTTTCTGGGTGAATGAAATATCCACCCACGTCTGAATAAAACTGCTCGTGCTATAAACTTCCCCTTTGTTTCCTTTGATTTCTAAGGAGCTAAAGTTATTTGGTTTCCTAAACATGAGGCTGGATGCTGTTGCAAACCATTTTGAGTGAATAATCTTATTTTCTCTGTGTGAAATAATTTTAGAGATAAAAGCTAGGAAGTTGGTGCAAATATGCATGTGAGTGTCCAGAAGTTTGTGGTTCCAAACCCGTTCAGCAGTGCCCAGCTGCGCAACTTCCCCCTTCTCCTAGACAATGGGGTTAGGAAAATGCGCGATCAAATTTCAAGTCACGTGGAGGAGGCAGGATTCTTCTTGCTAACGCACAGTCATAAAACAGGCCCATCTTCATAGAAGGGGCTCTGTTCCGACAGACCGGCTTTGTTGGTGAATATTTTAAAGAAAACATTTATTTTTGCACTGGCCTGAATCTGTCGCGCCAGAAGAAAAGAAGCACTTTCAAGGAAGGTTGGTCAAGGTTTGACCGCTCACTGCTTCCTCCCCCCCCCCCCCCAACACCCCGCCTCCGGATTGGTTGGGAAACTTTGCCTTGGAGCGCCATCTAGAGGAAATTCCAGCACACATCGGGCGTCCTTTCAGTCAAAAATTTCCTTCCTTCTTTCCTTCCTTCCTTCCCTCCCTCCTTTCTTCCTTCTCTTTTTCTGTCCCTCCCTCCCTTCCTCTCTCCTTCCCTCCCTCCTTTGCTCCCTCCCTCCCTGCCTTTCTTCCTGTTGGCTGGTGGTAACTTGAGAAGCAGAGGCAAGATGATCAAAAGTTCAACCTAATGTGACCACAGAATTGAGGAAGGGAAACTGGGGTTGTGGGGAGGGGTGGAGGTCTGGAGAGCGGATGCTGTGGAACACAGATGCTGTGTACATAGAAACGAGGAGATGGGGGGTTTAACTGGGAAGAGGGGAGGGAGAGACGCACAGAGGGAGAGGGAGGGAGGAGGGATACATAGCATTAAGGGTGTTTGAAAAAAATTGTAGGGAAACATTTTTATGTTTCTTAAAACACACAAATATGCAACATGTGTGTGTGTGTGTATATGTATCTATACAGTTTAAATGAAGTGACACTTGGGAGTGATACTATTCTCTCAGGAGCTTTAGACTATCTAACAAAACACCCAATGCTAGACAGGCAGGGAAAACTTTCTCTAGATTTGTTGGTCAAGAGAGTTGGAAGAAACTTCCAAAATAACACAGCTTATTGCTGTAGCTAGTGGTTGCCTCTCAGAACTTGCAGGCAAGGCCTGTTCCTAGAGATGCTACATACGTCAGATATAGTCGTTGCAGGAATAAAGCTAGAACTGACCTGGAAGCCTCAGCCCTGAAAACTAGCTTTCCTAGTACCTGAAATGACTATGCAAGTTGACAAAGCAGAAAAACAATGAATAGCCCCACCCACCTGCTGAGCTTCCCAACCATACAACGACCAGCACTCATCAAAGGTTCAAGGAAAGTTGCAATAGTGACACTGATATCTCGGAGGTGACAACAGCTGTCTACTTGGATTTGTATCCTGCTTAAGAGGAGGAACTCATGCTTAGTGTTGTAAACCTAGCCAACTACCTATGACTTGCAAGATCAAGGACCCTAGAGGAGAACCTAGCATGGCTATTTCCCCCAAGGGTACAGTAGATGTCTAACTGTATTCTAAATATGTATCCTTATACCTGCAGGTGTAGTTCTCACTCCTCCTCAAAGAAGCTTCCTTTTGCAGCTTCTTGCAGACCAAGAAGCTACAACTGGTCAAAACGCTGAAAACAGCAGACCGTGGAATGCTCAGCCTCAGCTGAATCATGCACAACACAACTCACTCCTTTACCCAAGGCTCAGGGGACATCTTCAGGGATGGAGCAGAAAAATTGCAAGAGCCAGAGCGTCAAGATATCTGCTCTGAGATTGTGTCTTCTACATAGGACAGGGAAACTGCACCCAGGAAGTCTCAACAGCATGGCTGCCTAACCAAGATCTGTATAACACACCTGTTAACATACCAATATAGAGGAGGGAAATGTCACAAGGCCCCACTTCCAGATGAAGATCTAGAGGCAATGAATGGCTTCTGAGAGACGAAGTCTCAGTCTTCTCCAGGGACGGGCTCTCTGATGTGTTATCCAATCCCAAATGGTCAGCCCTAAACATATGTACATGCTAGCAACATCAAACAGACTCAGAAAGCTGTGTATATAACCAGAACTAATGATATAATTACAATTATGCGATTAAAGAAGATGAGGTCATGAATCTGAGAGGGAGTAGGGGGCAAGGAAAGGGGGATGAACAAGGTGGGGTGGAAAGTATTAAATACAGTATTCATGTATAAAATTCTCAAAAAAATAATGCCAAGTCAGGAGGCAGAGTATGTGGCAAGTATATTTGGTAGGAAGTGAATGAAATCAAAATACATTGTATGTATGATAGAAATTATTAAAGAGATCAAAACATTATGTTTTTAAAAAGAAGTTCAAGGGCAATGTCATCTACATAGCTAGTTTAAGGTCATTGAAGGGCAGCCTGGACTACATGAGACTGTCTGCAAAAAACAGACAAAAAAGAAAAGAAAAGAAAAGAAAAGAAAAGAAAAGAAACCAGATTAATAGAAAAGTTTGGTTTGGGTTTTAACTCGTTAGAATTAGAATATGTGGACCCTAGAACGAAGACAGAGTCTCAAAATAGTGAAAGACCCCAGTGGTCTTCAGGGATGCATATAGTTCTGGTGCCCACACATGGATATAACGTGGGTGTCCTTTACCACAGGCTGAGATCATGTTAGAAACTAGATTTGATGGCTGAATTAAGTGAATAACATCTACATGCATCAGGCATTCTTAGCCAGCTCCAGAATTATTGTGTTGATTAAAACAACAAACAAAAACCCGCTTAAGTAGACTTTCCCAGATGGAGCTGGAGAAGACACCCCTGTAAGACTTAAACAAGTTGGCACTCCAGCCCACCAGGAACCTTCAGTAAGTTTGGCAAAATGTCATGAGCAGAAAGTAACGACTCTTCCAGATGCAGCTGTGTAGCCCCATGTGCCGGAGACTAAAATAATATCCACTGACATCTTTCCAAGCCTCCTCCCTGCAGTGTGCGATCTCCCGCCCTTCTCCCCCAGAGAACAACAGTGAACTCTTCTATTTTTGCAGGAGCATGAACGCAAAAACAAAACCCAGACTTTTTCTAACAGGGATGTGCTCCAAGTTGCTGAGCAAACACAAAAGTAATGGCATCCTTAAAATCTCTGGTACAATGATGCCCCCAATTATGAGGGGGCATAGCCAGCAAGCTCAACTTTTCCCCCGCTTCTTAAGAAGTATTAAGACTTGGTACCACAAAAATGTTCACTGATAACACCTCAACACCTTTTATGCCCATGGGTGCACTGTGACCCCACCACTGTTGCCAGATGCCTGCCTCCCTAAAGACTTGTTAGAAGACTTCCTCTACCCCTGACGCCCACAATGCAGTGTCTAGAGCAAATCTATTCCCTTTCTCTGAGCAATATTTCTGCTTGCTTATTTTGACAATTCCACAAATCCTCAGGTTTTCCAAGACAACTAGTTAACAAGCCCATTGTCTTCTGTGAGCCAGACCCACAAGCTTGACGCACAGAAACAGTTTCTTGTCTACCGAGCTCTACTAAAGTTGAGCAAGATGAAGGTGTTTTTGTTTCCAAGCAACTGACCAGATAAGGCTCATGGGCCAGGGCATTTTCCATCTGCAAGTAATTTCTCAGCTCTGACGGTGTACACAGTAGAAGGCAGAACCAGTCTGGCTCTCCAGGTCAGTCTGCCTCGATGGATCCCCACACATTCCAAGGGACAAGTGACTCCCTTTTGGTCTCACCCGAGTTGAAGCCAGTCCATCATTCTCTGTTGAGAACTGACTGAATGCATGGCAGAGTACAGCTGTGCTAGGGTACAGGGGCTGGGGATGCGTAGGTGAACATTGTTGAAGGAATAAGGAATTGTCCATGCGTGCAGGTGACTTAGCAGGAAATGAGAGATTAGGAACTTAAGACACACAGTAGCATCGCAGCTGTCTTACATTGGCGCTCTGGGTTAGGAAGCAATTACTGATGTTTTGGGAGACAGGTGGAACTTCATGGAAAACCAGCGTTAGATCAGTACCTTAAAGGTTGGGTAGACGTTTAATGGGCAGAGCACAGGGTGAAGATTGAAGAGGAAGAATAAACTTCATTCATTTGGATAAAAAAAAAATGCATTTCACCCAGGTTCCCAATTTTGTCTAGGTTTTAAGATGGATACAAAGACAGGAGGTGTTTGTATTTATGTTGTAAGAATCCAGATCTCATCGTCTATTGTTTGCAGAGTAAATATGTTTATATAAACTCACATGTGTGTGCATATCTATACATGTTTCTGTTATGAAGTAGCAGAAAACCCAACATATTTAAGTCAGAAAGCGTTCTTCTTGGCCATTAACAATGTTAGCAGAAACTGGGCCAACAAGTGGAACAAGTGGAAGCTTTTGTTTTGACCCTCGTCATCAACCTTTGCTTTCAGAGTTAACCCCAAGGCTTGTCTCTGGCCTGGTGCCCTGACAGTCTCTGCAAACCTACAGGCCTCTGTCCATGTCTGCCTTTACCCCTCTCTTCTCTCAGGGCCTTGTTGGGCATTTCCCTAAGCAAGTGCTCTTTCCGAATTCTATATTCTCCTGAGTGACAGTCACACACCTTCTTGGGCTTCTGCAACAACCCAATCTTACCCAGGGATCTCTCTTTCCTCTCCTTTATCTCCATTTCCCCCACAAAGAATGTACATAGAAAGTCCAAGTGTTAGGGGGAGGGAGTAAGAATGGATAAGAAAACCAGCTTCCCAAAAGAGAACACCAAAAAGAAGCCCCAGGTTCATCCCAAGGCTATCCACCCACTTTAAGGTGTCAATGGTTTCTGAGTTTTAGAGCTCAGAAATTGTCACATATCTACTGCCATAAACAGGACATGTGTGAGCTGGCAGGAAATAACCACAGGACAATTTTCAGGGAAACAGAAGTGTATAGGAGAAGGGGGGGGGTCCACACGAATGAAGGGTGCCCTTCCAACATTGACAAACACACTTACAGTTAGCATGGCAAACATCAGTTGGCACACGTTGAAGGCATGTCTCCAGTTGTGGTAGAGAACCATCCGATAGTTTTTCCTTACCGTCAGAAGCCACCTGCACAGGGTCTGAAATGGGAGTGAGGAGGTTGGGTTAGGGAGTGGTTTGTGTCCTCAGAGGACGGCTGTTCATGTGATTCCATACGATGATCAGAACTGTCCACAGGGGACTGAGCAGGCAGCTCAATGGTTAGGCACATTCTGCTCCTGAGGCAGGTTTGGGTCCAGTTCATAACCATCTGTCACTCTAGTTGGAGGGTATTTGATAACCTCTTCTGACCTCCCTGGGCACCAGGCGTGCATGTGGGGGGCACATACATACATGCAAGTAAAAAAAAAAAAAAAAAAAAAAAAAAAAAAGAACAACAACAACAGCTTCCTAAATTTCCACTAACACCCTGCAGGATTCTCATGACACTTTCATGGCATCCACAAGGCAGAGATCATCGCCCACACCGTGCCTTTGGAAGGCCTTTACATCACAGTGGCTAAGACACTTTCCCCAGTGGACTCCTTAGTTTATCCTACACATATCTTCATCTTACCTCATAGTCGATTTTAAATTTCTGTACCATCCCCAGCTCCATGAACATCCGTAGAGCGGCTGTGATCATGGCATCAACATCAAGGGAAAAGTCATCGAAATGGATGTCATCGATGGCCAGTTCCGACACCAGAGGGATGTTGGCTGCCTACAAAACCAAAAGGCATAGTCATCAAAATGGATGTCACCAATGGTCAGTTCTGACACCAAAGGGATGTTGGCTGCCTAGAAAACCAAGACAGCCAGGCAAAGCTCACTAGCTTTACACAGCCCTGTGTTCAGCTTTCTTCTGCTTATCAGTGGTCCACATAAATCAGGTTTGACCCGCACTTACACTCTGATACTGCTAAACTCTGAGCTATAAATGTCTTTTGTTTCTTAGTAGCAAATGCCCAAGAAAATGGAGTGGGAAGGGAGGAGATGGGAGGCTAATTAGAAGATAAAATATGCACACTAGATCTTTCCACAGAATTCAGAATATACAACTGTCTAGTTTACGGGAACTGTGGCCATTGGAGATACACTCTGATGCATATTGCTACATGCAGAAACATCTGGGTGGCCAGCAGCTATGAATTTTATTTGCTGCTATACAGAATAGGAGGTGGTAATACACCACTCTCCCTTGCTTCTTCCATTTCCAGTGTATCCTGTACCTTGCAAAAATATGTGCAAAGCCACACACATTCTGTATATTCAGAAGGGCAAACAAAATATGCTGCATTGATTAAAAAAATAGAGCCACCTAGAGAGTTAGCATCATTTCAGTTAAAGATAAATTTTGCCATATTGTTTAGCAATATACAGTATAAGTCCAGTACTGGCCATATGTGTTCAGGGTTTCCAAAAATTCACACTAGTTGGCTGTCAATCAGTTATCCTGCACAAACCTAAAGGAGAGGGAAACCAAATCTTTGGAAATATTTTTTTATGCCAATTTGTTGGGTTTGCCATGTCATTTGGGCCACTCTTGGTGTGTGTGTGTGGTGTGGGTGTGGGTTTATTTTATGGCTTTCAAGTTACCAGAGACCATTGCGTATTTGTATTCCTGGTCTACTCACTAGGTATAAATTACCCTGTGAGTAATTTATGCCCTGGAACTACTTTGGCTAAGCAATTAAATCCAACTCTGGCCACTCCAGGCATTCCAGAAACCACATAATTAATCCTGCCTCTCCAACCCTGGGCCCTTCTGCAAGAGTTTACATGCCTAAGCTAAAATACAAACACTGGCCATTCCCCAACGATGGATGAGCAATGAACAAATCTATGTGTTGGGCCAATTGAGCTTCCATTTTGAAGCCTTTATTCCATAAAAAACATAATTCCCTCAGGCTTTGCCAAATCATTTTTGTATACCAATAATTTTAATTCCTGGAATTAAAGTTGTAAGGTTTTTGAAATTCAAACACAGTGGTAGGTATGTCTGTGTGTACATATGTGTGTGTATGTGTGTATGTAGTTTGTGTGTATGTGTGTATGTATGTGTTTATGTGTGGTATGTATGTGTATGTGTGTGTGGATATGTATGTGTGGATGTGTTCTTATGAAAGTACTTTGTTTATTTATTTACTTTAAAACATTTCCATCAAAGTTAAAGAAATCCATATTAGTTTTTCTAACATATGTACAAAATAATGGGTTTATTACAAATGCCACACATTTGTGTCAAGTATTTTGTTCAAAGTCAATCCCTGTCCTATTAACTTGTTCTCTTTCTTCCTGTTAGCCCCAGTTCTCTCCACTAGTATCCTACTTCCACTTTAATGGTACAAACATATATTTAAATCTGCATCCCACATACGAGCAAAACCACACTATATTTGTCTTTCTGAGTCTAGCTTGTTTTAGCATGATGATTCCCAATCCATTTTATTTATTTATTATGTATTTGTACTTGTCTATTTATTTGCTGCAAGTAACACAACTTTATTTTTCAGTGGTATTTGTGTGTGTACCTGTTCGTGTATGTGTCCGTGTGTCCGTGTGTGTGTGCGTGTGCGTGTGTGTGTGTGTGTGATAGCAGCCAGAGGGTGACATCATGTCTTCCTCCCCATCCTTTCTGCCTTAAAAGACAAAGAGCTTATCACTCAGTCAGAACTCATCAATTGCCTAGATGTCTGGCCAGTGACCTCCAGGGATCCCCGTGTCACAGCATTAAAGTTACAGAGCCGTGCAGCGTTTATGTGTGGCTGGGCATCTGAGCTCAGAACCTCACATTCCCACAGCAAGCGCTTATCCGAGGAGCCACCTCCCAGCCCAAGTCCCTTCTTTATGACTGAACAGAACTCCATATCAAGCTTTATCCTTGTCCACATGAACCACATTTTATTTACCCATTATTTTGTGGACAGGCAGTTTGGTTAATTCCATACCTTGGCTATTGTTAAGTAACAAACACGAATACACATGGATCTCTGCAGGATTAAGCACATCAGCGGTGAAGGCAAAGCAAATCAGCCCTTCCATGCTATTATAATCACACACACACACACACACACACACACACACACACACACACACACACACACAGTCATCTTTCTCTGGCAACAACTCTTTTTCCTCACCCAGAATCAAACAGTTTCAATATCTAGTTTTTTTTTTTTTTTAAATCAACAAATGAGGTAGGTGAAATTTTGTTACTTCTTAGTATTATTTTAAACATTGTCTCTTAAGTTCCCACCACTGAAGATAATGCTCAGCCTGACTCACACTACATCTGACTGGAGCTGCTCTGCTGCCTTCTGCCCGCATCATAGGCACATTCATGCGCACACACTTGTAACCTTCAACAAGTATAACATTGCTCCCGAATGCACGGTAGGTATCCAGTCAATTTATGTAGTTTACTATGACCACCTGCCATTTCCTTGATCCCATTTAAATCCCACTGTGCAGCTCTTCAGCTCACAGTGGCCTCCCCACGGAGCCGAGGCTGGCCTTGAACTCCTGGTCCCTCTGCCTCCGCCTCCTGAGTGCCGACCATGTTGGACTAATAATCTTTACTGTGTGTTTTGTTGTCCACACGCTTACCATGAACTCAAACTTCTTGCTAGTAAATTGGGAGATAACTTACTAATGACAACATTAGGTCTCCTTTAAAACACGTTAGATGCCTTGGGCAAGCCATGATTTCCTTAAGAGAAGGCTCCCAGGTTCCTGCTTTGACATCCTGCTCTGACATCTCTAGAGGAGGGACTGCAACCCTGAGCTCAAACAAACCCTCCCCCCCCCCAAGCTGCCTCTGATCAGGGTTCTATCACAACAACAGAGACGCAGCCAGGGCAGCCCCTCACTTCTCCGAAGACGTTAATGACTGTCCCATTGGACATTTCTTCTCCTTTCCTATTTTGATCTTTGCCTTGATCTTTGTTCTTATGGCCACAGAAACACATATGTTAATTTACTCAAAAACTTGAGTAGGTAGGTATTATTAAATATGTGTATATTATTGTATAGTGGACCTCTAGAACCTTTACATCTTCTGTAATCGGACTGTGCAACTTCTAATATCCCATTCTTCCAGCTTTTGGCCACCATCACTCTGTTTTCAAGTTTGGTTGCTCTAACTGCCTTGCACACAGTGAGAGCAGATACTGCACTGTGGCTCCCTAGGCCAGCCCCAGAACAACTCTGCTCCCTGCATGCCTTTTGGGGGTTTGCATATAGAGAATACCAAGCATATGAAAAAATCTATGTTGCAATTTGTTCCAATCCAAACACAACCAGGAAACCGCTTCCTAAGAGACAAAGGCATTGGCCAAATGACATAGGTTTGTCTG
This sequence comes from Mus musculus, assembly GCF_000001635.26. Lineage (NCBI taxonomy): Eukaryota > Metazoa > Chordata > Mammalia > Rodentia > Muridae > Mus > Mus musculus. The sequence goes on from NC_000068.7 coordinate 76,079,718, forward strand.
GTCTCAGCAGGAAAGTCAGTTTCTGAGTTGAAACAGGGAACTGAACCCTTTACCAACCATCACCAAAGGACCCTAAGTGGCAACAGAGACATCATTGCTGCTCTCCCGGTGGCCCCCGTCTTCTGGTTATTAATAGTGTGGTTCTTTGTGCCGTTATAAATCTCCTACCCTTCAAAGGCACTAAATTCACTTAATTATCTTAAAAATTAAAGAATATAGGCATTTTTTCATTATGAAATGTTAATGGAAAGGAAATAAGAACATTAGGTTGAGAAATGGAGAATGACCTGTGGTTCACTAAGACCCAACCTTATTGACCTTGTCTTTTTTTCCCTAATAGGTTGATTGATCCACAGTTAAATCATACCAGTCCATACATCACCCTGAGCCCTGCTGGAACCCTTGCCGGCACGTGCAGCTGCATAAAACATTCTCCGACTTTCAGGAGCGACCATTTTACTGAACACGGAGAGTGTTCATCCAAACATTTCTGGGTTCAAGAGCAGGTTCACAACAATCAAGAGTCAGAAGCGGAGGCCATCCTGAGGAGATAGGTGTGGTGGGCGGTCTCCCGCGCAAAAGCCTGGGAGGACAGCCTTCTCTGGCCAAGTTCCTTGAGCTATAGCGCATGCCCCTCCATCCTGTATGAGGAGGACAGGATGGGACTGCGTCTTCCAAGCCTATAATTACTCTAGCCATAGGATATTAACAAAACAAATCAAAGTCAATTTCTCAAAGTGTCAGTCTTTGGCTTTTAAATATTTATAAGGTGCCATATCCCTAAATCAAAGAGGAGTGTCACAATCCAAAATAACTACTGAATTAATAGCCAGGAAATAACATTTGGATAAAGAACCATTTAGTTTACTGCAGCAATAAATGAAAACACAGAATTATGGGTCCAGGAGCTAATTTGAATAGTGCTCAGGAAGGGAGACTACCTGGCTGGCAGTACCTGGTGCTCTGTGCCTGGTTCTTTGTTTGGATCTTAACAGTTAAGTGCTTATCAAAGGGAGTCATAAACCATTCCCTCTACAACTGAAAAGGAAGCATTACAAAGGAGCTATAAAATGTAAGCTACAATCCTGCATCCCTTTGATGCATGAACACTAGCTGAGTGATGCTGAGTAAGTGGGAAGAAAGAGCAGAGCGGGTGGCAGGTCAGCTCTGTCCTTCATTCCAGATCAGTCTTGCTCTTGCTCCTCCGGTTAAAATCGGAGGTAGGAGGAGGTCTCAGGCTTCCAGGACTGGTGGAGATAGAGAGCTGAGCTACAGAGATGCCTTACTGCGTGCTGGGGATAGCTTTTAGTGTTTTATGAATATTAACTCATTCTCATTGTTTTTTTTTAAAGCACACTAAGAATATTTAAAATCCTGTATTACAATGAAGCGACAGAAATAGATGATGAACAACTTTTCTAAATTTGCAGTGTGATTGGTAGAGGCAGAGTTGAATCTGAGCTGTTAATACTGGCTCAGAAACACCACACTACCTCTGGAAATGGACCAACGCCAAGGTCAGGGTCACCCATTCCTGTCCAGCTGAAAGTAACTTGGTGTGTCATGAACAACACTTGGGATTTAGCTGCAGATGGCCTGCCTGGTGGTCCATTTCTTATGAGGAACACCCTGGGCTGTTATAACTATGTTGCTGCTGTGACCACTGTGTTACCCAGCTTTCGCTGATGTAACCAAATTCCTGAGAAAGTCAACTTAAAGGGGGACTCATTGGTTTATGATTTCAGTTCATGGTTGACTGGCTCCATTGCTCTCAGACCTGCCATAAGAAACATAGTGATACAAGGGCCTGGTGGAGGAAGGATGCGCATCCCATAGCAGCCAGGAAACCAGGGAGGCAGGGCAAGTTAGAGGGAGGGAGAGAGGGAGAGAGGGAAAGAGGGAAAGAGGGGAAGAAAGAGAGGATAGGGAGGGAGAAAGGGAGAGAGAGAGAAAGAGAGAGAGAGAGAGAGAGAGAGAGAGAGAGAGTAAGGAGGGAGGGAGAGAGGGAAAGAGAGAGAGGATAGGGAGGGAGAAAGGGAGAGAGAGAGAGGGTAAGGGAGGGAGGGAGAGAGGGAGGGAAGGAGGAGAGGGAGGGACAGAGAGAGAGAGAGAGAGAGAGAGAGAGAGAGACTACTTCCTCCAACTGGGACTCACCTCCTAATGCAAGGGTCCAAAACTCCCTGAAGGAAGACCCCCGACTCAAATAGTATGCAAGGACAAAGATTGTTTATTCTTCAGAAACATCCAGCATCCAGGAAGTCAACCATTCTTTGAAATGGCAACCCCAGACAAAGGCTCTCAGGCCTTCTTAAAGGGAACTGGGGGAAACTGTCTAGAAGGATTAGGTAACCTAAAATTTTATTGGTGGGTGCTGGGGTCACAGGTGGTCAGTGGTCTGCATTCCTATGTCATGAACGTTTAACTGCAGCATGAGATAGGGCCGGCCAGCACAGATGGCCCATCCTGAGATAAGATATTTCTCCATTCCCGTGGTTATCCCCAGACTGTTCTATGGGAGGGGGTTTTATGGCCTTGTTCCTGGATTTTATGGTCTGTTCCTGGAGCTGGTGTCTTATGACCTTCTTCTCAAAATCAGACCTGGGTCCTTCGCCACGTGAGCCTTTGGAGGCATTACAGAGCTAAACTGTAACAGTTATTGTCCTTTGAGAGCACATATCATTTCCCCAAAGAATCGAATGGACATAGGAATTTTTAATGACAGACTTCAAGGAGTCAAACTCTTCCTTAGGAAAGCTAATGGAAGTCTTCTTGGACCAATGCAGACAGGCTTGATGGCTAAGTCTGTGGCAGGCTCTGCCCAAGGTGTGATACATACACCTGGGAAACGAGGCAGATCCTAAGTCCAAGTCTGTCTGGAGGTGCAAGGAAGGACCCAGGTTGTTTAAGTGTGGTAAAGAGGGAAACACATGACATTATTATAATCTCTGAGAGAAATAGTTTCAGTTTGGTATTGTATGTTAATTAGAAACTTTAGCTATATAAAGCTTATTTAGAATAATTTAAACTTTAAAGAATAGTTATCATGATTAGAAAGAGTTTCAATAAAGCCTGTCCCCAAATGTAAGATAATAACTCCATTCCTAAGACTACCATGATGTGCTCCAGAACAGCAAGAAGGACACACAGAGTAACTGCTGAAAACCCAGGAAGTTCAGAGGCAACAAGAAGAGAGACAGTCACAGGCCGAGAAGCACAGATCATCTGATGTGAGCCCTGAGTGGTGGGAAGAGTTCACCAGGCAAGCAGTGGCAGATGCTGTTCTGGGCAAAGGACAACAGGGGCACAGAAGGCTTCTAACAACTCTGAGATGATAGAAACCTAGAAGTGTGGGCACAGAGGTCCCCAAAACCCTTGGGCTCACAGGTCTCGTTCTACTCAGCTCAGAACCTAGGCTGCCCCACCAACTGCAAAACTTGAGCTTGTTCAGGCAAAGGTTATCATTTTTTCCAAATTCCTATCCATAGCTTCAGACCACAGTCCAGACCCCTGACTATCTCAGAACATCACAACTAGCTTTTGTTAACTGTCCAGATAAGTCTGTTCCCTCAACTCCTGGTGATGACCAGTCCCTGTCCTCCACGGTTGGAATTCCCCTTCAAAGCTCTGCTCCTAACTTTGCTGTGGTGGGTAAAAATAAAATGTAAATACTGCTTTTGTCTGAAAAGTTATGTTTGTGTTTTTCTCTTTCTCTGTTCACTTAGTAGCCCACCTCCTCATTCTGGGAGAATGTTGTGGTCAAACAATCCTGTGTCCTTTACGGGCAGTAACTTGGTGTTGGTGAGCAAGGCTCTATGTTTAATGGGCCATGAGAAGGAGGATTTTTCTGTTCACATAGGATAAAGGGGTGTAAGGAGGAGGGGCCCTGAGACCTGCAGCTAATCTTAGTGTATTTATCAAAGGACCACCAGGGAGGCACTGTTCAAGTGTTCTCCAATGGAATCATTGCAGTGTTGGCATTTAGTCTAGGCTCCGCCCCACAGTTAACCTGACAACAGCCAGGTATGCCTGACTCACTATAAAAGGGGCTGCTTGCCCTCTCCTCACTCTCTTGCTCTCTTGCTCTTTCTCTTCTCCTCTTCCTTTATTCTTCTACTCCTCTTCTCTCTCTCTCTCTCTCTCTCTCTCTCTCTCTCTCTCTCTCTCTCTCTCCCCTCTCTCTCTCTCTCTGTTTCTCTGTCTCTGTCTCTGTCTCTTCCCTCAACTTCCCTCCCCATGCCCTGAATAAACTTTATTCTATACTATGCCGCCATGTGGCTGGTCCCTCAGGGGCAAGGAATGCCTCAGCATGGGCCTGCAGAGGCACCCCCTTCCCCCACACCATACCAAGCCTCCGCCAAACATATTCCTTCCTTATCTTTTTATAAAACACAGCACACAGTAGTTAAACCCAGACTCCAGGCTTGGCCTGAATGTGATTAAGTGGACACTTGACATTGTTTGTACTCCGGGACTCACCAGTCAGAGTGACTGGTGAATACTTTAGCCCACCATCATTCAGTACACACCTATGACCACCCAATAGCAGTGATACATATGTAGGCAATGTTCCTCAGCCCAGTACCCCAAAACACAATGCCTGAGAACATCAAGGAAGACTTAAAGCATGCTGGATACCTAAAGAAATGTTGGGGGCATCCCTGAACTTGAAGCCAAAATGAATCAGTTCAAGGCTCTAGAATGCTGGGACAGTAATTAATGATTCAGGTTTCATGCTGTTTCATTGCTTGCTAAGGGTCTAATGGGAAAGAGGAAAATGGCTGTCTTGGTTGCTGGGTCCTATGTATTGATATTGTCTTCACCATCGTGGGCAGGTTTGCACATTCAACTCATTAACTGTTCACCATGAATGAAAGCTGGAAATCCCATCAAAGGCCACTGAAGATGCTCTTCCCAAACCATGACACAGAAACCTTGGTAGGTGTGGGGTCAGGCAAACTTTTTTCTAACTACTTTAATGGATATTTTATACTTAGATTCATTCACTCATGTGCATGAGGCACAACACATACAACTCTCTCTCTCTCTCTCTCTCTCTCTTTCTCTCTCTTTCTCTCTCTCCCTTCACTTCCCTCTCTCTCTTCCCTCCACCCCCCCCCCCAAGGATGGGTATCAAAGCTCATATGGTACAAGGATGTCTAACTTTGAGTGACTCTGATGTTCTCTTTGTGCACACAGCACTGGGGTTATTTTTGGCAGGGAACACATTGATCATTCTTAGCCCCTGGTCCTGGTTTTGTGATTCCCAGCTCTGTGACCCTGAGTAGAAGAGTACCCTACTTAATTTCATGGAGGAAGAACCCTACAAGATTTGTGAGTAAGGGCGGCATGGCAACCCTACGAGTTGGTCAGAACTTTATATAGTGCTCTTCTTCCCATATCTGAACAGGGGAGGATGTGGCTATTTGCAGATTGCCAAGGTTAGGCAGCCTGTATTTGAAGTTTAGAGTGATGGAAGTCCCCATGGCAGGACGCCAGCCCACCACAGCCCTTCTAGCTCAGGAACTGCTGTCCTTGGTTTCCACAGCCACAACTGCTTTGCTTTTTGCATAGCCTTTCTCTGACTTATGCCCAGTGGGGCCTTAATGACTTCTTGCCCTGTTTGACTTCAACCTGCTGAGCTAGAGTCTTCGCTTCAGGGTTTGCAGCCCCTCTCTACTCCAGGATGAAAGGAAGCTCAGTCATTGAGGTGCCTTCCCTCCTCCATGCTGCTGGCCATCAAAGACTCGTTCAGTAGCTTGATAGACAGAGAAAGGGAGAGAAAGAGATGAGAAAGTTGTGCAGCAACCAAAAAATGAAGCTGTCTTAGAGCATCAGGCTCTAGAGATACATCAGAGCATCAGTTTCTAGGGAGAGACCAGAGCATCAGCCTCTAGGGATGGATGGACCAGACATTCAGTCTCTAGGGATGATGGACCAGAGCATGAGTCTCTAGGGATGGATGGACCAGAGCATCAGCCTCTAGGGATGGACCAGAGCATATGGCTTCACACTCTACCATGAAGCAAAGTCAGGAAACGGTGAAACACGAGCTTTGGGATGACTATTAGTAGCTAATGGCAGTGTTGGGCTACCCTGAGGGTGAAGAGAAAGATGCAGAAACACTGGCATGGATGTGAACTTTACAGAACTTCCCAATCCATGATGCTCAGATCATACCATGCCATCTCAGCCACAGCCCCTGCTCTAACAACCTCTTTTTAGCCTGCTAGTTGGGCTCAGGAGCACAACCTGTTACCAGAGACACATGAGGCTAGTCCCCCCCATAATCACTTTTAGTGAGACGTCCAGAAGAAATATTTCAATATGTATGCATTTAGTATAAATATTTTCCTATTCTGCATCTCAAAATGCACAGCAGAGTCTCTGTCACTTCTGTAACTCTGTAACATCTCAGCTGTTGCTTCAGTGTGTGCTTGGGCATCTTCTCAGGAAAATAGGCCTGACATTCCCTATGTGCCTCACAGTTCCTCTGTGAGGTAAGATAAATAAAAATTTATATACTTTCACGTATAGCTCCAGTAAATATTTATGTTGAGTTGTGCTGTCAAGGCACAGGGAGCACTATACAAGAGGTGTCCATTCTTAGGGGTGAATAAAACAGTCAGCTGCAGTAAAGACTTAATCTATCAAGTGAGGCGAGGAAGGTTGTGGGGCTGATGGCTGAGACACAATTCCCTGTCTTAAGTCCTACCTGGATTTATTGTTGATGGGCAGAGGCATTTCTGAGCACACATGCAGGCATCCATGTACACACAACCTAGCACACACGCAAACATCCATGTTCACACTATCGTGTACGCACCTGAGACTTCATCTATCTTTTGACTTTCCTCTGGTATCTTCCTATCCCTTCCTGTCGTACATAGACTGTTCCTACACACACAGACCGACATTTTAATTTCACATAGGCTGTGTTTTGGCGATATTTGACTTAAGCTGAATAATCATGATTTTTAAAAAATGCATACTGTTCATTAAAAATATCCGCTAACTTTAACACCACCGGTAACTTTAAAAATTGAGACCTGAAGTATTATTGACTATTTTTGCTAGTGCTGGGTAAAATGTACACCAGAAGAAATACTTTCCCCAACTAGTGCATGTGCAGAGACATGTATATATACATGAGACATATTAGCATCATACTAAATTCTTGGCTGTATCTCATTTAATCCTGCAATAAACTCATGGATGAAAGTTCCCTTTGAGTCATAATTTATACTCCCTCCTGTCACAGATGAAGAGATTGAGAGGAAGAAGATATGCAACGTGCTCAAGTTCATCTGAGGAGAAAAACCCTGGGATTAGAATTCAAATCCAATCGCTCTGGCTCCCGACTTCTATATTTGTAACCACAATTCTCTATTGTCTATGGAGTGATTTACATATCTCTTAGATTCATTGTGCTGTCAGCTCAGTACTGGTATTATTTCTTGCAGAGAGTCTCTCCATCCAGCCTTAAACATTTTTTTTTTTGGCCTTTGTGAGTCTGTCTCTCATCATTTATAATTCCCATAAGGGAAGGATTAAGATTCTCGAGTGTCAGCAATTATTGAAGCCTAGTTCTTTTCATGGCTTGGCTCGTACTTAATAACTGTGAGTTGGTGCTGGGCCAACCACATGGCTTCTGAATTTGAATTTGAAACTGTGTTTGCTACTTGCTAAAGCTATGGCCTTGAGCACTCCCCTTCTGATAAAAGAGGAAAAAAATTTACCATCCTCACAGTCATTATGAAGGTCAAAAATGGGACAAAATCTTGGCGCAGTGCCAGGCTCACAGTAGGTCCTTAGTGTCAGGCAGCAGGTCAGTGTGTAATGGCTGCCTAAACACAGGGCCATGGGGGACTGAATCAAATCTGTTGTGTTCCTGCAGTCCTGGAGATGGAAGGTCTAAGATCAAGATGATGGACAGTTTTGGGTCTCCTGGGGCCTGTGTCCTTGGTGTAGATGGCTATGTCCCATCTGGCTTTCTATTCTTGAGGTATCTATTTCTCTTCTCAAAAGGGCACTAGTTGTGTTGGATTAGGGACCACCCGTATTACCTCACTTATGCTAATTTGCCTTTACAGACCCTACCACCATGTCCACTCACATTCTGAAGTATGGTTATGAGGGCCTAAATGTATGTTTTTGTTTTTTAAGGGAAACCTACTTTAACCCACAACGAGTGATTATCATTATTACAGCAAGCTGAATGATGAGAGTCTAGGTCTTCAAAACAAACATTTCAGGTTGCACTTAAGCAGAGTCACCCCCAGGAGACACCGGTGGATTATAACGTTAACTGCTCCTCTCCCTGTGCCTTAGAGAGGGCCTGCTAGAAGATTGTCCCCAGTACACTGTAGTGCCTCCAGTCTCGGGGAAAAATAAGATCCACATTCAAAACTGGGTCTCTACAGTATCACTGGAGGGACATGCCATCAACTTTAGTAACTCATGAGGTAAGTCTTAGTGGCATCAACCTATCGAATATGACTTCAGCCTCCCCGTCCAATCGGAAAAGGCAATCCAGTCCTCATGTGCTGAGCTGGTAAGAACTGGATCTTCTACGCAATACGTGGTTTATAGAAGCCTTGCCACCATGCATTCCTACCTGTGTACTTCCATAACTTAGAAAATAATTACCTAGAAATCCCGTTGAGGAAAGACAGAAGTTCCTTCTCGGAGAGCCTGGTGTCAGCCCTATTACTCCTCCTGGCTCCGCAGAACCCCTCAGTCCACAACTTCCCTCCTGTCCTTGTCCTGGCTGCCTAGAACCCAGGCTGACTCTCAAGCTGACTCTCTGTTGGACCTGCTCCTTCTGTAACGTTTCCACGGCCAGCTCGCCCCTGAGTCTCCTTTGCTGTCATCTCTCTTGTCCATTCAGTAAATAGTTCCTGAAGCCGTCCCTGCTGTTAGGCAGGTTGCCAAATGCTGTGTGGGCATCTTTGCATTGTTCCAGCCAGGGACTTCCTGAAGGACAGGACAAGATAGAGTCTGTTTGCTCTGGTTTTGATCCAAGCCAGAGGTCTGTCTGTAAATGGTAAGTAAAGCTAATAGACACATGGGAGTTAGACACCTTCTCTGAGGATGTTGATCAGAAGGATGAGGGATTTGGAAGTAGGGGAGCAGTGCCTGCAGGTTTAAGGGAAGGCATCCTTTTCATGGGCCGTTGAGGAAGTGGAACCTTCACTCTTCATGCCCTAAGCCAGAGAGGTGTCATGGCCAGCAAGAGAGGCACGTAAGGGTCTGGTCCAGTGACATTCGCAGGCAGTCAAGGAACAGCAGGTTTTCTTCAACTGCACTGCTCCCAGAATTTGTAAACACCATGTCCAAATTCATCTCTGTTTCTAGACAGACAACAAAGTGATGCAAACACACGAAGGGTCATGTGGCACAGCTGTTTATAATGAAGTTTCCTGAGTTTTCTTTTTGGGACAAGAGATGGAATAGGATCAACATTTAATGCAGATGCTCATTACAGGCAGAATGGAGAAAGGACTTAAGTTTTAAATAATGGCATCTTGCTGGCTGTTTCTTTTCTCTAAAGCCTCCTGGCACCTGGCAGTTAAGATCATTAGTGGTTAGCGTCATGTAAACATGACATGTCCATGCTTCGGTGTGAGCTTCAGCTGTGAAGGGCAGCTGAGGAGTGAGAACCACGTACCAGAAGATGGGCAGGGAGGGCGAGGCCAAGGGAAGAAGGCAGGCTAAGTGCATGTTGAGCTGAGCATTAGCTATGATGGCACAGGTCAGAAAATCCAGCAGGTCAGTCTCACTGCATCTAGTATAGTGATAAATTATTTTTCACTTGGACCCCCAAGAGGAATAAAGAGGAAGGGAATTATCAGGTTTTGATTGGTTCACCAGCAACTAGTTTCTCAGTGAACTCACACTCTTAGGAGGTTTAGGTAGATTAACTGGTTGGAAAGAGGGCTGAGTAAGTTATGAACAATCTAAGGAGAAAGGGAGGCAGCGAAAGGATTTGGGCAGTTCTACAGGGCTAGAATATCCCAGAATCAGAAGAGGTAACTGAAGTGTGGATTTATGGTTTCAGTGGAGACTCAGTTATGTCGTATGATGTTTGTCTGGAAACTCTTATGAGAGGAAGTTTTGCTGAAGCAGACATGGGAGAGGATGTTTTGCTAAAAGCAGACATGGTGTTTTTCTGGAATCTGGTGAAAGAGCATGTGATGTTTTGCTGGAGCAGACATGTGAGAGGACACATGATGTTTGAAAAGAGAATAAGTATAACTCAACAGACAGTGGACAACACTCTGGTATTGGTTCACCTTGCTGGTCTTTGTTGGCCTTCACCTTGCTGGTCTTCTCTGATCTTTGCTTGTTGTGACTTCATAGAGAGAAGCACACCAAAGAACTTCTTGTCAATTGGCCATCGGCAGAGCCTCACAGATTCCTTTGGATCAATTTACTGTTGCTGAATCATGTTTGGTGATTTGCTAGTGGACTGGACTTCAGACAACAAAGATTGAAGTTGCCTCCAAGGAACCATTCTCAACAGGTCCACGTCCCCCTTGTCTTATTAGTTATCTTCCTCCCCTACCTTTGACTGATGAGCTATAAGAGAGGTTGAAGTAATTAAGTACCTTTATTAAAATAGGTTTTAAGAAGTAAAAGCTTACAGGTAACTGGATGGACTTGCAGGCAAACTCAAGTTAGAGATGAGAGAATGTGTAAAAAGAAGTCCCTAAAATCTGTCAGCTTTGGCTGAACAACATAATGTTCACCTTTTCAGAGTCTGTGTCACTCAGAAACACAAGCTCCCCTTATCTTCTACCCCAACCCAGCAGGGAAACTCAGCAAGTCCAGAAAGAGCAGGGTGGCTGACAAACATCCCAAGTACCAAAGGACTGCTGCTCAGAAGTCAGTGGAGGGAGAAAGCCTGAAGGTATACATAGGACTGTGTAGAAGAGAAAGAACTAGCTAGCAGGAAGTAGGAGGGGAAAGATGCTGAGTGTGTTGACAGTCTGGACCACCCAGGCTGTTCTGAGTATTTTTGGACTAACTTTAGTTGATTGGCATAAACCAAAGCACATCCAAAACTTCTCTGAATTCTTCTGTGTGTGTTCACACTGAGGTAAGTGGGAGAAGAAAAGACACACACCCCCACACCCCAGCCCTGTTGCAAAAATTAAACAGTGAGAAGGGACAGGGGGATGGCCAGGCTACATTATCAACCACTGTCTGTGGGTGTCGTTCCTTATTAGGCCTCTGTACAGGGTTAATTACTGAAGGGAACAGTTACCTGCACAGTCACTCTGATGGGTGGCATTATTCTTCCTGAGTGTTCTCTCTTCTCCATGTCTGAACATTCTACAGACTTGTGCACAATACCACACACACACACACACACACACACACACACACACACACACACACACACACACACACATGATGATAAAGGTCATAGTGTCTCTGCATGCCTGCACACACCCATGTACACACATCAGAGGGTCAACCATGTGGCTTTGCTAGCTTTCTTGTTCTTTTTCCTACCATAAGCATGAAATAACTCTACTGGGGCTTCTCTGTCAGCCCGAATCCCAGAATGAAGACGCTCAGGGCCACAGTGGACTGTGGTCCAACTGCTTGACATGTACCAAGAACTAGAAAGGAATTCCTGTATCAACATAATCTCATGGAGTTACTACTATGGCCTTTCCCTCCATCTTTCCCTCATTTTAATCGCCCTGGCTACTTTAGTTCTCCTCTCTCAGACCAGCTGACACTATTCCGTGGCTTTTGTTTGAAATGTCAGGCACTTCTGATAATACATAGAACATAATGATAATACTTATATCAACATATCAATATCCGACTTGTAGAAACATGTATAATAAATCTAATAATGATAAATAATATAATTGATTAAGAAAGGGATATTTTTAAAATTAGAATTTTCACTGAGAGGAGATATTTCTGCTTTACGATGATGATTTGGTTAAATAGGAGCTTCAGACTGTGTTCATTTTATGGATCAATCTAGATGAAGTGCACACTAACCCATCTAAAGAGCATAGGCAGATTATAAATGTATGTACTGAAAATGAGTAAAGACACATTTCTCTATTCTGGTTACTATTTAGTGAAGCTCTTTGTCTACACAGTCTGGCTTCATTTTAGTAAGAACTGCGATTATGCAGGCCCCGACTCCAGGCAGTGGTGTGGATAATTCTTGGAGAGTTGGGAACTACAGGGTGACTGGAAGATGCTCTCCCTCTTACGGTGTCTCTGGTACAAACTCTAAGCACGAGATGGCAGTTATTATTTTTATTCCTTTCACAGTCACAAAGGATAAACGATTACAGTAACACTTCACCCAATGACTACGCTTTTACCAGTAAATCCAGATATTGATTTCAAAGGCTGCAAATCTTTTATTCAAACATTTCTGATAGGACTACAAATCCTGAAAAATCAAATACCTTTTTCTGAATGAAGATCTATGAAAATAGATGATGGATTTCATAAGCCGTCAAAGCAAAAATGTTACATTTCACAGTTTGTTATCGAATATGATATAAAACACCAGCGGGTAGATTACTTATATTGATAAAATTATTCTTCAGCATTGGAAGCTATTTTCTGGGGAAATAACAATAAAATATCAATGTGGCTTTTTTCCAGGACTAGAAATTTTCTGCTTTAGAATTAGGTAGTAGAAAATAATGTAGATTGATGCCAAAGTCATTCCAATAGAGCTCTTGCAGAGGCAGGCTGGCTGGACCACTTTCTCCACCAGACACATTCTATCTTACCACTGATCTGCTGTGATTATTACTATCACATTTTTTGTTGGAGTTATAGCAATATATAGCAATCATCTTTTGACTGCTTTTCTTCCCTTTTATTTTTGGTTACTGTTCTTTTTAATGCTCCTTCCCAGAGATTCATAGTTCAGTCATGTTACATTTGCCAAAAAGTTTTCTTTCTTTCCTAAGTGGTGGCTGCAGGATTACAGAGCTAGTTAGCTTTGCTATTTTCATGGCCATGGACAGCAGTCTTTGCCACAGACAACCATCTCATCAATAAATATGTCACAACATGAAAGAAACATGGCCGGATCAGACAAATCCTACTCCAACAACTGGGACTAATATGTCACAGAGATGGGACCAGAAAGTTGTCATCCCATGCTAAAGATGACAAACGATGCTGGGTATCATAGAAACTGATGTGTGTGTGTGTCTATAGCTTTAAAAATAGAATATATAAAGCATAACTATAAATATATATAAAATATAACTATAAAACATATATGTATAAAACATAACTAAACAAAACAAAAGGCACACACATATGCACACATATGTATGTGTGTACATGCACATATAATTATGGTATTCAAATGGCAGATTGGTATATATGTATATAATATGTTTATGCATATGTATACATCTATCTATCTATCTATCTATCTATCTATCTATCTATCTATCTATCTATCTATCTACCTGTCATTTGAAGTCTATAATATATGTTTGAAACCAAACATTATTTAAAGAACTGAGCTTCCAGCTGTTAAGAAGGCTGCTCTTGCAGAGAGGATCTGAGTTTGGTTTCCAGCATCCCCTTACACACACCAAATTAAAAATCAAAGGCTCAGGAATCTATGTGGAAGAGGAGGCAGAAAGATTGTAAGAGCCAGAGGTGGTGGAGGACTCCAAGGCAAAGCTTCCAGACACAACAGGGCTGATGCACACGCGCTCACAGAGACTGTGGCAGCACACACCATACCTGCACAAGCTCAAACCTGACAAAATCAGGTTAAAATTAGTATGGGGAAGGGGAAGTGGACATAAAGTCCCACACCTAACTGAGAAGGTATTTGTAATTGATAGCTGTTTGCAAAGGAAAGTCAATTTCCTCCATTAAAAAAAAAAGTGTCAGTGGGTAAATTGACCATACTCCAGGACAGGCCCAAGCCCAGATCTAGGAGTAGTGGCCCAATACAAACCACATGGGCTACATTTTGTTGTTGTGTTTCTATGTATGTGTGTATGTGTGTGTGTGCTTTTTGTTTGGTCTAATTATGCTTTCTCTTATTGGGCTTTTGTTTTTGATCATTATGTATAGTGTGAAGTTAGGTGGGTAGGGAGATAGAAAGGATCCTGGAGGAGTCTGGGGAGGGGAAAGAATATGATCAAAATATATTGTATGTAAATTTTTTATAATAAAAATAGGTTAACTGACACAATCTGTAAAAATATATCTACAAGTAGAAACCTAAGGTGGCTGAGAGTCTTCACATATGAAGTCATAAGCACTCCCCCTCCCATTTTCTTCTCTATTTTGCTATTTCCTCTTAATTTCTGGGAGGAGTTGTTCACTTGCTCAACAGCAGGGCGCTGCATGGGGCATCTGTGGACAGTGATTGGAAGCTCACTTTAACACTTCCAGAGCAAGCTGCTTTACTCTTAGCCGCAGGACACACCCCATCAGGACACAGAAGCCAGAAACATCCTCTCTGAGACGTGCCAACGGCTGGATGATCACGTGTGAGGTGGCTGGTATGGAGTAGGTGCTCATTAGGGGACAGCAATGTTGTTATTCATGTTGGGTTCATTACACCTACCTTGAACAATGTCCCAGGCCCTTGGCTGTTGGCCAGGTCTCGAGGTGCTGCTTAACTGTGTCTTAGAAGCTGTTTACAGGTATCAACTCTGAATCAATTGAAACAGGAGGCCATAGGAAAGCTAAGTAATATCAAATCAGAAGGTGAAGACAGAGGCCCCAAGGTCCCTTTTCCGGTCCTGCCAAAATCCAGAGCTCAGGTTTCCTTACGACAGTATGTAATCCTGGCAACACATAAGATTCCTTGCCATTTCCACTCAATAGAATACAAATCACTGCCGATCCGATTTTATTTCAGGCAGTTAGATAGTTAGTACACCGTTAATCCCAGAACACACCGCAGCACCCCTTCACCGTCAGCTCGGTTTTATTTTCACTTTCTTCCTGAGATCCCTGGCTGGAGGGAAAGGCTTGCTCTCGGAGCATCTCTAGGTATTTTAAGGCAATATGAACCTTTAGGAGCTCAATTTATAACTCAAAACAGAAACACATTTTCCTTCCAGAGCAGAAATACTGACACTAAACCTGGAGAAGCTCTGGGTATGCATCTCGCTGTAATTAAAGTGACTTGATGCTCCCAGAGTCCAGCCTTTAATGCAACTATTATTTAATGATGAACATTGTGATTAAAGGCTCTTTCTCAAAAATTGTATCAGTCCCAAGATCTGGATGTTCTGTGGGATTTATGATAGCGGAATGCGGCCGTTAGCAAACATGTTGGTCAGGATTCTGCTTCTTCTCGACAGTATGGGAACTGTGCCCCAAGCCAGCGGCTGTTCAGATTGGTATACCCTGGCACAGTTACAAACGCAGTTAACAGACTGGCTTTGAAAGACGTGTGGCCTGTGATGTCAACCTCTAGCTGCCACACACATGGGCACTTATGTACATATGCAACCTTACACACACGAAACCACATATATATGAGCAGGCACACACATGTGTATGAACGTGACAAATGCATACACATGCAAAAAGAAAAAATGTGGTTAAAAATGGCTGGGTGTGCTAATGACTTTCCATTACTATAAAAACAAAACAAACAAACAAACAACAAACAAAACCACAACCCTGCGGTCATCTTAAAGAAGGCCTAGCATTTTAGCTGAGGCAGATTTGCTTTGGTCCCAACTACTCTTCCTTCTTGACTATGGCATTGGTGGTGGTAGGTAAGTCGGCTGCATCCTCACGCCATCCTAGAAACCCACATCTACAGACTGACTTTAAGCACAGCTCTTCCTCACATGATGACAAGACTGGTGTAGTGAACCACCCAAGACTTTTCTGTAATTGGTGACAGCCCATCATCAACCATTAAACTACAAGGTGCTGGAGAGCCTGATGATGTAGTTATTGGTGTTATTTTCCCAGGATATGTTGAGTAGGAACCTGGGAATTCCAGGCCCTGAAAGAACAGTATGATATAGATGGTAGCTCTGAGTTCATTCCAGTGTCTGAGTCTTTCTGGAGTTTTACTGGTGTTGAAAACACATTCTTTCTCCTTAAATAAAGAGGAACAAAGAAGATAAGGCCAGAAAAGATAATAATTTCCTAAACTCATTTTGTATTCTACTCAACAATGAGGATTCTTCATTAAGGATATAAGAGAATGAAGTAGAAAGTCCTGTAATGACTATTGAGTGTTTATAGTGTGCCATAATGAATTCAAAACTGTCTGCTGTCATTAGCTCACTCAATCCTCACACAACTTGGTGGTGGCGGTGGCTGTTGTGGTGGTGGGTGTCCATCTTGTCGCACGTTAATGACTATGTAGTTGTAAAGGAACTATCATGTTTTCCCGATCACATGGTACATGTGGATGAGCTGTTCTTCATCTTTGCAGAGCCCAGCACAAGGTCAAGACGTGAGACTCAGCCTGAGCTCAGCTACCCACTGAAGACTAAGAAAGGAGCAGGATTCTCATCCCACCTGGATCTTACCTCTCTGTCTATTTGACTCCAAAATAATATCTGAACACTAGTCACAAAATCCTGCCCGTGTGCCTTCTCAGTGACTTCTCCGGGTTTTGACTCTAGTGTCCACATTGTGGGCATATACCGCAGTCTTGGGACCCATACCTGTGCTTAAAATCCCCAAAGGAATGGAGGTGGCATTCCGATGGGAGAGACTGCAGAGACCTGCATCTGAAGTGATGTTTAGATCTTACTTACACTGTGACCTTCAGTGACTCACTCCGCCTCTGCAGGCTTCAATCTCCTCACCATGAAAATGGTGTAAGCATAACGTTTATCTCACACAGTTGCGAGGGTCACAATCACAGCCATGTTTCCTGAGTTGAGTTCACTTCAAAAGCAGAGATATGGGCAGGTCAAAGATCAAAATGTCTAGCCCCTCCCCAAAGTCTGTGAAGCACAGGCAGACTTAAAAATGCTGTGATGTTTATTGATTCTCTTCCCAGTCACATCAGTTTGCTCCTTTATTACTTCACAGATATTTTACTGAGCAACTATTACAGGTCAGGCACCTCGTCGGGGACTGGGGAGATGCAGTTGCAGAGCTCAGAGTCTGGTGCAGAGGGATTCCACTCTGCCACCATCATTCATACCCTTCAGAAGGACAGGGCAACATTAACTGCTTGATGTGTGTCTACAGAATCAACACGTAACAGCATCCTATCTAACGTTAGTATGTTGTTCGGTGCTAATTATAATTATTGTTAGTTTGGGTTAGTTTCCCATCTGACTAACTCTCTGGAAAAGCAGACAGTACTTTTGACCCATTTGGCTGCTTGTAGCCCCCGAGAGCAAGTTGGACAGCTCAACCAGTTTGTAAGGAGTAAGCTGTCTCGTCACTCTGTCCACTGTGCTGTGCTCCACTCTCCTTGACCAATGACAGGGTATGTCTGGCATTGAGGCACCTGAATGGGCTTCACTGAGTTTTCATTCCCGAGAGGCGACGCCCTTCCTTGAACCACGTGTCTTGAAATGACACAGAGGAGGGGTCTTCAGCCAGAGCTGACTTCGAAAGATAAAGAATTACTGTTTCATGCTCTGTGTCCTTTCCACACTCTGTTATTTGGCGTATTCCCGGATGGCTTTATTCATGAGCATCTCTAGCCAATGTTCATGCCCTATGCTCTAATAACAACTAACAGTGAAAACAGCAAGAGCTCTGTTTTTGTCTCCACATGAAGGTGGAGTAAGGCAAACGGCAGGGGGAGCCTGCCTCTCCAAGCCCAGGCAGCCCTGTCTTCTTCTTTGGCCTCTGCTTCTGGGTTTACACAAGCTATCGAGGGCAAACTAGCTCATGAGATCAGACACTGGCCAAATCACTTTCGGGATACACTCTGCATTCAGCAAACCCACTGGACCTCCTCTCCAGCAGACAAAGACTTCCCGGTCTACACGTGGACAAACTTTAACTCATTTCCCACAGAGGCCCTACATTCACGTGAAAAGATTAGGGACCAGAATCTACTTTTGAATGCATCTTGGATCCTGCAGCTTAAAGCCAGCTGTCCCGATGTGGCACCATTCTTTTACCTGTGATTATGCGGAAGAGGGTGAGAATGTAAACATGATGTGTGTACAACACATTATCACGGCATCACTTTTATCAACGAGAGGCTCCTATGCCTAGATATCCACACCCCCCCCCCCAACCTCATCCCTATCTAGACAGCTGAGGCCCATCTGGAACAGCCTCCTCTCCAGCCGAAAGCCCGACAGCCAATGAAATACTCCTTCCTGTTGCTGGGTCCCCATAAAAGCAGCAGCTTCGAGCACCGTCATTGGCTGGCCTGGCTTTCTGTGGAATGCTGACGCACTAGGACCAGCAGAAAGGTGACAGGTGGGTATAGCTGTGCAGATATATCACTGGCCTGATGTTCCACTGGAGAGGAAAACTATTTCAAGGCTGAGTGACAACTATAGCACACTCTGTTAGAAGAAGAATAAATCTTCCTTAGTCTACACTCGGGTTGCAGAACGAGAAAGAAAGGAATAGAGCAGATGGGGGAAAATGCACACATTACAAAAACCAACACAAGGTTGACTCACCCCCAAGTGCCTTGCTTGCTTTTCATGACCTGACGAGAGCCCCCCGCTTAAGAAACATGTGGCTATTTATACACACCTTTTATAGAATGTCCGTTTATCTATTTCAAAGTCTAACATTGTTTATTCAGGAAACGATTTCCAACAGTGTCAAGCCCCCACTTGTAAATTCTTCTCCGTCTCCTTGTCTCCAGCATGGCCCCCTTGACCTTTCCCTTCTGACTTTCGAATCCAGAGACTCTGGCGGCTGCAGGATGTGGTCAGTGTCGGGGGCAGTACTGGATGTAGTTTATCTTGCTCTGTCCACTTAGAATATTAGCATCACGCTGGGAGGAGGAGAAGTTCGGTCCTATCTAAACATCTTTGAGATTCATCTCTGCAGCCAGAGAGAATTCTTTGGTTACAAGCAACTGCCTTTGCTACCCCCAGGTTAACTGTCCACACACAAATCTGCCAATGGGCCTCTAGGAAAGAGTGTCCTCTGCTAATTGAATTCTAATGAGGCCAGGAAGTGGATTAGAAATCGAGCTATTTTACTGTTAGTTTCAAACACTGGATATAGGGATGTTTGGCCTATTTGATCTGTTTAATCTTCCAGGAAGACCTAATTAATTCACGAAGAAATGACTGCCCAGAAGGACTCTGCAGGTTATTGGTTGATCCCGCTGAAAGGGGATTTTTCTGCGTCTTGGAGCAGCATCAGACACAGTAGAAAGCTGCTGGTCTGGTGTGGGCTGATGATCCGTGGTCATGCAGACTTCTATGCCCACTTGATTGGGCACAACCATGGAAGATATATTATATATGAGTACTTCAAATTATTTGGATGAGACATCACCAAATCAGGGTGACCCACCCTCAGATAATCCATAGAGGGAGAATATTTAAGGGTCCAATGAAAATATTCTGTTCAGTTATAGTATCTAGCCACTATGGCCGGGGAACTGCTTCAGCAGATAGATCCGTTGTAATTGCCACCCGGTACCTATATGTTAGGATGTAAGCATCCCGTCTTGCATGCTCAGGAAATGTCTCTGGTTATAACAGAAGCAGTGGGGAGGCCCGAGGGGGACTGAAAGTCACCATCTGAAAGCTGTGCGCATACTGAGATGGAAGGACAGCAACAGTACGCTATGCTCCTTTATCCTTTCTAGGGGAAATGGTCTTTCTTAGCTACCTGTGCCCACTACTACTCTGTGCAGACAATGCCTTTCTCAACACTGGACTGATAGACCCTTCCTTGGCTTGTCCAGCTTCTTAGAGAATTATGGCGAACTCACTTCAGAGAGACCACTGGTGACTTGGATGACACTTACAGTA
The DNA here is from genome assembly GCF_000001635.26 of Mus musculus. Lineage (NCBI taxonomy): Eukaryota > Metazoa > Chordata > Mammalia > Rodentia > Muridae > Mus > Mus musculus. Next base: position 76,099,649 of record NC_000068.7, read on the forward strand.
GAAACAAACATTCCTGCAGTGTTTAAAAGGCAGGGACACGTTTAAGACCCCTTTTTCTCTTTCTTTCCTTTTTTAAAAAATTGTAGCAACATGATCACGGAACACACCCCTCCCACTCCAGTCTCCTTCTTTTCTGAATTTTTAGTTTTTCTAGTTGGGGGTGAAGGGAAGAGTACAAAGCGTTCTTCAAAGGCAGCCCCAGCGTTTTGCGGAGCTGTCTGACAAGCTTGAGCCCTGCTGGGTGGGCGGCCAGCTGCTCCTGCAGGAGCCATCCCAGAGCTAGATGTTCCCAGAACCCTCTCTGTCAGTGGAAAGGGCAGAGGTGAATTATGATATATGTTGGGAAACGTGCCCAGTAGCAGGGGGAATGGGATTAATCAGCTCCAGAATTGTTTGGGATTTGCGCTTTGGATGGAAAAATTATTATCATCCAACAAAACTTTCCCTTGAAGTTGACACTGTAATGCTGGCTGCTGAGGAGGTCCACCCGTGGCAACAGTGGGGCTGGATGACTTTGTAGACTGTGAAAACTAACAAAGATAGGCACGCTCTCATGCATGCACATGCACACACATACAGATACACACATGCACCCACATGTACACATACATACTTACACAAATATACACACAAACTTGCATGCACACACCCAAGTCACTTAAAACCTGAACTCATCTATCAAAGGAGCAAAAAAAAAAAAAAAAAAATCCAAGATTCTATCAGGGCTCATAATCAGAGCTCAAGGATAGGACCAAGCCAAGGCCAGACATTTCTGAAACAAAGAGTTCTGTGCAATTCCGATAGAGAACACTATAAATCCAGCATGCCATGTCTGCCCAGATCATAGCTTTTAAACCAGTATTTTGTTGGGCATTTCTATATGTGTCTTAGGTTTGTCATCTGGAAAGTAAGGGGAAGAGTAATATGGGTTTTGTAACAATTAAATGATATACCAGAAGCAGACCTGGCAGGTGGTGTTCTCAGTTTCTAAAGGACTATCACGTGGAGTGAACTGAATATACACAGGGAGAGAAGAGGACTTCAGCAGCACAAACCGAGTCCCCTCCCCGCCCCCCTCAATGACAGCGTGGTCCTTCCGGGACTTGCCCAATACAGCAGCGGAGTTTAGCCACCAATAGCTCCTTCAGAGCCTTGCTGCTACCACCCAACAGAGCAAGATCTGTAAAAGCATATGAATCAGCAGAAATGCTGGGTTGTAGCGGAGTTACTCTCCGAGAGGAGCAATATGTGGAAGATGCAGTGATTGGCACCGTGCTGTTCTCTAGGAAGGAGAGGAAATGCATTTGTAAAGTCTGGCTGCCTGACACTGCCTAACCAAATAGCTGGGCTCCACACTCTTATCCCTGGATAGGTTGAGAATGTTTGATGTTTTAAGTTCTCCCTAGCCATTCGAGGGGTATGAATTTGATCATCCTTAGCCCTCAGAGGTACTGTAAATGCTGCTCTGGGTATGGCCTCTAGGGCAGTGGTTACTTCTTTGGGGGTTGAACATCCCTTTCACAGGGCTCACAGATCAGATATCCTGTATATCAGGTATTTACATGATGATTCGTAACAGTAGAAAAATAACAGTTATGAAGTAGCAACAAAATAATTTAATGGTTGGGGGTCCCCACGACTTGAGGAACTGTACCAAAGGGTCGCAGCATTAGGAAGGTTGAGAGCCACTGCTCCAGGATCAACTACGAGGCTGGCTGCTATAAGCTTAGGTCCCTTCTGCAATGCTGTCTCAACTTTTTGTTACACTAAGACCTAACAGATTTATCACTTTTTAATTAAATTCTTTATTGTTTATTGCCTCCAACCAAATGGCCAAAGCTCTGAAAATACCAGCCTGTATTACAAAGCAGTCTTAGAATGTTCTCTGTGGCTATAATTGCTCATAATGCTGGATTTAATCCTATATATGCTATATAGTATATATAATATAATAGTAATACAAATATATGAAGGAGAAGGAGACCATATATTTATATTTATGTCTATGTCTTTTCTATCTATCTATCTATCTATCTATCTATCTATCTATCTATCTATCTATCTATCTATCTATCTATCCATCTATAAGACTCAAACCCAAAGTAGGCAAAATTCTGCCTGCCTGCTAAGTTCTTGAGTCTAAATATTCCGAGCTTGGGCTAAAGTGGTGAGCTTCAAGGATTACTTCCCGTGGAGCGAAGTTCACCCCAGAGTTACTTCCATCAAACATTCAGCATGCCTGAGAGGAAGGAAAGAAACTTCTACATCGTTCACTGGCTCAGGCCTGGCAGAGATGCACTTGAAGGCCTAGGGCCTGCCAGAGAACTAGCTCAAGCACAGAGCCGCACTCGTGCCAAGGAAACAGACAACAATAAAGATAATTAATGGGGCATCTGACCCTCTGACCTCTAGACTCTTACAAGGCACCACCTCGTCAACCCCTGCCCCTCCGTGTGACCTCCATGCCTTCCCAGGATGCCGTGCTGTGGTACATCAAGCATGCCGACCAGGCGCTGGCTTTGTTCATGAGGCTAAAGCTAAGGGGAACATTTGTTCTCTAGCCCTCCAGATCATGCCTGGGTAGAATGAATCAACGTTGGTGTCACTAACATATTCCAGGTCATGTACACGCACGCCAATGTTATTATATCTCAAAATTACTTGGAAATCCATCTTTGAGGTTTTAACTATTTCCCTAAAAAAAACCCAAAAAACAAAAAAACATGGCTTTGGAAATTCTTACGTGGAGCAAGGATGGCACCCAGTGGCCAAAGTGCTTCATCTCAGATCCTGTGTTCTCAAGGATTCGCATTTGCTTATCTTCTTGGAGACAATAAACTACTGAGCGATCCTTCTCTCATGCCAGAGCTAAAACTCTAAATCATAGGACTATACTTTTAAACTGAACAAAGAAACACACACACACACACACACACACACACACACACACTGGGGGTGTATTTCAATGAGTGTGTGTATGTGAGTGTGTACTTTAAAAAATTTATATTTTAATAATCGAATTTCAAATAAGCCACATACTGTTCATGATATCCCTAATATATATAAAAATAAGTTATACATCCCTCACTCCACATCTTACTTCCCATAGATCTTATCTGGTTCATACGTTCTCATGCCCTGAGCATAAGACTTTATCTCCTGACAAGTACTTTATCATTAAAGTGATGTTTGCAATCTTCTCCCGGTGTTATCTTTCTCACACGGTCCTTGGCAGCCTGGAGAGGGCAGGATAATAAAGTGGAACCCTTCTTTTCTCTTTGAGATTTCCAGATGTTGAGAGATTTCTACATTGCAAGATAGGCAACTGGACTAAAGAAGATAGGCGACGTGTCGGAATAATGGATCCTCTCCCCCAGATCTACAAATGAGGCAGGGCCTCCATGTTTCCTGCTTCCCATTTCCATACATGTCTAAACAGTCTGAAATCCCAGGGGAGGAAGCCATGTGGATGGTACAAACATGAATCCAGAGAGAAATTTATAACAAAACATCACACACTAACGAGCGCCACAGATAGTCCTCAAAAAAGAAAAAGTCTCCCTAGACATCTTCACTATTGCTTGTTTGCCTCCAAAGCTGTCAAAATGCCGCTAAGTTTCCAAGAATAAAATCTGAATCAAAAGAAATTGTCTCAGCATAAAATTCCAAGACTTCACTTTCATATTCCATTAATGCATACGGATTGTTCTAGAATCAAAAGGAACCAGGGCTGGGGGAAGCCATCAAAGTCAGGTACACTTTTCTTCCTAGATCTTATTGTTTGTTTTTTGGGTTGATTTTTTTTCCCCTTTACAGACAGCGTCTCACTATGTAGCCCAGGCTGGCCCAGAGCTCTTGGTTTTCCCGTGGCTGTGCCTTCTGAGTGCTGGGATTGCCATAGTGTGTACCACTCCTGCCTTTCTTGGTGGTTAACTCTTGGTTGCTTCACTCATCCAGTGCCTTCACTAAGAGACTAAGGGTCATGAGCAAGGGTACTGCTTTTGTTTGCTTTGTTTTTAATAGCCACTGCTATTTCTTAGCTTTAAATACACAGTTACTATTTAAACATTTATGGGTAGAGCTAGGGTATAGATTCTGTACTGATGAGTTTAAGTCTTGGCTTACCAAACATTGCAACATTTCCCCTCATGAATCATTACGTTTCTTATTACTCTTCAAATATAATATAGCCACAAGAGGCTCTGAAAATTAATTGTAAAATGTAATTAAATCAACCTGAGCCAGGCCTTCCAGCAAATACCCTTGATTCTGAAGCTGATCTTCAATTCAAACCTTTGAGTGTTCGGAATCATAAAGACCTCAAGATGGTTTGTCAACGTTTATTTTCCTTTGTGTTTTATTTCCCCTTCACTCCTACGGATAAATTTTATAGGCTCATAAAGCGGCATCCTTTTATAGCTGGAAATGGCTTTGCTGTACAAATGAGGGAACCCAAAGCCCAGAAAATTTACATGAACCAGTAGCTGTTCTGTCTGGATCCATTCACACGTATGCTCACTCTTGTCCTACGGCATAGTGTTCCAGCACAGACGGTGCCAAGGGACAGCTGTAGCCCTGAGACTGCAGGCAGCCCTGAGGGCCGAGGTTCTATGCTCACTCGGTGTTTCATGTGCTGCTTTAGAGCCCACAGCCCTGGGATTCACAAACGTTTTACAGATTTTGAATAGATCTGTTCTCAGCTGAAACAGACACACAAAGACCTTCCCAGCCAGTTCATGGTTTCAGAAACACACCGGGGAGACAGTACGCTATATCAAATGCTAACAGAAAGCATTAGACAGTCATTTCATGAAACAGGGAGATAACATGTTTTTAAATGTTTGATTGGGGCCAGTGAGGAGGCTCAGCAGGCCAAGGCCAAGGCTCTCTAAGCCTGATGACCCGAGTCTAGTTCTGGGACCTACATAACAGGAGAGACCCAAATTCTGAAAAATGTCTCTTGACCTCCATATGCACATTGTGGCATGCACTAGGGTGGGCAGACAGACAAATATCTCACACACACACACACACACACACACACCAAAGACAGAAGAAAATATAAACACACTTAACAACACACATGCATGCAGAATTTTATTTAACAGTAAAGAATCTGCCAACGCTGTGAAAACCACTGCCTACAGCAGAGAGACGCTGTCCTCACGGAGCACGTCAACAGAACCGGGCCAGAGCTCAGCCCAGAGAACACGGATCCCTTTATTTTCAAGGAGCTTAGATTGCAGAAGGAAACTATGAAATTGATAAGCAAGTGCATTTAAGAAGGAGCCTAAAGCACCAAAGAGCCAAGACTGGTATACAACTTTCAATTATTCCCCTTGTGTCATAGACCCCCTGCTTCAAATTTCCTCCTGGGCACTGTAATTCCCTGCACCCAAAATGGCAGAGTTCAGTGGGACCTGGTCACAAGATGTACCTGGATGTCAAGATGGCTATTTATGATGTAAGGGATATAAAAATGAACAAGTCAAAGCTTCTCCCCTAAAATACTCCTAGTCTAACATCTGATTAGACCGGTGCACCAAGATTTATGTTGCAGTAGAAACGGAGTTCTGCCCGAAGGACAGTGGGATGGCTGGGAAAGAGGAAGTTGAGTGAGGTCAAGTGGATTAGTAGGGCTGTAAATATGCAGAGACAGAGAAAGGAGAGGGAGAAAGTGGCATGAGGACTTGACACAGAGATAGTGCGCTTTCCCACCCTCCAGCAGCGCCTTGGTGCTTCCCTACAGTCCCGCATCTTCGCGCAGTGTGGGATAAGTGCAGTCAAATTCCCTTTGTCCCGCCTTCCCAAGCGGCCAGCCATGCCCTGTGGCCAGAGTGGACGCGGGACCAACAGCATGGGGCCAGGGTGGAACAAGCCGAACAGTGGACTGGGGGTTTGAGTTTGGAGCATTTTAATGTCCAGACGGAGTCCGGAGACTCAGATGATGGTGAGCGTTGTGATCTTGGGTTCTGTCTGGATGTGAGAAAAGACGAAGAAGGGGTAGGCAGGGAGCCCAGGCAGAACCAGAGAGTGCAGTCACTATCTGCTGAGGAGAAAGCAAGGGGCTGAACTGGTGAGAGCAGGATTGGAATGAGAGGAGGACCCCAAGGCAGAATGAATGGTACAGCGGGTGGAAACACAGAGGGGAGGAGTCATGAGCGGCTTTGTGATTACATCCAAGGCACGTGGCTTTTGTAACACTCAGCATGTAGACAGCGCTACCTACCCAAAACAAACAAACAAACAAACAAACAAACAGTTAAAGTCCTAATCCATCACAGTCCATAGTTCAGGGCAAATCTCTAAATGCACTAATCTTGCCTTTGGATGTCAGTAGTTTGGCTTCTGGCTAACTGTTCCTGTTAACTGAAGTATATCAACCCAGGGCATTGTTTTTGGATTTTAAAAGCTCACTCCAAGTAATGATGGCGCTACACTGGGATCTCAAACACACAGTGTAGTGGCTGGTTAGCTAATAAAGACTTTCTATTACTTTAATCTCATGTCCAATCAGTCTTCTATGATGAATACCCCACAATACCCCCAAGGTTGTGTGTTGAAGCCTATTAGAAGGTTCGCTTACCAGCAGTGACCTGACTCATGAGGTCAGTGCAAGGGAAGAGAGCAGGTGGGAGGTTGTAGGTGCTTTGTATACTAAATGGTTAACGAGGGAAGAATTAAACCATCAAGATTACTAAATCAAGCCCCTGTCCCCATGGTAAGGGGCCACCTGCCCCAGCTCTACAATTTCCCAGCTCAGATCCATAACCATACACAGCTTGCATTAGAAGGAAGTCAGAGTGAGTACCCTAGTGTTCCGGAAGGTTCTGACATCTTGACTTATTTAATTCTCTTCACAGTTCAAGGGTCAGGGTTGTCACTGGGCCACACTACGGCCTCTTCTGGGCTTTCTGAAGTCATCATTGCCCTGCTTCCAAATACTCTAAAACTACACCAACTGCCCTCCAGCCTGAGACCCTAGACCAGTAGGGAATGAAGTGACCCGAACTGATAGGAGGAGGTGGGGGAACCTTCCATGCCTTTTGTAAAACAGATTTAAAATGATATTCAATTATGTGTCCCTATGTTTTGTTGGTTATGTGCCTATGAGTGTAGATGCCCCAAGAGACCAGAGGTATCATATTCCCCCCGGAACTGGGGTTAGAAATAGTTATGAGTTGTTAGGGGTGCTGGGAACCCAACCTCAGAAGCAGTACATACTCCTAACCACTGATCCATCTTGCCTGGACCCCAGGCCCAATCTTTTTCCTACAAAAGTACATGTTTCCATTGCGTGACCTGTGGAAAAGGTGTCCCTGCTTTGTTTTCCAAAGGAAAGAAGTGACAAATAGTGGCTGTGTGTGTTGCTCTGCGGGGGAGGAGGTCAAGGTCGTCGCAGGATATATTTGGGTCAGGCAGGTCCTTGAAGGGCCCTCAATCCACAGCTGCTGAGCTCAGCACTAAGAAAGGCCAGGCTGGCCTTAAAGACCTGGCCATCGCACATCATCCCCTTCCTGGCATCTGCAATGCTCAAGAGTGACAAAGTACAGCCGTCCTTTCTGTGATGTGGCCTTTTGATTAAGACACAATTCATAAAGGGAACTGGACACTTGAGCACGAGGTGGGCCACATATTTATGGATGCAGCCTGAGCGGAGCAGGCTGCCAGCTGCCTGCCGCAGTGTCAACAGACTGCCCTTGACGGGGCTGGGGTTGTTCTTTACCCGACAGAGCATTTTCCAGGGAGAGTTCAATAGCTTACTCTGACAGTAAAGAATAACTTGGATACTAAACCTGGCATAAATACTATTGAAAGTCAAAACGATCCCTTAAATTCAAGAGGCAGGAGTAAGGGCTGGGGGAGGCAGACTAGGTTAGGGAGAAGTTGATACCAAAATTCTGTGCACATCATGCCTCCTCACATGATCCTAGAAATAAGCTGGGGCAGGGTGGGGGAGGACTGGAAAGCCAGGGTGGGCAGTTCTGAAAGCAGCACTCCAGAGAGTCAGTCTGCGGAGCACGGAGACAACAAGCTGCTTCCTTCAGGCACCAAGGTTCCAGGCTAGCCCGGGCTGCAGAGGAGCCTCTGAGAGAGTATCTGTCAGAGGCAGAGGAACAGGGGGATAATGATGCTCTGGTGGGTGACACTGTGAGCTGCCAGCCCCCATCACTGGATCCCTGGGTCCCTGGATCACTGGATCGCTGGCAGCCCTCCTTGGTGATCTCCTCCGATTGACCCTCCTCCGCATGCCCTGAGTTGCCTGGTGTGGTTGAGTGCTGTGAAGCCACTCTTTCTGCACTTTGCTTTGTGGCTAGGGGAAGTGGCCAGGAAGGAGGCCATCTTGTGCTGTGACTACCAGGGACAGAAATACTTTCTTGAGCTAATCAGTGTAAATCGTCCCAGCACCGGTCCACAAAGGGAGAGTAGGATTCCTCACTCCCGATTGCTCCTGAAGAACCCCAGTAGATTACCACAGCAACATTGGTGGGTGATCCTGAGGCCTGAAGCTGCTTCACCACTCGATTTTACCCCGGGAATGGACGTGATCTCTTAAATCTAGACTAGGTGATGAGGATGCCCTTTGACCTTCGACACCATGTCTCACCATTTCCTTTGCTCTTATCTCCATATGCAAATGCCACAAGAAGTGTCTATTCTTGGTGTTTTATTTACTTTGCCATGATGTCAGTTTGTGGCTTGAGCATTAATACTGAAAACCTGGATGATGGAAGAGGCGGTCCAGACTCAAACATCCACCTTGAGTTACTGGCCTTTAATTACTGAGGCAGTTATAGGGCCGTAAACGAACCTCGTCATTGACTACAGCTGTAACCCAGGCAGTTCTGAACTGGAATAAGGGATGACTGAAGGAGGCAATACAGCCTAAGAAAGTCCACAGGTTGATGCTAACGGACAGACTGGCGGTAGGTGGTGATAACCATTAGCTCTGTCTATTGCAACGGAATCCAAGGAAAAGTGTGTAAAACCACGGGAGTGTATAATTGGTGTGCTGAGCTCATTTTCTCACGTTATCACAGCTGGCATCTTCAGGTTATTAAAAGCCTTTAAACTAGCCGTCTTTGAAGAGATCTAATTGTCAATATGGTCTTTATATGCTATTCCTGTTAGCGCAGTGCTGAAGAGACGTAAACGGGCACTAAAATCTGCACAAATTTTCTCTATGTCACTTTCTCATTTCAAGTTCATGGAACAGTAAATGTTAATGAGGAAAAAGAAAACACTCTTTGGATCTTGGCCTGCTCATTAATGCACAGGGCAATCAGCCCATAAAGGATAATTTATCGACGCTATAATCAGAATCAGACTTCAAGAAGCAGATAATTTATTAGTACCTGGCAGTTTGGGATCTTTGTGTGTGTATGAGTGGCCCTACAAACAAGACTATTTCCTGAGGTATGAATAATATCAGAACTAGGGAAAATAAGCCTGAGCTCTGACTTTCTGGAAGAAGCACAATCCACTTGTTGGGCAGCGTTGGGACACTGGCTTTCAAGTCAGTGAGCGTCAGTTTTAGTTGCTAGCTAGAGACAATCTAGTCTGACCTGCCAGGAGATTCTCAGGGAGGGTTTGTCTAGACAAGGTCAGCCTGTGGAGAGTGTCTGTTAGGCATTAGCTGGAGTATGCCAACTGAGGTAGGAAGCCCCAGCTACTGTGGGCATCACCATTGCCGTGGTGGGGGACCCTGAACTGTGTGAATGGAGAGAGGTATTGAGTTGGGCACGTGCAGGCCTGCTCTCCTCCTCTCCCTGCTCCTGACTGTGTGGCCTTGACCAGCTGCCTCCAGGTCCTGCCCCCGGGACGTCCCTGCAGTAGCCGACTGTACCCTGAGCTGTGAGCTAAAATGAACTCGTTCCCCTCTAAGTTGCTTTTATGGGGTGTTTGGACACAGCCACAGAAACAAGGCAGAGACTAACTGCAATCCTGTTTTCCTGCCTGCCACAACACATTGCTTTGAATTCTTCTTAACAAGACAAGTAGGAGGAATCAGAATAAAGGAAATCACAGATAGAATCAGGTGAAGCAATGTGAAACAGAACCAGCAGGCACGAGGACAGACTGCAGCTTTATCTCATGTGCAGTTGGCTCCCCTCTCGGCCACGCCCTCTATGTGTATAAACGGCTATAAACTACGAGTAAGGAAGGGCACAGATCTCACTCTCCACTCTCTGTAGTACTGGTGCTCGCTCACACTGCTGACTGAGGTCTTCAGAATGTGCCTTCCCAGTCCTTACCCAGCAGCCTCTCCACCTGCACTGTCCTTCCCAGCCCTTGATGTCACCCTGGCAGGAATGCGTCCCTGCTCTGCTCTGCAGTGAAGCTTTTGGTCTCTGATGTGTGCAGATGGCCCTCTGGAGGCTGAGATATCTGAAGTCGGGCATAAGCAGAAACCATCCTAGCCATCAGGCTTTCGCTTCCGCTCACGTTCGCAGCTAAGAACAAGGACCCATGGGTGGCTGAGGGGCGAGACAGATCCAAGAGCTGTCTCGAATGCTGAGCCTGGACTCGTGCAGATAGGGAGGCATGTGAACTCGCTTCCACTAGAACACTAGTGATTAGAAAGGCTCTTAGACTCATGTACATGGCCACATCTTGCTGGTCTCTGGGACATTTCTGCATCTAGGGCTTCTTTTGAGACCTGTCATTTGCCTGTGTGTATCTGAGCTCCAGATCTTTTCTAACACCAGATAATTAAATAATATCTTCCCAAACTCTGGGGTCATCGCTGATTCACTGAGCACTGGTCCAGCTAAGTAGAGTGAACATTAGGACTATTCTTTAACTATCTTTTAACTATCCTTTAACTCAGGAAATCTATGGATAACACTGATTCCAGATTTAAATCTCTATGCTGTTTAAAAGAAAATTATGCATACTTTCAAATGCACTAAAGATAATATGTCACAACACAGTTGTATGTATATGTGTCTTGTCTGTATATACTGGTGAAAATAAAGTACTTATTCAGTTATTTACTTAGCTGTATACAACTGAGTCTGAAGTTTTCATAAATGTCCCATGACTATACACAGGATTATTCTAAGCATACTATATTTTAATGTTATTGCTGCAGTTACAATAGACACAAGCCATCAATTAGGGTAATGTTTTATTTACTTTATATATCAAGGAAAAACCATTTGGTTGACATTACTACTATATCTAAATTACATTATAATAGGATATAATAGGATACATTATAATATCTTTTGGGATACAATCTGGAATAAATCAGCTCAGTTAGTAATCTTGATGGTTTTAAGATGAAATAACCCTTTGTTCTCAAATTTAAATACTTCATATTTTTAGTATGTTTGGAGCTCATAATAGAAAAGCATGGTGTGTTCTAAGACACTGGAGTTCTGTTTGCTCTAAAGCAAAGAATGAAGCCTGAATGCAGGTTAGTGACCTTCACAAAGCAGAGAGCTCTGGACCCGGTGTGGCTTGCTGTGTTTCTGGGAGGTTGCTGTGGGTGACTTTTACGGTCACATTTAGTTCATTATGCATTTTGCTGTCTTCTTTCTAGTTACTTCCCTGCTTTGGCAACAAGGATAATCATAATAGCAGCCACAATGAAATAATAGAATGTGATATTATCTTTTTAACAAGAGCTGGGTATTTCCATTAAGTAAATTTCTACCTAACAAAACCTTTGCCTTATTATTTAACTATCCAAATTTACAGATCAAAATAAAATTTTTACAGATTTACCATATAATATCTGGTGTTTTGATGCACAAATACTAAATTTTACTAAGGTAAATAAGCTTTAAATATTTTGTATACATTAAGTAAAATGCAATTTAAATTGGCATCTAAAATAATTTCATATCATAGTTTTAATATTTTCTTGAAGGCTAACTGCCTTAAGATCTAGAATACTGATATTCTTTGCATTCATTCATTCATTCATTCATCCATTCATTCACTCACTCATTCATTCACAGCGTTTACTGAGTGTCACTGTGGTCCAAGACTTTTGAAATGCAGTAGAGATAGAACCATGAAGAAAATATAGAAAAATCTCTGCCATAATGGAGTTCATATCCTAGTCAACACATACCATGATTTAAATGCCCAAATTCCACGTGTTGGAAATTTGCACTCACTGCAGTGGTGTTGGTAAGTGAGACTTTGGGAGATGGGTGGGTCCTGAGGGTCCTGCCTTGGTTCATGAATGAATGGATTCGTGGCTTACCAGAAGGAAAGGATTTAGAGCAGTTCTCTGGAGTGCTTGCTCTATCTTGCAACATGATGCCCTCTGCTATGTTGTGATGAAGCAAGAAGCCAACACACACACACACACACACACACACACACACACAGACACACACACACACATGTGCACACAAATCAGACGCTGAGAAGATGTCAGTCATGCCCTTGGGTTTCTCAACCTGTACAGCATGAGCTAAGTAACCTCCATTGTTTATAAACTACACAGTCTTACGAATTTTGTTACAGAGACAAAAACAAACTAAAAGAGTATGTCAGCTGTTTGCCTCTACAACAAATAGGCACTGAGTGCTATGGATTCGATTGCTTTGTTCTTTCCTGGGGTTGAGGCAGCAATTACCTCTTGATAGTGCTGTCTCTCCTTTTCACTTTGGGGAACCACGCTAAGACTTTTCCTTAAGCATCTGGCTAATGTAAGGACTCATTACCTACCTACTGTGTGGACCTTGCCCTGCTGGGGAATTCTGTCCCTGTACTCAGGGTCTTTCTTTGTTCTTTTTAGAAGTTCAGATGGTTTGATTCTAATATGACTATCAGAACCAAAGGTCTCTGTGTCATTCTTTCCCTATGAGGATGAAACGGATCTCTGTGCAGATATGACTCCTAGAACAGCAAGCAACTTCATGGACTAAGATCACAGTACAGGACATTTCTTATACATGCAGTCGCTTTCCCTGATAATTCCCAGCACTTTAAAACAGAATTGAAAAACACAAAGAACAAAGCTTTTAAAGGGAGAGAAATCACTTTCCCAACATTCTTATGCTTTTCCTGAAGTCCTGGGGTTTGAATCCAGGGGCCCGAACATGGTAGGCAAGTACTATACCACTGAGCTATAGCTCCTGTTTTGTGGCTGTTGTTAAAAAACAATTTGTAGGAATTCAAGGAGACAAGATAGTCTTCCGAACCACACCTAAAGAAATAGTGGTAACTAAGATACAAAGGGACATCTTAGATTCATTCATAGACTCGGCAGTGGGAACCAGTTGGTGACCACCCCAGCAGCCGGGAGGCACACGGTTAAGACCTCCAGTGGTAGGTTAAACTTCATCATCAAACTTCTTATCCTTGTTACTGGTTACGCTGGTCACTCGGTGACTCCCTGGCTTACTCAACTGGAAAATCATGTGCATCACCCTTCACAGGGCCGTGAAGTTGAGATGGACCAATACAGGAAAAAGCCCTGTAGCGTTCCTGGTATACAGTAGGCATGTGATAAATGCTAGCTACATTGATCTTAATCTCCTGATTTAGTTTTATAGATAAAGAAGAGAATAAGGCTCTAAAATTTTTAAGTGGACCGAAAGTTAATAATAAAACAAAACCTAAGTCAGGTGTCCAGATCCTTACCCTATTAAACCGACTCCTCTCGCCCCCACCCTGTAGCTATATGTTCAACACATGGGAAGACATATCGACTTACGTAAACTACAAGGGACTATTCCACTGTGTAATCCTTTCACCTCTCTCTCAAAAAAAAAAAAATATTCCAAGCTACTCTGCCCAGGACTGTGGCTCACGTTCCCAGTGAGAAGGACGACAGAATCAGACAAACTTACCTTTGTGTGCTAACAGTGCAACTCCATCTCTTCCTTACCTTAAACTTGTCGACTTCAGCCTTGGAACACGTGGCGTGGTACGACAGCACCTGATGGGGAAGAGGACAGAATGTCAGCAATGGACAAGATGGGGGTGTCTCAAATCCTCCTCCCTGAAAAATGGGCTTAGCTCACATACACCACCGTGACCTGACAGTGACTACGATGTCGAACAAGAGACTACTAAGAATCGTTTGTGACACAGTCTGAAGGCTGACTATGTTACACTGGTACTCTCAAAGGAACACGGTGCAGGTCAAGACCAGTCACCAGAGGATGTGAGTACCTCTCCTGAGAAATGCTCTGTAATAGGTGTGTGCAAGGGTGTGTGTGTGTGTGTGTGTGTGTGTGCTATGATGGGTACTGTTGGTTGTGTGTGTGTGTGTGTGTGTGTATGTGTGTGTGTGTATGTATGTGTATGTGTGTGTGTGTATGTGTGTGCGTGTGTGCGTGTGTGTGCATGTGTGTGTGTGTGCGCGTGCTATGATGGATACTGTTGGTTGCTGACCCCACTTTCATTTGCTCCGTTACTCCCACTTGTTGTTAAACACACTGGAAAGATTCTATAGCTCTGTACAGGTGACACATGTGACAATAGGGTTATATACCTAACCCTACTGACATTAGCCATAGCGTGTAACCTTTACTGGGCATAGGGATTTTAGGGAAAGTGACAGATGTGACTCTTACGGGCAATCACATGGTTTCAGCAGCTCTCTTCTCCCTGGATTATTAGAAATCCGTGACCAGAGAGGGTTATTTTTGCAGCCTGAGACATGAAGGAAACATCCTTGTAGAGCTGTGGCCAACTTGCTCTTGATGATATCATGTGAACAAGAAATTGATTTTCATGATTTATCACCATATCCCAGTCACTGACACAGGGGGTTAAATGTAATTTCTGTGTCTATCTATCTATCTATCTATCTATCTCTCTATCTATCTATCTATCTATCTATCTATCTTCTCTCTGTGAGATTCATCTGTGATGCCAGAGGTGTACTCAACTCTAGCGTCTATGAAGTAACAACCACAGATGTTCTATACAGTTGAACAGGCAAAGAAAAAAACTTCCCAATGGGCTGCCTTGGGTAGGTTCTTCTTTTACAGCACAAGTAGGCGTGTGGGTGTTAAGCTAGCTAGTACTAGTACATTTTTCAGGCAAACACACACATGTATCACACACCTGTATACAAAGTGTAAGCTTTACATGTTATATGCTATCAAACACATTCTCAAGTCTAATCTCCAGCCTTGGGACCCATTAAATCTTCCCGCACTTTCCAACCTTGGAGAATCACAGTTTGCCTCTGAGCATTTCCCAAATCTAATTAGCCTTAGAACTCTGTTTTAGATGATATAGCAATGTCACAACATGCCAACCTAATAAGCCGTTGACAAGAACTTTTGAGGAACGCTGCTACGGGTGAAAGCACACAGCTGTGGGGACAGCGCCTCCCAGTGGCTGAATACAGTATGTGCAGGCACATTTTCAGAGCATTATTTCCCAGCTCTGTGAACTTGCTCGGGCTCTTTGGAACTCCTTTGTAAAGTGGCATAGTCACACTACTATTGAGCCACCTTATGTTCAACAGCAGCTGTTCTTGAAAATCAGAGGCTCCATCTGAAACCCCAGGCGGAGGGCATTTTTCTATTATTTTCAACAGGAAAAGATTATATTACACTGGAAAGCTTGTAACAACTTCTTGAAACTTAATTGCAGTGCAGCAGAGTTCATAGGTGTGTATGAAACAAGGAACATGATGGCAGGATATTGTAATGCTCAAATGAAACCTTGTAACGTTTACTGGAAGTAAACCATCTGTCTCCTACTGTGACCATGATTCTCCTTCTTTTTACTTCTTTTCTCTATAGCTTTTCCAACTCCCTTTTACTTTCAGAAGGGACCCACAAAAACATTGTATTGTGCGATAAATAACATTTGTTAGGTTTGCTTATTAACAACAAAATGAGTTTCCATCAGCAAAATGTTAATTGTAACATTATTACCCCTGGGTGGATTTGTATTTCACAGAGTTCTTAGGAAAATTTAATGCAAGAGTACGTGTCTATTATTAGGCATACAATTACTTATGTTATTACATACATAATGTACATACATTACCTTATGTTGATTATATGAATAGTCAGTTAAAAGTCTACCCCGTCTGTATTTGCCTGGTATCATATATTATGATTTTTGCTGATGAGTATTTTTTCAATAAAAATTCTGTAATTTTGATTCTATTTTATTAAATTTATCCCTAACTTTATTATTGTCTTTGATTTTCTTAGTGTTTGCAAGTTCCTTTTTGTATATTAAGTCTTTAAAATCAGCAGCTAACCAAAGAAATCAAAACCAAACCCAAAAACTGCAATTCAAGCCTCTGCCACTAGGTGGTGCTCAGTCAGTTTTTTTAGCATGGGACTAAGGCAAGCTTCCAGTTTCCTTAAATCAATTTTCCACTTCCTTTATTATTAATAAAAAGAAAATCTATTAACAATACTAAATTGAAACTATTTGAATCAGTGAAGCAAATAACTATTACAGACTAAGGCTCTCTGCTCGCTTAACACTAGCTTCTTTTTCATTTCAATTATAATTCACATACAACTCATTTATAAATGAGGTATAAAGGGTTTTTTTTTGTATATTTTAGAATTAAGTTCTATAATAGATGTGCATATATTCACAAACATTGCTTCCAAGTCTAGTGTAACAGTGCACTTTTGTTGATTGTTTTAAGAGGATGGCTACTGTGCTGGCCTGAATATCACCCTGCCTGCCTCTCAGTAGCTGAGACTACAGGCATGGGAATTGTGTGCATGGTGTGCATTGTGACCGGTTATGCCTTTAATGAACTGAGGCTTTAAATTCTCATTTAGTGTACTTGTTCATTTTTTATGATTACTGTTTCATGTGTCTTTTCTAAGAAGCATGAAAGTTACTGTACACACACACATACACACACACACACACAGTCTTGAACATGTGTGCAACTTGCACTGTTTTTCAGAACTTTCCTTTTTGTTTCTTTGAGTTCAGATCTATGATAAATCAAGCTAATTTTGTACATAGGGCAAGGCTGAGGCTTATGGAAATAAGTACCCCAGGTGGTTTGGGTCTGGAATGTCCCCAAGAGCTCAGGGTAGAAGGTTTGATCCTTGGCTGGTGGTGCTACAGGGAGATGGGAGAAGCATAGGGGGTGGGGCCTGATTGGAAGAAGCAGGTCACTAGTGACATGGCTCTGAAGGGCTCCTTTTGTCCTTAGTTTCTCTTTCCTGTCTCCCCTTTCTTTACAGGTGCCTTGAGTTGAGATCTCTGCACCAGCCTGGGCTCTCAGACTTGTGTTAGGCCAAGTGGCCATGAAACCATGAGCCTCTGTTTTCCTCAGGTAACCATGGCAACGAGAAGCTGATTGACAAGGCCATGCAATCAAAGGTTAGCATTAGCTGTGATCACCAATATGGACCCTGCCCTTAGGAGTGTGCTTGGCACTCACTTGCCACTTAGTGTATTTGGTGATCTGACATATAAAGCATAAGATAATTTTAAAAGAAAATTATCTCTATCTCTAATCTTCTTCTGGCTTCCTTTATTTGTAGGTTGGAAAGGTGCTATTTCCTTGATGAAATAATAACAGACACCATATCTGAGCATAAACTGAGCAGTATGGCTAACAATGTCAGACAAGGCATATGCAGGAAGGACCAGTTAAAACTGTATTTCATATGGGCAATAAATGCTTATATAATGAGAAATATTTATGCTAAAATGATTCACCATTAAACTGGAGTTCAAGCCTATCTACTACCCTGTCACATGGTCACCCAACTTCTCCCTGACCCAAGTCAACAGGACTAGGAGCAAACCTACAGACAATGCCCAGCTGTGTTCCAAGATACTCATTTTCCTCTGTCCATCCCCATATCTCCCAGTGAGTTTCCCTTTGGAATGTTTAATCTGGATGTTTACCAAATGCATTGAATATTTTCCACAATGCTTTTGCTATGAGCTGAATTGTGTCTCTCACTGCACCAAATTCACATACTGAATTCCCTAACTCTCAGAATGTCGCCATATTTGGAGACAGGATCTATGAGGGGGTAATTAAGGTAAAATAGGTCCTGTGAGTACACCCAGTCCAATGTGAATGGTGTGCTTACAAGCACAGGACCTTAGGACAAAGGACACAGATGCCACATAGAGTAAGGAGGGACCATGTAAGAACACATGAAGAATATAACCATCTGTAAGTCAAAAACAAAGGTTGCAAAAGAGACCAAACCACTGGTATCTTGACCTTGACCTTAAGACTCAAGAAATACGGTATTAATTTCCAGGGTCAGAGCCCTCCAGCCCGTGGTATTTTGTTATATTATAACAGTCCTCAAAAATGAATAGAGCCACATAACCTCATTAACCTCCCATCTGTGGCAGAATTGCAGGAAAAGATCAGAAGTAATTTCTGATGACTTCCAGCCCAGGCAATCTTCAAAAGAAAATTATCACTGTTATACATGCATAAAATCATACAGCACAGTTGATGACCAAAAAAATCAAGCAAATTCTTATAGTTAAGAACAGAATTCAATAACACATAGAAGACATATACTTTAACTATTAGTTTTGAGCATCCTTGAATAAGCTAAAGGATTCGTCTACACTTCTAAGCTATATTAAGTTTACAATTTCCTAAGCTTTCTGTTACATAGTAAGGATCAAGATGCAACGTACATTTTAGATAATAGTATGTTTGATCAGATAAAAAAATCATTAAATGTGTTTTAATAGTTTGGAAGGAAAAAATTGCAAAATGTTATAATAAGATCCACACTGTCTTCCTGTATGAAAAATGTCGGTAGCTTGTGAGAGCTTGGCCGCAATATACTCAGTGGTTAATTTTTCTGACAGCTAAATAAAATTAGTATAAAGCTTACACAGGAAAGTAAACAGCTGATCCCTGGGACACTTGAACTAACATTAAACTTTCACAAGGAAACTTCTACCCCAGATGGATTTATCTTCTGTGTCACAGTTAATTTACAAAGTATTTAGAAGTGGAAACTAGTAACTCAGTTTTGTTGATGAGCTCCGACTTACGCATTCTTTGCCGTTTCTCATATAAATCACTACTGGTGAACCCCATCACTTTAATTAACTTCTGGACTGAACTAGCTCCTAGCAAAACAGAAGCAGCAAGATAAAACCATTATCAGGCTGCAGGAAAGCAGAAGGAAACAGTCAACGCGTTTGTGTTTTCAGTTTGCATAGCAGGAAAGGACAACTAACTCTATTTGGAGAGAAGAGCAGTACACAGAGCTACAAACAGCACTAGAGTGTCTGGCTTTGCACTCTGCCTGGTGCCATGAGACCTGAGCCAAATGCTTGTCTTGCAGTTCTAGGAACCTAAGATGGCTGAAGGCAGATCTAGCCCCAGATGTTGTTTGGGTGGCCAGCCACTTGCTCCTGAATCGAAAAGTTAACCAGAGAAGCTGAGTGTGAAGAATGCTACACAGAGTGGAAGAACAAAGGGCGGTGAGGGTCCAGACTGGCTGTCTCCCTGGAAAGGGGCTGCACGACTATTTACTGATAGGATACATTGATGGCTTTGGTGGCAAAGTGGCTTTGGGTGACAAATGAACAGTAAAGGACACTCAACTTTCGCTGAGCTGATTTGAAGCAAAATCCCAAATAATTTCTATTGATGGGCTCTGACGTAATAAAGTTTGCCACCAGCTGTGATCCTCCATCTAAGAAAGGTGGCCATCTTTGCAGAGAAGCCAATTTACTTGGGATGACCTGACAGAGTGTTTATCTAGCTGTGTGACGGTCCACATACTCTTGGAAGTTTTAAAACAAAGTTGAGTGCACTTAAAACACGGTGTCTGAACAGCTGCACTGAGAGTGATCGGTTTCTATTATCAAATATTTCAGACACTGCCCTGTTGTCTAATGGGATGGAATGTTCGAAGAGGTACTTTAGGTAACTGTCTACCATGTAATTGTTTATCATTATCTTCAAAATGTATGCCATATTTAAAAAAAAATCTATGGAGACAAACTTTTGGAAAAAGATTTATTTGATATACATGAGTGCTTTGTCTGAATGGATAGATGAATGGATAAATGGATGAATGAATGAATGCTTTGTCTAGATGAATCTGCACACCAGAAGAGGCCATTAGATTCCATTATATTGGGAGCTGCCATGTAGGCGCTGGGAATTGAACTCAAGACTTCTGGAAGAACAGCCAGTGCTTCTGTTTTACTGCCGAGCCATCTCTCCAGCTCCTTGGAGTTGACTTTCAAATTTTAAGTAGAATAAATCAGATCTGCTCACTCTGGGATAATAAATATTTATTAGACAGATGCCTCTAGGAAGCTCATAGCAGCACATTTTTGTGGTGTGCCTTCTATAACTAAATCTTTGTGCTAAACACTTTGGGCATCTTTTTTTGACATCCTGGTTCTGGTGGTTTGAGTGAAAATTGTCCCACATGGTCTTGGTTCTCAGTAGGTGGCGCTGTTTAGGAAGGGTTGGGTGGTGCAGTCTTGCTGCAGACAGTGTGTCACTGGGGGTGGTCTTTGAGATTAAATGCCTCATGCCTGTCAACTCTTTCTTCTTCATGCTTGCTCTCCAACATGTGAGCTCTCAGCTTCCTGTTTTGGCCCCCAAGTCCAC
This sequence comes from Mus musculus, assembly GCF_000001635.26. Classification (NCBI taxonomy): domain Eukaryota; kingdom Metazoa; phylum Chordata; class Mammalia; order Rodentia; family Muridae; genus Mus; species Mus musculus. The sequence goes on from NC_000068.7 coordinate 76,120,191, forward strand.
TGCCGGTTACACTGCCTCCACTTTGCCATCATGGGCTCTCATTCCTCTAGGACAGCATTCCAGACTAAGAATGAACCCTCTTCCTTATGTTGGTCATGGCGTCTTATCGCAGCAGCAGAAAAGTCATGAATACATTGGTGAACACATTTCACGTGGGGCCCTCACCTTACTTGATTGCTTATTGCTGTTGGAAGCAAATCTATGATTACCTTAATCTTTCATTACCTAGATTAAAGCTATCAAACTGAAGACTCTACTCCAAATCTCAATCTAAGTTTTAAAGCAAGTCCTTAAAATGGATCCCTGATTAGAACCCATCAGCTCATGCATGACAGAACTGATGCTTAAGTGTTTGATGCCCTAACTGTCCTTTGCCTTTGCCGTTAAGTCACTAAACATCAGCACCTGTGCGCTTGCCAGAAGTGACAACCCTGTGGCTCCAACCATCCTATTTCATGTGGCAGATTAAGAAGGCCACCTGTCAAAGGCAATGATGTCTCTGGGCCTTCTTCTTACATACATTCTGAATGTAACAAAGCTCCTGCATTTCTCACACAGCGTGGTTTCCTACGTCTTCTGACTGATAGGTGTGGCCGATAGCTATTCTCTTATGAGCTATACTGTCCCAGGACAGCTCGTCAAGGCTTCCCGCTGGAATCTTTCCATGAAATTCCTCACTTCGTTATGTTTCAGAGGCTCCCCAACCCTGCTCACCTGAACTCATCCGTTATTCAGTGGGTCACAAACTCTAGAACATCCCAGATAGCTCCCGATTCAGCTGCTCTGAGTGGGGCCTGAGAATTTACATGTTTAACAAGTTCCCAGATAAAGCTGATAATGCTGCTAGTTTGGGGACATTTCTGTGAAAACCACTGGTTAAAGCCTACCCATGCATTTTCCATGTTAAAATGGCCCGTTTGCTCTGCCGAAGGCTACAGGTTGGATGTCAGAGTGTGAGCAGAGAGGAAAAAGACCAATTTGACTGCGTCTTCTCCCAAGCCGCAATGTGATCTGAATACCTTCGTTCATGAAGGCTAAAAATGTCTCTTTAGTTATTTTAATAACTATATTTTTGTGCCTGGATTTCTTTTCATTTCCTAATTCCATTGAAAATGGAGATTAAAAAAAGACACTATGAAATCTGTTCCAATGAATATTTCTATAAAGCTTTTGACTTCCAAAAGCAATCTGATTAGCATGCTCTTCCAAGCCACACAGTCATGTGAGTGGGCCCGCTACATTTCTGAGCAGAGAAACCAGACTTCATCCCTGAGTTGCCATCGATGTGTAGCATGAGTTCATTGTCTCCTTTTCTGTGGGACCAGAGGTAGCATTTCATTTTGTTTATGTGAAGTAGTTCTTTAATGAACTATCAGCAAGAATTCTCAAGACTGGCCATTTCTGTCTAGCTGGCAAACTTGGTTTTCCTAATTATCACCGTTTAGGATGCCAGCATTGGGAAGCAGAATTGCTTGACCTTTGAACTCACTATCCTCACTCCACTGGCCTTATAATTTTGGCCTAGTTTCTTAGCTCAAGGATCAGTTTCCTTGTGAATAGAAGGGAGACGATACCTTCCCTTTCCGATTAAGTTCCACCCGCCAGAGTGTCTTAGTCACTGTTCTGTTGCTGGGAAGAGACAATGGTCACAGCAGTTCTTATACCAATATCATTTAACTGGGGGCTTGCTTACAGTTTCAGAGGTTTGGTCCACTGTCATGATGCTAGGGAGCATGCTGGCACGTGGGCAGGTGCTGGAGCAGTGGCTGAGTGCTACAGCAGGGTCTACAGGCAGCAAGAGACACTGGGCTTAGCATGGGGTCTTGAAACCTCAAAGGTCACCCCAATGAAACACTTCTTCCAACAGGGCCATGCCTCCTAATCCTTTCAAATAATGCTACTCTTTGGTTATTAAGCAATCAAATATATGAGCCTATGGTGGGGGGGCATTCTTATTCAATCCACTAGAAGAGCAATTTACAAGTCCCTTTCACTCTAACCATGAAGGAAAAGCAATCCTACCATGGACCCTGAAAAAAGAGGGCCCGAACAACTTGATGCTGGGCCAGAATGGTTACCATGAAGAATGAGCAAAACAAATAGCAATTTAAGATTGTGGTAGAGATTGTGTCTAAAATCGAGCAAATGAGCCCAGGACGTGAACTCTACCATGTGAACGCTGTGGTTTATTCGGTGTTTTTATTACTTCCTAGTTCCTTTCTGTATTATGAAGGTTGTGGTTGGTAGATAAGATCTCCAAGTGAGATTATAGTATATGCATATTAGATACTGTTTAACATATATGACACATATGGCATTTGATTATTACATATTATTACATTTGATTAAACCCATCCTAATCCCCATGGGAAACGTTATTATAAGAGATGGGTGCGGACTGGCTTATTTCTGTGATATAACTGTCAGGAAACGCCTATTCACTTCAATCACATAAATGTCATTAGGAAGAAAGAGACAGCCATTTTCTTTGGAGAAAGTTTCACGTGGTAATGATTTTTCTATTTTTCTAAGTTCCTGCTCGTCTGTCACAGAGGATCTCAACCATTAACACTGAAATTAAAGAGGTCTTTGTGATTGATAGTGTGATTCAACGTAACTCTCTACACATGCATACTGGACTATAATTTATCCGTGTTTTAAAATAAGCATTTTGTTCCCACAGCGGCCGTATTTCTTAGTTCTGTTTTAAAGTGAGGCTGTTTTTCTTAATCATGAAAGTTATTACATGTATTAATGCCTCACAAATGTGTCTCTAATGAACTCTTCGCTTGCTTGTTTCTCTAGTTTGTTATGAAGAGCGGAGGAGAACACAGCATTCTTTTGGGCTAATTGAGCAAACTTGGATTGATTATTGCTATTTCTAAAACAACCACAACATGCACCAAGGTTTTCCAAGCCTAAAATTTAAATATATCTGAAATTATTAGAGGTCTAATTTCATTTAATACCATATTTCTGCATATTCAAGTCTTGAATATCTATTTCTAGTTTATATGTGTCTCACCGCATAGGTTTTTCTAAAAAAATAATCAAAAGGGCCACTGGATTGGCTTCTCATTTTAGAGGGACACATTGTACTGATTACAGAAGAACACAAGGGATGCTGGTGTTTATGTGGCTTTGCTGGGACTTCCCTCTAGGTCAGTGGCTTTCACTTTCCTAATACTGTGACCCTTTAATACAGTTCCTCATGTTAGGATGACCCCCCCCAATCATAAAATTATTTTTGTTGGGATGGAGAGATGGCTCAGAGATTGATAGCACCGACTGTTCTTCCAGAGGCTCTGAGTTCAATTCCCAGCAACCACATGATGGCTCACAACCATCTGTAATGAGGTCTGATGCCCTCTTCTGGCATGCAAGTATATATGCAGGCAGAACACTCTATATATTAAGTAAATAAATCTTTTTTTAAAAAGAAAATTAAAAAAATTATTTTCATTGATACTTCATATCTGTAAATTTGCTACTATTATGAATCCTATGGTAAGTATCTGTGTTTTCTGATGGTCTTGGGTGACTCCTGTTAACTGGCCATTCAACCCTCAGAGGGGTTGAAACGCACAGGTTGAGAACCACTGGTCTAGAGAAAAAGGGGCAGAGAGGGGATAGACTGATCATTTTGAACATGAAAAGCCTCCCCCAGAGCCTCCAGTATTGAAGACACGGTTCCCCGTCAGTAGCGCGATTTGAGGAAGTGCCAGAAACTTCATGTGTGTGTAGGTGTTGCAGGAAGGACATATGGGAAAGGATATAAGTTACAAGTACGAAGGCACAATGACAGGCACATTAGTTACACTGAGCCTTTTGTGAAGCTCTGCCATGACCTTTAGGGCCACACTGAAGGTGCGTGCTAGGAAAGAAACACTCACTACAGTAACCTCATTGGAGCCTCGTGATTCTTAGCTGACCAGTGAAATGAGCTGCCTAACACCCAAGCCACCGGAGTCCCTAGGAGTTTGGATCTCTGGCCACATGTTTCATTCACTTTTTGTTTATTTGTTTGTTTTTGTTTTTTGCTTTTTTTTCGAGGCAGGGTTTCTCTGTGTACCTTTGTCTGCCATGGTGTTCCCTTTGCAGACCACACTGGCCTTGAACTCACAGAGATCCGCCTGCCTCTGTCTCCTGAGTGCTGGGATTAAAGGCACATGCTACCATGCCAGGCAACCTGAAGTTTTTAAGTCAACAGGTCTTCCTCAGTGTCCTTAGTCACCGTCCTCACGGTCTTCCCACCCAGAAAGTGGGTGCAAAGCAGGAATTTCATGTCGCTTCTCATCCCACTTCCATCGTGGTGGCTGTCACGGTCCCAGGGGTGAGCACAGCCCTTCAACTGAGAAGACAGTCCTCAAACAACCCTTTGCATCCCAGCTGACTTCATGGGTCCTTGAAACTCAGACCTGAGTTTGGATTCAGATCTGCAGCCAGCTGAGCGATGCAAGCCACAGAACCTATCTCAGCAAGTTCCTAGACCCAGATGACCGCCCATCTGCTCACTAGTCAGGTGAGAACCTGGCTGTCTTCTCTGTGTGTTTTGGTAAAGGTTCTAGGAGATTGCTCTATAAGTCACATCACACAGTGCTGGGCACAAATACAGACATCCAGTTAATGAAACACTTTCATAAGCACCCAAATCATCACACCCCAAAACTGAAGTAACAGAAACACATACCACACAGGGGAAAAAAAAATTCCAGGCACGCCAGAATCCGTGCATGCAAGTAACAGTTACTTCCTAAGGTTTCCATGGGAACCATGTTTCATTCCTCCAAACATCTGCTGTGTTTGGGAACTTGGTCCACCATCCTGAAGCACATTTGTTAGACCACAGCAGTGGTGACAAATCCTATAAAGATGGATTTGATTTGGGAAAACCACCAAATGTTGTTCAGCAGGAGATAAAGTGAGAACGCAGTCAACTTCTTGTTAGAAACACAGTTGTGTTTATAAAGAAGCGGCACGAATCTCTCTGTAGATGGCAGAATGATCCCTCTAAAATGCCAGACGAATCACATGGCCCTTCTGCTGAAGGCTGCTCAATCACTCTCTACTTCTCTTAGAGTCAAATTCAAGTCCCTCCATGCATCATAACTGTCCTTCGAGACCCACCCTCTGGAGCCCCATGCTTGCCCGTATCCTGGTGTGCAGAGATGTTCAGTGGCTCTGACAGCTTGTCACCAGAGTCCTCTACATTCTCACCTGCAACTTTCCTTCTCCCTGGTAAATTCCTGAGAATTGTCTTTCAAAGTACAGCTTGGAAGTTACCTTCTCGGCAAGCCAGCTGTGATAAAGCTCTCTGAATTAGATGCTTCTTCTGCACGTGGTACCCACTTCTACCCCAGACTTGTCACACAGGGCAGCAATCACACTTTCCCTCTCGTCTGTCCTCTTATAGACTGAAATTATGTGAAGCATTATACTGTGACTCATGTCATTTTGAAGTATCTGATATGTTTTGGTAAGGATTAAGTGTTTTGTATATAGTAGGTGATCTGTTATGTTGGTGGTTTGACTAAGAATGGCACCCATAGGCTTATGTGTTTGAGAGCTTAGTCACCAGGGAGTGGTACTATTTGAAAGGATTAGAAGGACTGGGAGCCATGGCCTTGTTGGAGTAGGTGTGGCCTTGTTAGAGGAAGTGTGTCACTGGGGGTGGGCTTTGAAGTTTCAACAGCCTGCGTGAGGTCCAGCTCACTCTCTCTGGCAGCAGATTAGGATGTAGCCCTCAACTACTTTCCCAGCACCATGCCTGTGATGCCTGCCTCCACGCTCCTTGCCATGATGATAATGGACTCATCTGCTTCTGAAAGCCAGCCCCTAGTGAAATGCTTTGTTTTATAAGCTTTGCTTTAGTCATGGCGTCTCTTCGCAGCAACAGAACAGTGACTAAGACAGGTACATTAATGTCAGTGTCATGCAGAACTCATAGATCCCACTAAAGTGTTTGAGGTACATGGATAATGACAGGATTATTAGAAATGCAGCACTTACTCATTTCCAGCATCAGTAAATACTTTCTGCATGTGTACTCATATATGTACATTGTGCATATCTGTACATGTGTGTATACACATGTATGTACATGTGTGTTTTCAGTACCCGTGGAGATCAACCCTGAGTTTTGTTCCTCAGATACTTTCTATTTTGTATTTTTAAGACCGTGTCTCCCTCTGACCTGGGGCTTACCAATTAGACTGGACAGTGAGTCCCAAGATAGACCTGTCTCTTCCTTCCTAGTGCTGGGATGGCAAGCTCACACTTGAACTACACAGCTCTGCACATGGTTTCTAGGGATCAAACTTAGGTATTCATGATCCTGTGCAAATGCTGTAGTGACTGGATCATCTTCCAGCCTCCACACTCCCTTTTGGTTGTTAAGAAACTGTTTTCTTAGGCTCTGACATAGGTAGTATCTGATAAATAAAGCAATAATGGATTATAACCCCCAAATGAGAGAGAGATAAAGAGATTTATAGAAAATTGGGAAGATTATGCAGAAAACAAATACTAAGTAATTTGAGTAGCTAGTTCCCCCTCAAGGAAATGGAACATAGCACTCCACTGTTGGGGATAGCTTTGCATATCCAAAGAGTGCAGTTAAGGAAAGAAGGTATCAGAGCAGCTCAGAGCAGCAGTGGGAAGCCTGAGAGCATTACTTCAGCCAGGGTGTCAAGGTCAAGGGTAAGTCATTCTGATGCGAACCACCCATGTCACCCATGGCCGTCCTCACCATCGTCTAGAATCAGAGTCTAAGCTTGAGAAAACGGCAGCCAATCCCGATAGAGAGACATACGAAGTGCTCACTCTGGAACACTGTTTCATGGACATACAATCAAAGCTAAGTGGACTAGGTAGGTTAAAGTGTGTGTGTGTGCGTGTATGCATGCATGTGTGTAACATAAAGAAATGATAATGAGCTTGGGGGAGGGGGAACCAGAGAGGAGTTTAAGGGAGAGAGGGAGAGGCAAGAGTGATGTAGATACAGTGGTCATGTGTGAAGTTCTCAGAAAAAAATAAGAAAATTACTAACTCCCTTCCAAAACAAGCCATAATACTTTTTAAAAAAGGAAATCATGAAATGTGGACATCCAAGAGAAGCTTAAAGCATGATATCTAAAGACAACAGGGAATCTTGGGACCCAGAACAGGAAAGGTATTTGGTAAAGAATCAGGAAAGGTGAACAAAGGAGCCCTCTAGGAGACAGAGTACAGCAATGATCATCAACTACAGCAAACACAGTAATAATAATAATGTACAATGGTAAAGGTAGAGGAAACATGATGCGGGGTACAAGGGGAGGCTACATTCTCTCTCTAAGTTTTCTATTAATATGAAATTGTTCTACATATGGCATATATGCGTGACATTCTTAACCAATAAGAACAAATCACTCTCTAACGTGTAGGGATCTGGAGAGAGAGCTCCAATTAAGAGTACTGGCTACGCCAGGCGTGGTGGTGCACGCCTTTAATCCCAGCACTTGGGAGGCAGAGGCAGCCGGATTTCTGAGTTTGAGGCCAGCCTGGTCTACAAAATGAGTTCCAGGATAGCCAGGGCTACACAGAGAAACCCTATCTTAAAAAAACTAAAAAAAAAAAAAAAAAAAAAAAAAAAGTACCAGCTGCTTTTCCAGAGGACCTAAGGTCGGTTCCCAGCACCCACACCAGGCAGTGTGAGACCGTCCGTAATTCCAGCTCCGGGGGATCCAATGCCATCTTCTGGCCGCTGTGCTCACACGTTCTCATGTGTACATACAGCCAGACACATAATTAAGAAAACAAATCTTCAAAATAAAACACAATGAAAAGTGAAAAAAATGCTCTAAAATAAGATGTACTTAAAAAATAGTATCTGGTTGGATGTTGATAGAGGTCCTCTGCTTTCCACAACACCTAAAGGAAAACACAGGAGCCCTCCCTAAGACTGAATATTGGATCTGAGGAATTTTGTTAAGTATTAGACAGATGCAATGGTATCTACAAACAAACCAAACCAAAACAACAAAATAAAATTGGCTTTATAGTGCTTAAAGACAGGAAAGAGCTGTTCTTCAAGCCGCCCCACGAGGGTGCTATTCCTTCTCTGGTGTCAAAGCGCTTTCCTGGAGACCAGGCATCTGCACTAATCAGAAAATCAATCCCTTCCTGGTCCTCTGGCTTCTGAACTGGCACCTACTTCTGAGGAATTGACTTTCACCCAGGGGCTTGGGGAAGTTATTGCAAGTAAAGCCCTGAATGAGGGTGGGGACAGGAATTGCTGTAACTATTACTGTCAACACCCAGGAGTGGCACCCCACAGTGTGTGCTGGAAGGAGATTCTTCCTGTACTTTATGATTATAATCTTTGCCTGTACTTTCTTGGATTTGATTCATTCAGCAAATAGTTCCTGCATGCAGCCTCACCAGACATCACACAGTTTCCTGTATGGCACTTTACTGTGACGCTCTCTTGGTATCTTGTTTACCTATTCCCGTTTTCTGCTAGAGTATAATAAATAGCACTTATATTCCCACTGCTCCATCCTTAGCAGCTAGAACAGCATGGGTCACAGTGAAGTGAAGGTGGTCGAAAGGGGACACGTGATTCTATGTACAGGAGCTTCCTAGTGAAATCAGAGTCACGGGCAAAGGGGTGGTTGCCATGGGTGACAGGGAGCTGAGTTAGATGTGCTGTGGATGTTGTCTCAGGTTGGGAGACAGAGAGTGGTGAGGGCTCTACAACAATGTGAAGCACTTAGACCCACTGAACTGAGTGCTGAAAAATGGCTGGAATAGTAAGTTCCATGTCGTGCTTATTTTTGCCACAACTACAAAGGAATAAAAAAGAACCCTGTCCCAGACTTAGAGGGATGAGCTGTGTCTCGGGAAGGGAAGGATGCATGGATCACTGAAGGTCAGTCCCTGTCAGGAGGGGCAAAGCTACAACATCGGGAATTGTCGACAGGAGAGGGCTCGCCACGGAGTTGTCTGGAGGGTTTGTGCAAACAAGTCCTTCTGCACAGAGAGAGCCGGAAGTCAGGCGAGGACACACCTCTCACAGAGGCTCTGCATCTCCACCCCACTTCTCCCTTGCTCTGAGCCTGTTTAGGGCAGGAAGGAAGAATAAGGAAATAAAAGAAGCTCATTGTAAACTCTCTTGGCAACAGGCTTCTAACTTCAGGAAAGAAGGCAATATATATACTCAATACCTCAGTGTGTCAGAAGATGCATCTAAGACCACCTTCGTCCAGGAGTGAAGACTGACTGGCTCAATGGATCAGGGAGAAGGGAAATGGGCAGGAAAGAAGAAATTAGTATCTGATCACGTGCTAGGAGTCCAGCTCTTTCACTCTTCCAACCAGAGGAGATTTTCCTCAGAGTTTAGGAGATTCCTCAGGGAGACTCATCTCTCCCCTCTTACTTCAGGAGGCTCCTTAACTCTAATAGAGGGAGGCTTCACACAAAGTCTGGAAAGAGATCTTTGAAGCCAGCCCTCCTTCCTTCCACACAAAACCAACTCTATTCATGGCATGGGGAATGCAGAGGAGATGCTCTGCCAGTTTGTGGGCAGCGAGACTTTTGTCATCAATCTCAAAGGGTCAAAGGTTTCCCTTTTGGATTCTTGTGCTGGAAGACCACAGTGGACGCAGCTCAAATGCTTTCACTTATCGTATGCATTTTTTTTTCTGAGTACCAATTGTGTAAAAAAAAAAAACACTAGGGGAGAGAAATAAAACAATCACATACTTCAGGGTACACACTTTCAGACAGAGGAACATACACAGGCATCATGCAGGGCAAAAGAAAGACAGCCACGGGACTAGACGTTTTCTGGAGTACATTTAAATTGAGCTCCGAATATCGGAATGGTCCTGAGTGGGGAGGCATAATTGGGACGGAGAATAATGAAAGCTGAGGGCACATTAAGGATCAGCTGGCAGACAGGCAGGTGGCTGATTTGTAGACTATGAAGCATTTGAGTGTGTAAGTAGCATACAATTCTCTGAGAAGAGAAATGAGAGCCAGGGGTAGGGAAGTAGTTTGGTGTGAGATTTCCAAGGGCCCCAGAGGCCAGGACATTTGTATTTTGATAGGGAATAGGGGAACAATTTAAGGTCTATGAGTCAGCTCGCGATGCACTCTACACTCTGTTGTAGGAGGAACAAGTAGAAGGGGATTGTGATTGCCCAGCCAAGAGGTAATGAAGCCCTTAAGTAGGACGGCTGCTGTGAACACTGGGAAGGAGGAAATAGATGGGAGGCTCTGGGGAGGTGGGGTAGATGACGCCTGGCTCCTGATTGCCTAGCCTCTCCCTCACTCTCTGTTTGACCCTCATTCTTCTCCTCTCTCTGATCATAAAACCGTGTGAGGCATCCCTTACCACCCAGACCTACACTTCCTGGAAATATTCTCGCCTGCATTAGGTAAGGCTTCATTCGCAATAACCGTGAAGGACACCCTGAAGAACAATTCCTGATGCTCCAAATGAGGACGTAATATTCCACATCTACATTCCTATTGTGCTCTCTGTGTTCTGACCTTTAGGTAAAGTTTCCCCTTTGTTCCGAGGACCACGCTCTGGGAAAATATGAGTGGAAAGAAACACGGCTTATCTGGAGTGTTTGGCTGCTTGCGCAGAATGGAAATCAAGATCATAAAAGTAAATTTGTTTAAATGATTGTAAATTCCTTTCTTTGTTCCATCATCCCGCTTTAAGAGCATCTAAGAGCTGTGAGGTATTAATATTACATACTTAGGTAAAAGAATTTTAACAATAGAGTTTTATAACTAAATTATAAGAAAGTTAGAAAAGCAGTCACCAAAAATAATTGTATTGATAATTCGATTGTTAGATAAAATCTAGGTACGATGGCAGTCATTCCATTTTTAAAGACCAGAAAAAGTAGAAGACATGTAGCTTACACATCTCTCTTTTACCTTTGGTGGATTGTGACTAACATGAGCTCAAGTTTCCAGCATGTGGCAATAGGAAGAGACTTCCTTCTATGCCAAGATAGATATGAAGTTGTGATTTCCAGGTCCTGTCACTTTCTGCAGAAGCAAACATGGTAACACAGGTGACAGGCACTGGGCAAACCCGGAAGAAGCAGAAGTGCTCTGGGATAGCTGCACCTGCAGTGGGGCCAGGGTGTTCTGCAGAGATGCCAGGGTGTTCTGCAATGGGGCCAGGGTGTTCTCCAAGGTGCTAGGGTGTTCTCCAAAGTGCTGGGGTGTTCTGCAATGGGGCCAAGGTGTACTGAAATGGGGTCAGGGTGTACTACTCAGCCCAGATCGAACACAGAAATTAATAAGTAGTAACTCGGAGTTATCAGTAAGAAAACAGATTCTAACAACATGGAGGGTAGGCAGTTGTCCAGCTATTGTGCTGCCTAAGGCATATTAAAATATAAAGGCTGTGTGTGTGTCTTTCATCTGAGAACATAAGCCATTAAGATAAGAAGGAACACTGCACTGAGATTTTAAAAATATTTTCTGCAACATAGTGCAATGGTGCCAGGCTGTTCTGTAATGGTGCTTGCGTGTTCTGCAGTGATGCTAGGGTTTTGTGCAGTGGTGGCAGGCTGTTCTGCTGGTTCCAGGGTGCACTGCAGTGGTGCCAAGGTACACTATAATGATGCCTGACTAGACAGTGATGTAGCTTGCAGAGCCTGAATCAAAGAATGAAAGAAAGGCTAATCTATTTTGAACTCAAACTCGAAGCAGGAAGTGATCTGCCTAACCAAACAGGCAAAGAGTTATGATCCCTAAATTAATCTGAGGATGAACAAACAGAATTCAACGGAGATCAAAGCTAGCAATGCACTAGTCAGTACAAACACCCAACTTTTGCGAAGGCTAGCTCTTTTATACAGCTTTAAGAGTGTGATTCCATGACCCTCTCCCATAGACCAAATCCTCAGACATTCCAATACCTTCTCTATAATGGTTCAGTACTGTGTATAAGCTATGTACCCTTATATAGGCTGAATCTTCTGTATACTGCTTATATATCCCTAGGTAGCACAGTGCAAAAGCTAGTAGACACTTGTGGTTCTATGTTACTTAGGAGACACTGACAAAGGGGAGATGGTTGCAAGTGTTTACTACAGATATACTTTTTTTTTAGGATCCTTCCCACCCATGGTTGAATTCACAGATGTGGAACCAGTGGAAAGAGAGGACCAAGTATGTCAATTATAACTGAATATTGCATCTGAACACTGTCCCTAAGTGTCACAATACTTTATTATGCTCATTTGCTCTATGAAGTAACTAAGATCTTATGCAGAATGTCCAAGGGTAACAGCTAGGCTATCATGACTCAGTCCAGATTAGAACCAGACATGTGCAATTGTGAGCACTGTCTTCTGCCCATATTGTGTCTGCAAACATGAGTGCTGTCCTCTACCCGAACTGCTCTCGTCTTGGCTGAAGCCACCAGCCTCCTTCTGCAGGAGTTATCAGTGCAAAGCAAAATAGATATTCAAAAATATCCTTAAGGCAATACAATCTAGGAGGATTTTTCCAGATCAGTGGAACAAAGTAATATGTAAATAAATATATTTAAATATACATGCAAATATATGTGAATTTGTATAATTTGATATGATTTAAACCAATACAATGTAAAAGTTAGCAATTAATAGCTAGCATTAAATAAATGCATTTAAATCAGTTGCCTTTTGAGGAGGGTGGAATAAGTTACGTCTGTTAAAAAAGGAAGAAGGATGAAGGAAGGATGAAGGAAAGGTCAGCCCTTCGGGAGCTCTAGGTGAATCAGAGGTTGTTCCCACCCCACTTACAAAGACTGATAAGGACTGACAGGGAAAACACTTACTGTCAGAGATACAGTATTTTATCTTATTTTTTTCCCCTTGGGGGAAAGGATGCTTAAAAGATGGACCAGCTCTGTGCTGTCTCTCTGGTGTCTCCTCAACTCCAGGAGAGGTACACTCCTGTGAGCTGCCCAGGCCCAGAACCACGTGTGTTCATTTCCTGGAAGGCTCCTAGAGCAGTGGAGAGATGGCTTCCTTCCTGTTGTTACTCTTGCTGCTGATGAGAAATAAGAGGCAAGGGAGCAACAGCACTGCCTTTAAAGACTACCTCCGTGGGAAAAGTAAAGTAGAATCAAGACCAAAAGGAATATGTAAAAACTGAGGCTAGCCAGGCCGAGTGGGAAATCTTTCCTTGCCTGCAATGGAAAATGAGGAAGAGCCAGCTCAAGCCCTAAGGCAGGAGGATTGCAACTGTAAGAACAACTCTATATTTGGTTCTGTCCCCTCTGGCTTTCTCACTATCTCTTGGCTGTTATTATTATTTTACTGTTTAATTTTTTTGCTAGATCATTTATAGTATTATAAAGTCACTCATATCCTTTATGGAACTAAGTTTCTTATAAATAATATAAACACACATGCATATTTTAATAAAAATATTTACAAAGGTATTGCATGTTTATATTCATGTGTATTATTTATAATTACATAAATTTAATGTATATCCACTCAGAAGTTAATACATCATAGTACAGGAAAATGCCACACCTGAGTTTGGCTTTAGTAGCTCTCAGCAGATGATATTTTGTTTTTGTAAGTGCTAAAGAACTCTTGTAATGGATCCTTAGCCAGGACATAGGGTGAGGCCACCCAGTCACAATCACCAAGATTTGACTCCCAGTGACATGAAGGTTGGAGGGTCACCAAGGTGGCAATACCAGGACATAACAGGGAACGCTGCTTGTGACTGGCGTGACAAAAGGCCACAGAATGAACAAATCAACAGCGGAAGTCCACTTCTTGAAAGGGTGAGATTGTCACAATCTGAGTTGATCTGGAACTGTTGGCAGTGTCAGTCATAACTTTTAAGGACAGAAGGCCCCTGAGTGGCACCAACATGAAGGTGTTTTCTGGGACCACAGATGATAAGTCATCATATTCAGAGACTGTGCCTAGGGATGGCCTTGGAGCTGTGGGGTTTAGGAGAGAATGGCCATAAGACTCTCTCTTCTGGGGACAACTGGCCCTTCATGCTCTAACCCGTCACTCCAGTCATTTAACAGGGAGCCTATGCACCAGGAGGTGCTGGGGATCGAGAACACAGCAGTGCATGGGTTGTTTTCCCTGTGGATTAACGGTGCTCCACCACAATGGGATCCAGTTGGGGCTAATAGATGGAATGTGCTTAGTTGGGCCAGCTGCTTTGTTGTTCATTTGTCTGTGGATAGCTGCAAGCAGTAAAGAGCAATGAGTGAGGAGACTGGAGACACAGAGTTTGGTGAGAGTTAAGGAAACACCCTCCACAGCTGCTGTTTCAAATTCATGACCTTTGTCCCTCCTCCCAGTTGCATCTCGGTACTGAGCATACTACTGCATATCAGAGCGCAGTGGTGACGGTTGTTATAAGTGTTACTGGCTGCTCAATAAAACCCTCACAGGTATTATTTCACTTAATTCTCACAACAGAGTCACAATATGAAGGCAGTTTGACAAACAGACCTTCCCACTCTAGTAGTGATTAGTGTGTGTGCTATGCATGCATGTTGAGTTGTGTGGGTACAGTTGTGTGTGTGTGTGTGTGTGTGTGTGTACTTGCATGCACATGGAGGCCCAAAGAACCCGGTGATCACCAGGTCAGGCTGGGCTAGCGGGCAGTGTTGCCCAAGGGAGGCTCCATCTATGCATGGGGGAGGGGCATAGAATTACAGGCAGCTGGCAAATCCACCCAGCTAGCTGTCTGATTCCCATGTGGGTTCTTGGGAGCCACACTCTGGATCAGGCTGGCTTCAGTTTCACAGAAATCCTCTTGCTGGGTCTCCTGAATTCTGGGATTAAAGGCACATACCACCATGTCTAGTTTAGTAGTGATTCTTAGCTATCAGCTTCACCTATTGATTAAAGGTACTGTCTTTAGTCTTTACTATAAACATGGTTCATAGAAACAAAGCAATTCTTTCTCAGGAGAACTACCCCAAGTCCCTTACCTCAATGTTTTCTGTCTACCATCTTTCTTTTCCTCATCCCTCCACCTCAGACTTATTCCACAGACTTCCCTTTGTGCAAAGGACCCTGCCAGGCACTACAAATAAATTATGAAACTGAATGAATTATGAAACTCAGAATTTATGATCTAAACAGGAAGAAAATAAGTGTGCAGACAGATTAGAGAACAATAATTTTGTGTCTTTTAAATCTGCAATTGTCCTCTCAGTTTTTTTTCTCCCAGCTGGGAGAAAATATTAAGTATCATCTATAGCAAAGATGCTGAGAAAAATAGGTCTTGAGTCAAAATCAGCCCCTGAGACTTATAGGAAAGAATATTTCTTTAGAAATTCGTGGGTCTGGGGGACATGCAAGGATCAGAATATATTTCTTGGTAGGAAGCATGTATAAATGTATGTATGGAGGAAGTGGATCTGGGCAACATATCCTCAGAGCCAGGGTCCCCTGTGTGATACGAAAGAAAGGTTGTACATTTACAGAAACACACACACACACACACACACACACACACACACACACACACTCACACACACACTCACACACACACACACACACACACACACACACACACACACACACTCTAGTTCATACTCTATTTTAAGTCCTGACAATTGTTTTCAGTTGTTTGCTGGGTACATGGTCTAGTTATGTAGCCCAGGATGCCCTCAAACACATCCCCCTGCCTCTGCCTCCCAAGTGCTGCAATAACAGCAGTGACAAAATATACTGACTTCTCTCTATTTAAGAAATCAAGTATAAAAGTCTGTATCTAATGATAGGAAGTGCCTGGCTGAGCTCCCAAGAATCCCCCAGTTCCCTGCCATTACAGGCAACACTATATAGTTTTCAAGAGAGGGTCTCCATTTGTTGCCCAAGTAAACCCAAGACTATAAAAGAATTGAGACCCAGTGACGAGAGCCCTTTAAAATCACCACACGAGAAGCTGTATTAAAGGCCACATTGTTAGGAAGGTTGAGGACCAGTGCTCTAAAAGATTCTGAGCATTCGGAATTCTAATGTATTTATTATAAGTCATGCAAGAAGAAAGACAAGTAATAAGCAACCATCTTAACCATAAAAAAGAAGCATTTAAAAAATCAAGTCCCATGAGCAGGACAACTTTTCACCTCATAAAATCAAGGCCTTTCAGCATAGGATGCTGACAGGATACTGTACTTACATCAAGGGCCACAGACTGCTTGGCCCAGGACTTCTTCACTTGATCGTACATAATTGTGTTGTTAATACCAAGGCCACAAAAGATGACAAAGGCCTAGGACACAGAAAGCCTGTTAATTAAAAACCGTAATAACTCACAGTCAAGATCTAATATGAAAGCAGGCAGTCACCAGAGACAGTTCCAAAAATATAATTTTATTGTGCTTAGAGGTGGGCCTCAGGGACACGTGCATTAAAATTCTTAATTACTATTGTCATGTAAGGACTTTATAGCTCACACTACACATGAGAAAAGAAATCATTATTTTAATGATATTGTGAAAAAATATCTTCATACATTTGAAAGCGTACAATGTGTTTCAATGTGCCTTTAATTTATTTGGGCAGTAGACTGTTTTTACTATTATTCTGCTTTTTTTTTTAAACGAAAAGCAGCCCCTTTCAATAGCAAGGCTATAAAATATTTTGGCCAAGAAACTAAGTAAGAGAAACCACAAGG
Organism: Mus musculus; assembly: GCF_000001635.26. NCBI lineage: Eukaryota > Metazoa > Chordata > Mammalia > Rodentia > Muridae > Mus > Mus musculus. The sequence continues at coordinate 76,136,865 of NC_000068.7, forward strand.
TTGGGGCTAAAGTCAAGCAGACTGACTTAGAGCCAGCTGCGGAGAAAGCTGCAATGACAATAATAGTTTTTGTTGGGTCCTGGCACAGTCCATGAAAAGCACAGGAAAGCCAAGCTCTTCTGCTGGAGACAACGGGAACAGAAGCTTGTGAACTGAAGGCAGACAAGGAAGACAGACCTGGCTAAGGGTTCCATGACTGAACGTGTGTGAACACCAGGATGGTTAATACTGGGCTGAACTGGAGGGTATAGAATGGAATTCTAAAATAAAACTAAGATAAAAGGTCACAAACTAACCCAATGGGTGAAAACACAATCAAATCTTGCCTGTGTAGTTATAGTCCTTAGACTTTCCTCTGAGTCTGGTGCACCATTTAACTCTGTTAAAATGATTAGTGTTTACCCCAACACACGTGGGCAAGGGAACTGTCAGTGATTCAGTTCTGGCTCTTGGCCTTTAAATGCCTTTGCTCACCTCAAAAAGCCTTTGGTCTGCATCATCAAAAGGTTTTCCGTCGAGTCTGTTCAACACTTGAGCCACCCCTGTTGAGGGAAGGTGGGGACAGTGGTCATTGTCAGTACTGGCATCCTGTCCCTGTGACAGAGTGTGCCATAGTTGATTCTGTGGGTGGCTTAGCACACTCAGTTTAATCTCTGATGCAATCGCAGTTTTATATATGATCATTGGATACACACACACACACACACACACACACACACACACACATATATATGGATACACACACATATATATATGGATACACACACACATATATATGGATATACACACACACACATATATATGGATACACACACACATATATATGGATATACATACACACACATACACACACACACACACACACACACACACATCCTCTTCCTCCTTGGTGTTTGGGACAGTCAGTGTGGCATGGTGATTAAGAACCTAGGCTCTGGCTTTAGAAAACCTTAGTTCAAATTCCAGTTCTAGTGTTAGCTGTGTGTCTGAGTAAATGGACTGTTTTAGTGATGAAAATCTTTGTCAATACAAAGAGAATTAAAATGTAAACTATACCAGAGGATTATGAAGACGTGAAGTGGGTTTTAGAGTTTCATTATGCACACTTAAGACATATGGCATGATTTTATAGGCCACAGGCATGTCAAAGCAGAGTTAGTTCTGTTACCTGCCCCCAATGGCTCACACACCTCTAACAGACTCAGAGTTTGCAGGTCTCCCCTCCTCAAACACATTCCCAGAAGTATACCAGATGTGTGGACACATGACTTCCAAAACACATCAGTCTAACTAGAACAATTCTATCCTGAAAGCCCTATTTAGTAGAAACAAAGGAAAAATATAAGCTATGATTCTAAAGTGATCCTGGGCCTCTTAAAATGTACCTAACTTTCCACTGGCGAGTCAACTTGTTGTGTTGTCAACAGCATATAAATAAATGAAAAGTCTTTAGCATAACAGGAAAATTACAGCACTAATTTCAAAGTAACAGGAGATGTTTATCATCAGGATTGAAAGGCAGGATTGTATATGAGACTTCCTTTCAATCAACATACAATTGTTTCCTATCGACATTTTCTCCCCTTTAAATATAGATATATTTAAGACTTTATATATAATTTTTTTCCAATTTGTACTCAGGCTCGGATCCTAAGAGCCTAGAATATCCTTGGTGCTTAATAACATATTACTATATTTGTGCAAGTTGAGCAGTACAATGAGAGAAAAATCCTTTGAAACTGTAGGATGTGGGCCGCAGGCAGACTCGGTTGGTACAGCGTTTGCCCAGTGAGCAGGAGGCACCACTGAGTTGACTGTGACGGGGCACAGCTGCCAGCTCAGCACTCAGGTCATCGAGCCAAGAAGACCCATAGGTCAAGTTAGAGAGACATATTCTGTTTGTCCTAGCCTGGGACACAAAAGGCTCAAAAACAAGAAAACAAAACAAAACAAACAAAAACAGGTCTTGATGACACTCACAGGGTACTAAGTCATTGGTTACACAGAGAGAAGCAAGAATATATATCCATCACCTTATTCTAAGCCCTACATTTTCACTGTGGTTTTAAGTAAATCTCTCTCCTTCATGATTGCTTAAGCTCTTTCTTCGCCTTAGAGTCTGTATTGAATGCTCTTTTCCTGACTGATTTTTTTTTTTTTTTTTGGTCTTGTTGTGTTGAGTTAGGGTTTTTGGTTTTTTTGAGGATCAGGGTCCCCTATTTTTTGAAGTAATGGGAAATGGCAGGTACAGAGGGAAGTCTCAGAAGCTGCTTTTGCCTCTGGTCTCTTTATTGTGGGGACAGTGCAGAGGCATGCCGGCAAAGATGTGTGTTCAGATGTGTCCAGCATCTTTGTACCCACATGATGTGTAAACAGGCATGGATGCAGACACCATAGGAAAGGGAGGGCTCCCCAAGGTTAATCTTGATCCATTTAATAACTGTAACTTTGTGACTGTTTCAATCTCTCTGCCTCTGTCCCCCCTCTTTCTCTCCCTCCTTCCCTTCCTCCATCCCTTCTTCCCTCCCCTTTTCTCTTCCATGTCCATTGCTATTCTTTAACGTCAACAATGTCAAATAACAAAGTTTAATGGGTAGCTCCTAAGACTCTTCTACCTTCAGGACTTACTAGTGCTTTGAGTCTATATTTGTCTTTGTTCTAATTAATGCCCGTTCATTAGTAGTCTGTGCTATGGCATTGTAGAGCAGTATGGAGACATAACTTGGACTGGGTCTGGTGATACGTTCCTGTAACTTCTAGTATTTGGGAGGCAGAGGAAGGAAGAGTGTTATGAGCTGCAGGCTAACCAGAGATCAAAGGCAACACACACACACACACACACACACACACACACACACACACACACACACACACACACAGGGGAATACATAAAAATATATGGGCCTGATTTCTGTTCTATAGAAAGGTGCTGGTTGCTTCACAATTAGAGTCATGTGGGCCACTTCTTACCAATTATTTGGTGGTTGCTGTTCCAAATGGGGACACAGAGAACAGATCTTATATGAAAACCAGATATCTGGTCAGCCTAGGAAAGAACAAAGGAAGTGAATTATCATCAGATACTAACCACTCATTGAAAAATTATTTCTATATGCTGTACTCTAACATTATTTTTGGAGACAGGATCTGATCCTGTTACCCAGTCCAGCCTTGATCTCCCTATCTTCTCACCTTAGCTGTCTATAGCAGATGCCGCAGCTTCCATTGCAATCTAGTCTTTGCATAAAAACACTCACTCGCTCTTCTTTTCTTATGTCACATGAACAACACAAGAAAAAACAAATTCAAACCCAGCGCAAGTCAGACAAAATAGCCAGTCCGACTACCCCTAATCCCTGCAGCCACAGAGAAGTGGGTCACAATTATGGCACCAGAAAAGAATTCTGCAGTGGATTCAGGGTAATTAAAGCATTTTAACCAAGCCAATAGTTGGTGTTTAACTTTGACTGGGCACACCCATTGGTGAGAATGTTTGAACCTACAAGGAAGTGTGTCATATGCACATTAACTTTAGATGCTACTTACTTATTACTTACTACTTTTATTTATTAGATACTACTAATTTATTACTTTAAATTACGTGCATGACTCTGTGTGGGCTGTGGGACTGTGCATGTGAAGGTGGGTGTTCATGGAGGCCAGGGTGTCACATCCCCGAGCTGGAGTTACAGGCACCTGACGTGGGTGCTGGGAACTGAACTTGGGTTCTCTGAAAAAGCAGTGCTCTTAACTTTTGAGCCCAAAGGCTCTCCAGCTCAATACTACACGCATTTACTTTTGCTAAGTTGCTACAGATATTGTAAAATCCCTTAACAAACACTTAAAACCAGAAATTGAGAAAGAAAGCATAAACAGGAGGATTCAGAAGACTCCTGAGCTCTAACAGAAGTCAGCCATCCACCACCATGACACATCAGAGAACAAGCCTCATACTTGAGTGGCCAGAGGAGCTACTGCGGCTGGCATGGCCCTGGTGAGTAAAAATGATCTTTGCTTCCAGTGAGAAAGGCCAGTGTGTCATCTTATCACTCGGGCTGGGGCAGTAAGATAGCAATGATGGGGAGATATCTTGAATATTCATTAGGAGTTGAGAGCTACTGATTTTTAAATTAGAGTTAAGAACGTTAGAATAGGGTCTGTTGGGTTTGTAAGAAGTGCACTGTAATCAAGAGACAGGAAGCCATAGACACTTCATGGTCCTTTCCTCTCCCCCAAAGAGTGCCCTGACTTCAGCCAACAAAACCTAGGGTGATTCCTTTAAACCTGATATAAAGTGAGTCACTCAATGTATGCTCTTGTGTGGCCGACTTCTTTTCCATAACATTATATGTTTGAGTGCTATTCATTTTGGCTGTGTTACACAGTGGCATCGTGTTCTCCTGTCTGAATGTCACATTGCTAATCCCTTCCACTCCGGTGGAGCACTGATTTGTTTCCAGGGCAATCACAAATAATGTCCTTAGGAATATTCCTGTGCACACTTCATCCTCGCGTGAACGAACTCCTCTTGTGTCTGAGACTCGGATAGAATCACTGGACTCCAAGCAAGTCAGTTTTTAGCGGATGGATCCAGAGGGCTTCCCGAAGTGATTCTTTTTTTTTTTTTTTTTGAAACCAGTTTACAAGTGCGTGAACATTCAGCTGCTTTACACCATCGCCGCGCCGTACTGTCTGGGTTTTGCTTGCTTTGTTTTGTTCTCATGTTAACAGCTCTGGGAACTGTGTGGTGGTATCTAATGGTGAAAATACTGGGACCATCTCCGATGCCCAGGAGTATCATTTACCTAGACTTAAGTGTTTTTCTGGTATAATTATCAATGCCTTTCCACTTTCAAAAGCACTCTCATTTAGACTACAAGTCTCTCGGTTTCCCTACTGATGGGCAGCAGTGAAGTTGTTTGGCTTTCTCATGTCATCTACATTCGTCTTCTCTTTCATAAAATACCTCCTCAGGGGTATTTGTCCTACTGGGCTGTCTAACCTTGAAAAATCAAATTGAAGAAAGCATGTTCTATATGATGGATAATGGCTACTCTGCCAGATATATAGATTATAAAAGCCTTCCTCATTCTGTATCTTGCTCTTCCGCTCTCTTGCTTGCTTTTGACTTAGAGGTCTATCACACAACATTGATGAATATAGCAAGTTTTAATTTATGGTTTCAGTGTCTTATTTGAATTTATCCCACTTCTTGCTCATGGAGATAGTCTCCTGTTTCCCTCACAGACTCTTTGCTGCTTTAACCTTCACAGATAAACCCATAGTCTAACTTTTGTGCAGCATATGAATCAGGAGTTGTAACTTTAAAACCGGACAACATCATTTTAAAGGGAAAAAAAATCTCTCCATCACGGTCTGACATACCATCATTTTCTTTAACTAAGTGTCTGTGTTTGTTCAGATCTGCTCTGGACTCTCCAATCTTATTCTATTGATCTAGATAACTCTTTTAACCTTTCACCTTTCTGCCTTAAATAAGGTAGCATATTTTATTGGGCAGTGTAAACTCTTAGCTTTATATCTCTTCAATATCTAACATTTCCAGACAAGTTTCAGAATTAATTAATTACACATGTGCTGAGCACACTGATCATATTTTTTTGGGAGGGAGATGTATTAAATTATTAGCCAACTTGGAGAAAACTTGTCTTGATAGAGTTGAGATCTTTAAAAAATTATGTTATTTTTAATTGTGTTTGTGTTTCCACTTCTGTGTGTCTGTGTCTGTCTGTCTATGTGCATATGTGCATGTGATCTCCTACAGCTGGATTTACAGGCTGTTTTGAGCCACCTGATGTAAGAGCTAAGTACCAAACCCCAGTCTTCTACAAGAGTAGCAAGTGCTCTTTTCTGCTAACCTCTGTCTCCAGCTCTCCAGAGTTGAGCCTTTTCATCCACAAGCATTCTTCAGTCCACTTAGAGCTTTTCAAATTTCTTTCAGAAAAGTTTTATATGTACAAGTCTTCCATAATTTGTTACATTTACACCCTGTTGGTGAGTTTGAGCTACTCCACCTTATGTTCCCAGAAGGTTGCGTGCTTCCTGCCCAGGAACTCTTTGGATCTGAGAATGAAAGCCTGGGTGTTAAGCGTATATTGTATTTTATCATTTACATAATTGTGAGGATTGTGCCCAATTTATATCTGAGAGAAAAGAGCCTGGTCAAAAATGGGGAAATGTTGTGGGTTTGCCCTGGTGCTGTCTGTATTTTGATGTTAATTCTGCTTTCTCAAGAGGGGCTGCCCCTGACTAGAAGTAGATCATGTACTCAGGCCATCCCACTGAACCTTCTTCCCATTCTGACTGGTCAAATAAAGGCTTAGGCTTATGACTGGGCAGTGGAAAGGAAAGGTAGGATGGGTGGTCTCAGAGAGGAGAAGGAGAGGGAGAGATGGAGGAAGAGGAAGCAGGAAGATGGAGCAGAACCTCATGGTGTAGAAAAGCTGCAAGTATCCAGGAGTCTCATAGCTGGGGAATAAATTAGTATAGTGATAGATCTGCCCAATCCAAACCTACCACTTATAAATATAATGACTGGTGGTGTGTTTTTATACAGGCTGATTGAGGTAAAGAAATTACCAAAATACCCCTGGTGCTTCAAAAGGTCATGTTATTATAAATGGTGCTGTTATTTTATTTCCGAATGCTTTATGGTTTTCTTTGGTGTCCATGGGAGATTATTTCTAGGATCTTTAGGGAAATACAGATGTATGAATATTCTAATCCTTTACATAAAACAGCATCATATCTGCATACAATGCTATATACATTTTCTTGTATACACACTCTCATCTCTGGGATGCTTACCATACCTACTACAACGAAATGCTATGTGAATGGCTGCTGTGGGGATTAATAATGGTATGGGAAAAAATCTGTTTATGTTCAGTACGGATACATTTGGACTTTGTTATTGTTTCTGAGGCAGGATCTTACTGCATAGTCCTGACTGGTTTCCATTTGTGGTCTTGCTGCCCCAGCCTTCTGAGCACTGGGAGAAAAGGCATGTTCCATTACCTTAGCTCAAGATGCAATTTTTTTGGAATATTTTCAATCTGCAATTGTTTGAGTTAACAGACACAGAGCTTACAACTACAGAGGGTCAAATGTAATTGGTATGTAGAAATAGAATATATGTATATGCGTATAACCTATATTCATCAGTATACATATTTCAATTAATTAATTAATATTAAAATTAAATATTTAAATAATTAAAAATGATTAATTTTAATAGGTTATCGGTAAATTGTTTGGGATTTTCTAGCCACACCAGTGTGCCATCCTATTCTTCAATTCTTTCACCTTTTAACCATATGATGTTATGCCATCTGACTTTCCTCTTTCATTTAATATAGAACATAGGATAGGTTTTTAAGAATCCCAGCCTAAGCATGAGTTGAACAAGGATGAAATCAATAGGTATGTTAATATGGAAGGAGGTTAAACTTTGGGGGCCTCAATCTTAGACAGCAAACTATAGACTGCTAAGGAATGTTGAAAGTGTCGAGGGAAAAGCACAAACTATGATCCTTTATGAGATGGTCAGCCCTGGAAACATACATACAAGTCACATTATACAGACTGAGCAGGGTGTATTCAGTGTTTAGGAAGACACACACACACACACATACACACACATACCACCACCACCACCACCACCACCACCACCACCACCACCACCACCAATTAAAGAAAAAGAAGCCATGAATTTGAAGGGTAAGTCCAAATTCTGGCAGTTAGACCAATGCTAGCATTCCTTGGGAACTTACAAAGCCAGTTCACATCTGTGATGCCTATCAGCATAGCAAACTACATGCTGGCCTCCAGCCTCCCTGAATACCACAAGTACCTGTTACACATTTCCGAGTCCATGCTGGCCTCCTGGCTCTTCTCATCCTGCCTTTATACTAACCATCTCCAGCTCATGGTCCTCTCTATCCCCAGATTCTCATTATCTTTATAACCCTGTTATATTGTAACCCTGCTATATCATAACCCTGCTATATCTGCCATGCTGCTCTGCTTTGCCCCTCTTCTCTTCTCTTCTCTTCTCTTCTCTTCTCTTCTCTTCTCTTCTCTTCTCTTCTCTTCTCTTCTCTTCTCTTCTCTTCTCTTCTCTTCTCTTCTCTTCTCTTCCCTTCCCTTCCCTTCCCCTCCCCTCCTTCCTCCCCCCCCTCTCTCCTGGCCCAGTTCAGTCTGCTGGCCTTGTTCAGTCTCCTCCTTTCTCTCCCTGCTCTGGACTCTTCCTCTGGCTGTACTTTCTGGCTGTATTCTCCCTCTAGTCTACAATAAAACCTGCTTAACCATACATTGGAGTATCATGTTGTCAGTTTATACATCTGGTGCGAAACCCTTAGTTCATACAGTGGGTATACATAGCAGGTTTTGGAGGGGTGAAGAGGAAACAGTATAATTGTATTATAATCTTACATTTTTCTTAAATTGTTTAAAAATTGAAAAAGGATTCCAGATGCAAAACAAAACAGACTAAAACAAAAACGAGCATAAAAAAATCATTCAGCCACTGTATTCTTCCCACAGATATTTATTAATGCCTCCTCTATGAGGACTGCAGAGTATTGGGAATATAAAAATGAACTTGTCATTGTCCTTGAAGAACTCAGACTACTAGAGACAGAAATAAAGATATGTGTCCAAGTAGACAATGCTCAGACCGCAGTATTTGAGAAATCTCCAAAAAAAAAAAAAAAAAAAAAAAAGACTATAGAGAAATCAAGAATAGCTTTAGACTCTTAAAAAAATAAATATTCCATGATGGAAATGAAGATAACGTTTATTGGCTGCTCAGTGTATGTCAGTCCTCCCAGCACCTTCACTTGAGTTATTTTATATACGTTTCAAATAACCCAACGAGGTAGGTACTGTTACCATCTGTCCTTATCAGATAAGGCTTGGAAAGATTAACCGCCTGGAATGGAAGAGCCTGGTTCAGAGGAGGTCAGACATTAACAAGCACATCCATCAACGTTATCTCTTGAAAGAACAGAATGGCTTTCTCCCTTTCCCTAGGGATAACATCAGAATTAAGACAATGCCAGCAAGCAGGAAGAGGAGGCAGCCAGGTTGATGAAGCATCATGGGTATGACCTATGGGCTAGGAGCTCCAGATTCCCTAGAATGTCTGGGACCCCTTTGTTTTGCCAAGGAAGGGTCACACAGCACTGGACAAACGGTGGGAGTCTGATTCAGTACAGAACAGTGTGCTTGTCATCTCCATTCTGAGGCAACTGAAGCTCTTAGCTAATCTCTCCCATAAATCCCCTGTAGGTGAGGGACAATTTACATCATAGAAGGCAATGGAATGGGTACATTCAGTGAGACTGGAGAGCTCTGGAGTCTGGGGGGTGGTGGTGCTGCTGAGAAAAACAAACCTTACTTAGTCTGTTTGCTAGATAAAGATATTTCTGGGTATATGAACTTTCCCATCTATAAGGATGAAAAATATGGCTTGAGTGGAAGTGGGGAGCCTGGGGGATCTGACAGAAACAACAGAGAGTTCAAAATGACCCTGGAATCGAGGTGGCCAGAGAGCACAAGAGCTTTTGTATGAATAAAATCATCAAGGTAGAACCTGTCCAAAAGCATAAATAATGAAGACTTGAAGAAGTGAAACGTGAAGGACACATGACTTAGGGCTCAGAGGACAGAACAGGACTCCATAGTCTGTGATCTTAGCCCAAGACTTTACTACATTTCTAAAATATGAATGCATCACTACACTTTTTCTAGAAATCGACTTATTAATGTATATCTGGAGCACAAAAAGTATAAGGAACTTCTGACTTATTGCTGCCATGTATCATGCCACATGTCTTATGGCCATTATCAAAACCATGGACAGCAATTCCCATATAGGAGTATGAACCCCATCATTGTGTATTACAATGGTGTGTCAAAAATGGCATGGATAGTCAGTGAATATTCAGTTAAGTAGATCATAGCACACCCACACAGTGGATCATGAAGTATCTGGTTAGAGTCATGTAAGAGAAGAGTGTATCTGTACACGGGCAACATTTCCTATGTTAAGGGATCACTGTGCAGGGATCTGTGGATGTCAAACCCTCAGACACACTGACAGAGCCTTCAGAAGCTATAAATAACCACGATGGTTCCCTCTGAATGGCTTACCTCTGGAAGTTTAAAGATGATTGATTCTAGTTCCTAAATTTGAAATAAGGAATATAAGTTACTTGCACACAAGGAAACAGTTATGTTTCAAATAGAACAAACACAGGCACAATGGTGTTAAATAACAGTGAACGATAAAATGGGAGACGGGCTGAAACAAGGTTGTTCAACTTATCAGCAAGTAGGTTAATTAAAGGCAGAGATGATGAAGAGATGAAGGGATGGGATCAAGAATAAAAGTCAAGTGTCGCTGAGGAAGATCACACTGAGAAAGCTGTATTGCACAGAGCTAGAGTCTTCAATCTGCTGAACACCGGAGAGCCATGAGACAAGGTTGTGCTTTTACATTTCTCTCACTGTGTCTGAGGGAGGAGGGTCTCCCTGGTTACCAGACCTGCAAATGCAAGTGGAGGAGTAGGGCGGTGATCATCACTCTTGATGCTGCCTACAAGCCAGAGAGAAGGACAGCCAAGGTAGGGACAAGAGTGTGAAGGGAGTATAGTTTCTGTTTAAAGATCATTAAGGCATTGCTCTGCTCTGCTGTGAGTAGCAGGATGTTGTTTCTGGGAAGTTAAGTAAGGCCGGAGAACTCATGTCATCCTCTGTGGGAGCTGAAAGAGAATGAAAGTGACACCCGTTATAGATGCGCAGGACTGCCGATGAGTCCTAACTCAGGACAAAGAAGGATGACTCGGCATAGGGGAAAGAACAACTCCGAACCATCAGTGGCATAGCTTAAATCTGAAATGTTTCCCAAAGGCTCCTATCCTGAAGGTGTAGCTTTCTTATTGGCAGGTGGTGGGGACTATGGAAGGTGCCATCAATGGGAGGAAGTAGGTCTTTGGAAGGCACGGTGTTCAAAGAGTTTAGGACTGCAGCCCTTCCCTCTCCCTAGGATGCCTACTGTGAACCAGCCTTCTGGACCACATGCTATTACCACAACAGACCCAAACAACAGAACCAAGCAATCGTGGATTGAAAGTGTAAATCATAATAAAACTAATCTCCTATTAAGTTGGTTGTCTTGTGTATTTTATCATAGTAATGGAAAGCCACTAACTGATAACTGATAAAAAAAATTAATTGATAACAAATCTCCAGATTATACCAGCAAATAAAACTCCACAAACAAATGTTGGCTGAATGACCCCCAAACAAGTCACCCCAGACTCCCAATGGCTCAATTTTATCATGTCAGTCTCCTGCATACCAAACTGCAAACACTGGTTATATCCTGTTATGGTTGGTATTAATGCCAGCTTGCCACAAAGTAGAACCACCTGAATAGGGAGCCTCACCTGAAGAATTGCCCTGATTTGATTTGTTCTGTTTGGGGGAGGAGCCTTCAGGTTGAAGCCCAGATTAAACCCCAGTGTTTTAGAAGACGCTTACCTCACCTTTTGCTGGTCTGGCCTCCCTCTCTCCCCTCACCTGACTTATACCAGCTGCTGCCATTCCATCTCTTGCAGCAGAGTCAGCACTGCCAAGCTTTCATGGTGGAGTTGGCAGCAGGGACTCCTCAGAAACCTCCCAGGCTTCCAGTGCCACGCTGCGACTACTAAGGTACCCTGTCTTGTAGACTAACTATGCCCACCTCCCTCCAGCTAGATACAGATATTCTAGGACTGCTTTGGCTATTGAGCCAGCCAGCCTCAATGACTGAAAGCCGGATTCTTGGCATCTCATGTGTGATATGTAATATGTGATATATAACATGTAACATGCAACACACAACATGTAATACGTAATGTTCATTAAGGTTCGCTAATGAATTATATATACATTATATATATACACACACATATAGGCATATGTGTATACATGTACATATAATCTCCTTGTTTCTGCTCCTCTAGAGCAGTAGTTCTCAACCTGTGGGTCATGATCCCTTTGGAGTCTCATATCAGATGTTTCATTATGATTCATAACAGTAGAAAAATTACAGTTATGAAGTAATAATGAAATAATTTTGTGGTTGGAATCATATAATATGAGGAACTGTATTAAAGGGTTGCAGCATTAGGGAGGCCGAGAGCCACTGCTCTAGAGAACCTTGACTAAAACATATTTAGATGTTGATGTTCCAATTGATTCTCTTTTTTTCTTGTTTAGAGTTTGTTTAATGAATATATGTGAATGTGTTTTAATGTATTTAAAGCATTTAAAAAATGCAGATAATCTTAACAGTCAAAGAAATACCTGTCAAAACATACCTGCCTTATTATTCCACAGGCTTTCTACTCAATCATCCTAGTTTAAAATCCACACCATTCTAGGCCCTCAAACAAGTCTATGTGAGATGAAGCAGCCTTCCTAACAGGTTACAGTTCAAATAAATATACTCCATCAGGGTGCCCAACACCAGCCAATTAAAAATCCATCTACTTAAAGACTTGCCTACACCTGTCCCGATGACATGTTACCAGCTAAGAGACCCAATTAAAGATGGTTGATGATTTAGCTGCTGGATCCTTCAAAACAGACCTGTCATGATTTTCAGTCCCACAAAGATCAAGTGTAAAATAATGTTACTTCCCTTTAATCTGTGATATGCTTCCTTTCCTCTGCATTATCCACAGATTCATGTGCTGGGGAGACATTGTGGTTCTAGTACTAAGGACTAAGACTTACTAAGTACTAAGTACTAAGGCTAGATGAGGGAAGCCAGTGCTCAGTCAGTCCTGTAACTTCTCAGGAATGAGAACAGAGTCTATTGTTTAATCCTGAACATGATATCTTCTAGGTCACTACCTACAAATGATTTCTTAAATTTTTAACTAAGCAAACAAACAAAAAAAACCCCAAGCAACCAAACAACCAACCCAAACCAAACAGAGAACTTAAACCCCATTCTTTGTGCTTTGAGGTAAGGCCTGGGAGTCCTGTTTGAGTCTTTGAAGTGTGGGGCTCATATTTGTCTTCACTACTCACTATTACCCAGTTTATCTCACTGTTTCAGAAACCCTAGGGGCCCCACACCTCCCCACTCCTTCTCAGGAATTCTTGTGTCCATGCCCCAATCTTCCCCACCTAACCCCACTTTCGAGAAAAAGATCTGAAAATAGCTCACACGGTGAGTGGTTGGCAGAGGAGAGTGGAAGTGTGTGCATGTGCACAGATCTGCGGACCGTTATTCATTAATGGTTTCAGCTTAGCAGTTTCCTTTTACCAGAAGTGTAACTGATGGAGTGGAAGGTTCCAGAGAATAGAGAATGCATTGTCTTGCCAGGCTGGCACTGAGAAGTGCTCCTCTGTGATGCTCTGACAGCTGAAATGGGCTCTAATGCTGTCAGGCAGAGGACCTCTGAGTTTGGGGCCCCATTATCCTTAAGTGCAACATTACAAGGGCAAGTACTTCTGAGTCATCTACAACAGGCTTTTAAAAAATCAGAACTTCACAGGGAAAAATCTCATGGGATGGAAGGCAGAGGCTTAGGGTCAGAATAGGGTCCTAAGCCTCAATATTAGTTCTGTAACTCAGTCTGTATCATGGCTGAGGGCATCTGGGTGATGGTGGGCTTCCTGTCTCTCACACGTTTCTAACAAACACATAGCCCTCCAAGCCAGTTCTTACATAAAGCCCCCCTGAGCTTCGAGTTACTTTCTGCTCTTCCCATTACTTAAAGAGCCCTTCCTGTTAAAATATTGAGTCCATCATTCGTTCTGATTGTGGTCAGAATACAAACTTTAGATAGGATAGCCCTGGAAACTCTCCCTGTAACTGTTCAATTGGAAGCAAGTACTGAAATAAGAGAGAAAATATAATACACTAGATGAACTAATGGCTTGTTTTCTGTTAGTGTATTTGTGTCAGTATCTTCATTTTAATCTAGTGTGAAAATAAGGGCAGAGAGCAGCATGGGTGATATTCTACACAGCAGCCAATTACAGGAGTTGAATTTGGAAGCCCACTGCCAAGCAAAGAGAAAGCTCAAATACACGTTTTCCGTTGAAGGTGCTTTCTAAGTACAAGAAGTAGCGTGATACCACGACAGCTCATCTACAAAGACAGTTTGCCTACATGATGTTAGGCCAGCATTAAAAAAGGTCTCAGAAACAAACTCCAAAAATACTCCATACAGGAAGAAGCAAGGAAAACCAAACTATCTAAATAAGTTGTGTTTACCTCTACTCATATTTTTTAAATCCTTAAATATTTTTGAACATAATTCTCAGAAAGCTCTTAGTACCTTGGTAAAATTTCATTTGATAAAGATTCTAAAACTTTAAAAACTTTATAATTTTGCATGGTCATAAAAATAATATGAACATGTCAAAAGATGGCCTAGTCGGCCATCACTGGAAAGAGAGGCCCATTGGAGTTGCAAACTTTATATGCCCCAGTACAGGGGAACGCCAGGGCCAAAAAGGGGGAGTGGGTGGGTATGGGGGATTTTTTAGATAGCATTGGAAATGTAAATGAGGAAGATACCTAATAAAAAATTAAAAAAATGAACATGTGAAAATGTTAAAGCAACAATAAAACTAAAAGCTCTGATCTTATCATCTCTAGAGATGATCATGGCTAACAGTCTGAAATAATAGCATCCTTGCCTTCTCTTACAAATATATCATTGTTCATACATATGTCAGCGTGCACTGTATTTAATAATCTATAGTAGATACAAACAACACACAGTACTGAACAATACCAACAACGTTTATTATGCACTAAACACTGTTCTAGTTATGAGTACATCAGTGAACAAAACTCAAAAGATTTCTCACCTTCCTAGAGCCTACATTCTAGTAATAGAAGACTACTGCAGAGTGCTGGCCTTTGGGTATGTCATAGCTTCTGCCATCTTGGAATCAAGGCAGTTCCAGTTACCCACATGAGAGTAGACTTATGTAAAAGGCATAGGAAGGGGATAATGAATAACTTATGAGATGGTTTATGAGGTGATCCATTAGATACTTGGGGGCCCTCTTGTTCTCAAGGATATATAAGCTGGAGTGAAGCAGACTCCTCAGTGATGTAGTGAGGGAGACTCTCATTCAGTAGGGTAGCGGCCTTCATGTTGCCTATGCTCCCGAAAGTAACTCAGAATAAACTCACTGTTTCACCTAGTTTGACTTGGTCAGAGTCATGGCTTTAGTCTGTTATAAGGGGTAAATAGATACCTGTTCATGTCTCCCCAGGAAAAGTCAACACAATAAAGACTAAAAAACACAAAAGCAAATTATATAGTAGGAAGTGTTAATGCTATTTGGAAAGAATAATAAAGTGAGAAGGGTGAAGAATATTAGAGAGAGAGCCATCTGAGAAAACATCAGTGTAAAGGCTCTAAGGCAGGTGTGTGAGTGGCGTGTTCTAGGAACGTGGAAACAAGTAGAGCTATAACAGTATTAGCAAGGTAGACTCTAAGGGTAGACAGGCTTGTACCATATCATGCAGGCTGCTACAGACCACTGAGACAATGGCCTTTGGCGTTTTCTCTCACAAAAGAAGGAGACTTTGTAAAGCTATGATATGATTCATGACATAAAAGCAGCAGGCTGTTGTGAGGAGAATAAACCATTTAGCAGGAAGCTGGAAGGGGAGTCAAATCAGGAGGACTTGGAGTCTGGGGCTGAAGGTAGCTAAGACCACCATTATGAACTGATAACAGCTGGGTGGTGAGAAGGGGTCGTTTTCTGAGTAAATTTGACAGATAGGATCAGTTGGACCTCTTTATGAATCAGTTGTACAATGGGAGTGAAAGGCAGCATCGTGCCCGTGAAGCCCCTCACATAAGCATTAGGAAGAACTGAATTATCTTCGTAGAGATTGAGAAACAGAGAGACACAGGTATGGGGGAAGAAGATTCTAAGCTGTCTTGTACATGTTCTGTCTGAGGTACTTATTAGAAAACGTGTCCATTTCTACACACACTTGTATATATTGCTCTATAAGTATTTCTCTGTGCCTATATTTATTTCTCATGGTTCTTTTTTTTTTTTCTTATCAGGACATAAGTCGCTTTATGGGACAGGGGATTTTTGTATGGACTCATTTTGAATAGGCTTTACAATGTCTCCCTAATACCACCTTCTCTCCGAGGCTTGTACAGGTCTTCTATACCTCCCCCCACCCCCAAAATGAAGAGAAGTTCACGAATATGGGATAGTCACTTCCTTGGCAAAGGGGGTGGGATAATCAAGCCAAAGATTGTGTGAAGTCACTCCTGACAGTATATTTGCTTCAGTATCAACTGCCTAGAGTGAGCTCTTCTTGTTAGCTTTGGAGGATGAGCTGAGAGGCCATCTTCAAGACCCGAGGACAACCTCTGGGAGCCAATATGTTGGGTTCGGGGGTGGAAGCTGAGAAAACTCACCTCAGAAACGGAAGCTTCAAATGAAAGCTTTATTTTCTACACATGCAGGGGGCTGTCAAGTTCAGTATCTGAGCAGCATCCCAGAAGGGCGATCTTATAGCATTTAACCAAGCATGGGTGAATGTAATGGGCTACTGCACTAACCAGTCATATTTTGACACAGAAGCTAAACAAGCAAGTTGATGTTGGTGACTGGGCCTTAGCCAGGTCACCTGGTTTCAGGGTCCTTGAGTCAGCTTTTGCAGTCTCCTGGACTCTGATCTGGAATCTAGAATGATAAGGTAACAAAGGAGTGGGCAAGCTGCACAAAGTCAATTAAGTTAAAACAAGCAACTCATTTATAACTTGTGTGCCTGAGTGTAGATAATGGGATAACATCCCCTCCTCTTTGCATCATTTACTGGTTAACAGACAAACATGAAAGATTTGAAGAAGCAGGACAGGAGTTGAGTTCTGGGGCCTGAGAACAAAAACCAAGGTGGATTTGTTCCTGAGATGGCTGGGCTCAGGGAACTGTCTCCTAACACATGGACATCCTTGGCCATAGCCAGTACTCTACCAGGCAAGAAGCTCCATTCTGCTAACAATCTGGTCAACATGCAAATACCAATGCCATCTGGCTAACGCCTTGACTTCAGCCATGGGAGATCCTGAGTAGAGAGCCCAGAGATGTCATTCCCAGACTTCTGACCACCGGAAGCTGCATGACGGGGATTGGGGGTTCTGTTACGGAGTCATTGTGATTTATCATGTAGCAGCAGAGAATCAATATGGGTAGCTTTGTGACAGGACAAGATGACAAGGCAAGGCTCCTCCATCTTACTGAGGCCAATTCAGGTTTAACTAGAATTTGATCTCCTTGATGGAGAATCCCATGGAAAATTACCCAACTCTGTTCTAGAAACCCAAGGCCGGGAAGTCCTAGCCAATTTATCCTAGCTTCTGCTAAACTGCCTGTTGGTTTGAACCCCATCCAGTGAACTGCTTGTGTTAGCTTCTGTTAAACTTGCTTTTGAGGAGTGCACCCCTTCCCCACCCTGCACATGCGCAGCTGCTGAGCAAGATGCCAGGACTTGGTTTCTGCCCTCAAACCCCTGTGCTCTGGACATCTGAGGCTACACATAGGTCACTAACTACTTGAGTGCATCCTAGCCAGCTAGAATAATGACTTTGAGTTAGCTATAAACTGTGTCTGAGTGGTCATCTCTGGAGGGCTACAGCATCCTTTTCAACACCTTTAGAAGAAAACATGGACACCGTGTCCCCTAAGAGAAGATATATAACAGCTGAAAAATACAAAATGTACCCCCAAAATCTATCAACATGAGTGTTTCAATACCACAATAGATGAATAAAGTCAATATATATTAATATTTTTTTTCAGGTTTTTCCAAGGATCATAGAGTCTTGAAACATAAGAATAATTATAGTGATCATAAGTGGCAATTTTAAAGCTCATTTCTTCAGCTTTATAACTATTTTATATAGCATTATGTCATGGCTTCCTAAGAAATTTGGCACACATGCATGTTTTCAAGACCAACAGGCAACACTGGTGAGATGCAAAGACTCTAGGCAAACAGAAGGTTGATGACCTCCTGATAGTTCTCCAGAGGAAACTCCATTAACTATTTAAGACGCTTACAAAGATAATACCCAGCAGTGGACAGCTGAGATTACTTGCTCCACAGCCCCTTCAACACCTGCAGCACCTGCAGTGAGGTTGACAGTAACCTTAAAGCTATCCTTTGTAGCTTTTGTCAAGAGGAAAAGCAACAGTTACAAAACAGAGTTGAAAACAAGAGTCATTCTCTTCCTGTGTATGTTTGGGTGAAGTTTCTAAACCTCCCAGAAGTTATCCTAAGAGAGGAATGACACAGAAATTGGAAAGCTAGCTTGCTCTTATACTTTATACAGCAAGGCAAAGCTTGATGGAATGAAGTATTTCTTATTAAAAGGATCAATAATCATCCTGGCATCATTATTACCTTTTGGTTTGTTCGATGGTTTAAAAGCAACCAGCAAAGGGCAGAGGGGACGGCTCAACAGTTGAGCGCTTGTTGCTTTTGCAGAGGATCCATGTGACAGCTCATAACCATCCATAACTCCTGTTCCAGGGTCTCCTAGGCCGTCTTCAGACTGCCACAAGTACCAGGTATATACTATACAAGGGTCTCGTTCTCTCTCTCTCTCCCTCTCTCTCTCTCCCTCCCCCTCTCTCTCTTTCTCTCTCCCCCTCCCCCTCTGACACACAAACACACACACACACACACACACATCACTTATATACATTTAGCAAATCAATTTAAAAATTGTCCTTAAAATTTATACATATACATACAAAGCTTAGATAGAAATATAGACACACACACACACACATTAGGTCTAAAACTGGGACAAATGGCTAACTGAGGTGCCTATTAACAGGTCAAAACTGATGCTGGTCACCACAGCTGGCACACCCCACCCCCTACCCTGAACTCTCCAGGGAGGGTTTGGACTGCCCTTCCCCAAGCTGGCTCTTCCATATATAATCCAGCCATCTTGGCTACACTGATCCTTTTTTTTTTAATCCCTTTTGCTCTCTTGGCCCAGGCCACCCCTCTCCCTTGGCAGCTCCTCTCTTGTTCTCCCTTCCCTCTCTCCTCATGTGGCCTGGCTCAGTTGAGCTGTGTTCACTCTGAACTCTCCCAGATGTCTCTATCTTTGCCCCTTTTGGATTCTCCCTCATATTCATAATAAGCTTTTTCCTCCACCATACCTAGGGGCAGTCATGTCCTCCTTCTCATTTCTTTTTTTTTCATTCATTTTATTGATCATATCAATTAAAAAGGAATTAGCAAAGGGCAGAAGGAACGGCTCCCCCCCCACTTGTTTATCATTCAAATGATAGATTAGTAAAGCATTGGACTTAAAGGACTAATCAGAAACCTTTGATTAACAAATTGAGGCTTACATTTTTATATAATACTCATACTTGGCAGAATCAGCCACATAATGCTGAGATAATATGAATACACACAGTATTTGTCAATTTAAAATTCAGAGAGATACAACATCCAAACATAGTTGGTAGAGCTTTCAAAGTGTGCAATGAACCTACATAGGCCCTCAAAGAAATGCTAAATTTAAATTCTGGATATTGGTTACCCACGGGGATAGGGAGTAAGGAGATGGGACCAGAGAAAAATCAGCTCAAAAATCCAAAAGTAATGATCTCTTCTAAATCTGGAGGGCCGGAGAGGGCCGGGGGTAGGGGGAATATAGGTGTGCATATGTTCTCTTACATTATATAGATATTTATTGACTCAGGGAAAAAGGCAATGATTTAATTTGTTGTTATTCTTTTTTCTTTTCTCCAGAATTTGATCTTTCCCATGGTCCAGAGCTAAGAGCAGAATGGCAGCAATTCACACCCAATTTAGTGATGTGATCTAGGTCAGGAAACATTTATCCCTCCCACAGTCAATTAAACATGTTGACTTTGTAACAACTGGCAATTATGATTTTCTGCATAGCCAAAGTCCTTGGGCTGTTCATTTATTATTAGTGGTAATCATAGAATATTGGGAACTTTTTTTAATAACATTGTGTGCACAGAAATATTTTCTTTAGTACTTGCTCTGTCTCAGATCAAGGAAGAGGGACATAGCAGGAGACAGAACTTACTACACCGCCCTCTGCCCCAAGCAGGGTGCCACAGCATGCAAATACTGACACCCGTGTGTCACCTTCCCTCCAGCAGCCATACAAGCCAGGTGCTGGGGTACTCTTCCTCATAAGCAAAGTGAAAACACAAGAGACCATATGCTTTCCTGGAGTTCAAACACAGAGTCTCAGGTTGCAGAGAGCTGGACGGTGGTCACCACTAGGACAATGATGATGGAATCCAACCCAGACAGGGAATTCATCAAAGAGTTTCCAAGATGGGAGCACTGAACCCAGGAAGAAGAGAAAAACCATGGAGGATGGAGCCTGGGAGAACACTGGTCCAAAATATGGGGAGTTGGGGGGTGGTTAACATCTCCATAGATAAGAAAAAAATGATCTGATGCATCATTTATCAGATTTAGATTCTTGCTTCCATGACATCGCTAGGTCCCCATAACAGCTATATGCAAGATGGTCTGTGGAGTCTGAGAGATGGTAAGATTGCATCCTCACACATCTAAGCATGAATCAGCTCTCAATGTCTATGAACTGCTATAATAACCCCCTAGTTTTTTTCTTTAACGTATTAGGGATTAAATGTCCCTCTCACTAGCAATTTACCCTCTATTCAATAGCCGGAGTGATCATTGTGAAACACAACTTGAGTTGGTTCATGTGTGTCATCCCTGTACTCCACAGGTAGAGGCAGGAGCACTGCTGTATAACAAGACCCTGTACATGCATCTTGAAAGTCAAGAGTAAGTCAAGAGTAAGTAAATTGATTAGATTTAAATTAAAAAAATACTGCCGGGAGGGTGGCAGAGCACGCCTTTACTCCCAGCACTTGGGAGGCAGATGCAGGAGCATCTCTGAGTCCAAGGCCAGCCTGGCTTACAGAATGAGTTCCAGAACAGCCAGGGCTGTCCTGTTTATTGGGAGCAAATTTTAAAAATACGATAGTAATTCTAGCTTCTGTTGGCCAATGAGCATGTCATGTATGTGCTTTTATTATTATCTTCAATGAGCTTGTTAGCTATGCACTTTTCTTATTATTTCACAGTTTAATATCAAGTCTGCCCTATTATGAGAGAGTGTCAGACTAAGGACTATCATTTCAGCCAGACCCAGGCAGTAGCAGTCAACAGCAGGCAAAGCTGGAACAAGATCACAGAGGGTGCAGAAGTGTCAATTATCTTGGTGGCTCTACATGACATTCCTTCTCCACCTCACCCAGAAAAGCCATCAACATTGTGACAACAGGACCTCGAAATAGAGGGCTCCCCTTACCTCAGCGTCAAAGCGTGGGTCCTGGTAGGCATCGCTGACATTCACAGGAAGGCCTGTCGAAGCAACCAGCTCAGCGATGCTGTTGTTTATCAGCCAGTCAGAGTAAGACGATTTCTCCACACTCTCTTTGAAACTGTCGGAGCACCAGGCCAGCAATAAGAAAGAAGAGAAACTAAGTTTGTTGGAAAGTAAGCTCTATAACTCTACGTTAATAGCAACATCACTTGTCCTCATTATGGAGGGATAAACAGTATTAGTCATAGAATGGCAGGGAGATAATTATCAGGAGCTACTTTGAAGCTCTTTCCCCACTAGAGTGGAAAGTAATCAGACCATGGATAGAAACACAGATCCTCTATGGGCCATAGAGCAACTCTAGGCTGTGTTTAAGCCTCAAGGTAGACAGATAAAAGCACACAATAAGGCAAAGACCAAACTGATAACAGGATGCCAACACAGCTTCATACATCTCCACTGGGCTCCTCTGTTTGACCCCCTAGCTGAACATCCTAGATGTTTTGACACCAAGAAATAAAAGTTAGATGTTTTGGGGTTGAGGATGGAACACAAGGCCTTATGCAGGCTAAGCCAGTGGTCTATCATTGAGCTACATTTCCAATGGTAACATAGCCCTATTGGTGTTTTTTTTGTTGTTGTTGTTGTTGTTGTTTTTAGGTACATTCTTCATAAGAAAATACTAAGATTGTAAATAGTTATTGCTATTATACTGTACCCATTTGTACATAGTTGTTATTATACTGTAGGTGTTGTTTGGAGTCCATGGCACATGAAAAAGAGCAGGGGCTGTTGCAGGAGTTGCCATGGAGACCACCAGACGCATGAATGAGCAGGAGGGGTAGACATTATCATCTACCATCAGCTCTACACCACATCTGTGACTGGTAAGCTCAGGACACATTTGTGATGTTATTCATCTCTTAATGCATATAAAGCACGGAGAATACACAAGCTTATTCTCTGTAGATCTCTAGCTGCAAATGGAAGTTTTAATAAGAGGCTTGGGTTTATAGCTCTTAAGTGGCACATAAATCAAAGAGATACAGAGACTGGGAACTTTAAATGAAAGTTGTTTCGTTTTCCAACACAAATAACCAAGTCAGTGCTCTGTTTTCTCCTCGTTACCCTACAACTATGACAAATGAAGCTTTATGTTATAGTTTAAGGAAAGCAACAGAGAGGAAGAAGTGTGGCAATGTACCTGATATGTGGATCTAAGCTAACAGACTCGTCCCTAAAGTTATAAAAAAACATGTGGACTGAATTGTTCATGCTTTTTCCAAGAGGCATTGACTTGCCAGTGCATTCTATGGTGTCTGTATACTTAATTTTACAGTACAAATTTATTCTGTGTATATGGATACGTGGGTGTACACCTACCTGTGGACATTCATGTGTGGGGGCCTCTGTGTGTGCCTATGTATGTTATGCCTATGTGTATCTGTGAGTGTGCCTGTGTGTGTGTGTGTGTGTGTGTGTGTGTGTGTGTGTGTGTGTGTAATCAAGAGAATGATGTCAGGTGCCTTAACTGATCATTCTTTTATTTGTTTGAGCATCTCTCAAATTCCTTAGGCTTTCTAGTCAGGGACCTTGAAAGACCCGCCTATCTCTCTCCCCTAGTACAACAGTTGCACATGGGCTGTGTCAGGCCCCATTTTAACATGAGCACAGGAGATATGGACTCAGGTCCTTGTGCTTGCCGTGGTGGGCTCTTTACCAAACATTTCTCCAGCTATATATATAAATATATATGTGTATATATGTGTATATATATATATATATACACTGTGATTTTAAAAGATTTCATGTTTAGCTCTATACACCATTTTTAATAGGGTTACTTGGTGCTTTGGAGTCTAACTTCTGGAGTTCTTTGTATATATTGGATATTATCCCTCTATCCGATGTAGGGTTGGTAAAGATCTTGTCCCAATCTGTTGGTTGCCATTTTGCCCTACTGACAGTGCCCTTTGTCTTACAGAAGCTTTGCAATTTTATGAGGTCCCATTTGTCGATTCTTGGTCTTAGACCACAAGCCACTGGTGTTCTGTTCAGGAAAATTTCCCCTGTGCTCATGTGTTCAAGGCTTTCCCCCATTTTCTCTTCTATTAGAGTCAGTGTATCTGGTTTTATGTGGGAAGTCCTTGATCCACTTGGACTTGAGCTTTGTACAAGGAGATAAGAATGGATCAATTTGCATTCTTCTACATACTGACTGCCAGCTGAGCCAGCACCATTTGTTGAAAGTGCTGTCTTTTTTCCACTGGATGGTTTTAGTTCCTTTTTTCAAAGATCAAGTGACCATAGGTGTGTGGGTTTATTTCTAGGTAATCAATTTTATTCCACTGATCTACCTGCCTGTTTCTACACCAATTCCATGCAGTTTTTATTACTACTGCTCTGTAATACAGCTTGAGGTCAGGGGTGGTGATTCCAAGAAGTTCTTTTACTGTTGAGAATAGTTTTTGCTACCCTGGGTTTTTGGTTATTCCAAATTAATTTGCAAATTGTTCTTTATAACTCTATGAAGAATTGAGTGGAAATTTTGATGGGGATTGCATTGACTCTGTAGATTGCTTTTGACAAGATAGCCATTTTACTATATTAATCCTTCCAGTCCATGAGCTTGGGAGATCTTTCCATCTTCTGAGATCTTCTTTGATTTCTTTCTTCAGGGAATTGAAGTTCTTGTCATACAGATCTTTCACTTGGCTTGGTTAGAGTCATACCAAGGTACTTTATATTACTTGTGACTATTGTGAACTATTGTGCCAGTTTCCTAATTTCTTTCTATCCTTTGAGTAGAGGAAAGCTACTGATTTGTTTGAGTTAATTTTATAACCAGCCATTTTGCTGAAGTTGTTTAACTGAGGAATATCAAATGGTTGAGAAGCACCTAAAGAAATGTTCAACATCTTTAGTTATCAGGGAAATGCAAATCAAAACAACCCTGAGGTTCCACCCCACACCAGTCAGAATGGTTAAGATAAAAAATTCAGGTGACAGCAGATGCTGGCGAGGATGTGGAGAAAGAGGAACACTCCTCCATTGTTGGTGGGATTGCAAGCTTGTACAACCACTCTGGAAATCAGTCTGGCAGTTCCTCAGAAAATTGGACATTGTACTACCTGTGGATCCAGATATATCACTCCTGGGCATATACCCAAAAGATGCTCCAACATATAATAAGGGCACAGGTCTCACTATGTTCATAGCAGTCTTATTTATAATAGCCAGAAGTTGGAAAGAACCCGGATGTCTTCAACAGAGAAATGGATACAGAAAATGTGGTGCATTTACACAATGAAATACTACTCAGCTATTAAAAACAATGAATTCCATTCTATGAAGCCACAATTACTCTGATATCTAAACCACAGAAAGACCCAACAAAGATAGAGAACTTTAGACCAATTTCCCTTATGAATATCGATGCAAAAATACTCAATAAAATTCTCGCTAACCGAATCCAAGAACAAATCAAAACAATCATCCATCCTGACCAAGTAGGTTTCATTCCAGGGATGCAGGGATGGTTCAATATATGGAAATCCATCAATGTAATCCACTATATAATCAAACTCAAAGACAAAAACCACATGATCATCTTATTAGATGTGGAGAAACCATTTGACAATATCCAACACCCATTCATGATAAAAGTCTTGGAAAGATCAGAAATTCAAGGCCCATACCTAAACATGATAAGAGCAATCTTCAGCAAACCAGTAGACAACATCAAACTAAATGGTGAGAAGCTAGAAACAATCCCACTAAAATCAGGGACTAGACAAGGCTGCCCACTTTCTCCCTACCTATTCAACATAGTACTTGAGGTCCTAGCCAGAGCAATTAGACAACAAAAGGAGATCAAGGGGATACAAATTGGAAAGGAAGAAGTCAAAATATCACTTTTTGCAGATGATATGATAGTATATATAAGTGACCCTAAAAATTCCACCAGAGAACTCCTAAACCTGATAAACAACTTCAGTGAAGTAGCTGGATATAAAATTAACTCAAACAAGTCAATGGCCTTTCTCTACACAAAGGATAAACAGGCTGAGAAAGAAATTAGGGAAACAACTCCCTTCACAAAAGTCACAAATAATATAAAATACCTTGGCGTGACTCTAACTAAGGAAGTGAAAGATCTGTATGATAAGAACAGCAACCCAGACCAAGACAATGATATATAAGTGACAAGTCAAATTCCCTGATTTCTCTCTGGGCGTCCTAGCTCCTAAACCTTATTGTGTCGACCACCAACCGGACAGATGCAAGGATGTTTGAAGAAGGACTGTTGTACTGTCACAGTCAATGGGCATTTCAGGTCCTACCTCTATTCTGAAGCCGTAGCTGGCCCTCTTCAGTGTTCATAGTTGATTCAACTGATTGGGTGACTTGGCCACCTAGCTGCATAGCAGTTTCTTAATTTGAGATTTGCACTGAGTATTTCAATGTATATGTTTTTTAAATGCCAGTATGTTTATATCTCCTTCCCTTCAGCTGCATGGTAAGGACCATAAGGGCAAAGACCATAGCTTTTTGCCTACCCATTCAACGGTGCCGGCATGGAATTGAGGCTCCTATTTCTACAACTGTGGCTTGATGTTGGAATTATTTCAATGCAGTCTGAACTGAGAAAATGCTAAAATGTCCTAGATTTAGAACGAGGCTTTTGGGAGCCCTAACTCAGTGGTGTTCAGTCATCTTTTCTCCTTGGGGAATTCTTTAAGTGGGGGCCCAAGGCTCTAATGAGCACAGCCAGTGTTTCTCCTCCTTTCACATCACAGCAGCTCAGAGCAAAGTGTTTGCTACTTTCTGACCCTTCCTGGCTCCCTGGTGTTCAGCTTGTTCTCCCCACCCTCTCTCTCATTTTCAGAGGATAGTCCACGAGTCTTGGTTTTCTTCTGCTTATGAAACTCCAGAAGGGCAGTGCAGAAACAGGGTCATCTGTGAGCTAAGCGTGAGAGCTGGGTAAAATTGGATCTGGGAAGTTGGAGAACATCTCTGATTTCCTGGGTTGATAAGACGTAGAGAACTGCATCCATCTTAAAAAGACGCATACAAGGACAGCAAATTACTTAACAAAACATCCAGACTGGCCCTGTTCTACAATGATGATACATCTGTTTTCCTCTCCTCCGCCTCCCCTGTGTCTCTACCCTTTCTTTATTCCCTTCAGTATCAATTTCTCCACACAGCTCTCCCTGAGAAAATCCCAGCGGTTTAAACTTCATGTCCCTGAGAATAATCACACCTCTGGGTCCGCTCTGTAGGCCTGAGGACTGACTGAGGTTCTAATCCTGGGTTCTCCCCACGAGCAATCTGTCTATGCTTCTGGAATATCTGCCGTCTTTCTCATCTCCTCACTTCTCAAAACAAAGCTTTGCTATGAATCATGCCAGGTATTCAGGAGTAAAATGCACATCACTGGTGTCTGGCCACCGAGCCCTTGACATAGGCCTGACATCTGCAGGCCACCTTCTTGAGCTTCTTCCCATCTCTGGTCTCTTTTAACTGGGACTTCTTATTCACTCCCCTGGAGGCTCCGAGAATCTCTGCTTGAGTGGCCTTTGTTTGTAAGTGGTTCTCTGTTGCCTAAAGCTAAGGTCCCAGCAACTCTTTCAACAGTCCCAGTTCTTAGCCCCTGGCCTACTTCCTAGTCTTCTTCCTCTCTATGTGATTGATTGCTCGTTTTGCTGTTCCTAGCTGCAATTCCCGATGTTTCTTCCTCACACGCCCGATCTTTTCAGTGAACTCATGCCCGTCTTGAAAGGCACTTGTTGACTTGTCTAATCCTCACTCTCGGTTCCTACTTTTCTTCCTTGTCTCAGGTTCGTCCTTGACTTTGAGCAGGTCTGTCCAAGGTCACACTTCAGTCTTTTCACCTCACACTATACAGCACATAATAGGTCAGCACTCCCCAAACTAATGGATTATGAAATCTTTTTACTTATTTATTTTATTGAATATTTTATGTATTTACATTTCAAATGTTATCCCCTTTCCCAGTTTCCCCTCTGGAACACTTCTACCCAATTTCCCCCAACCCCCGCTTTTATGAGGGTGCTCTCCGTTACACCCACCCACTACCACCTCACTGCCTTGGTATTCCCCTACACTGGGCCATCAAGCCTTCACAGGCAAGGGCCTCTCCTCCTATTAATGCCAGACAAGCCATCCTCTGCTACCTATGTGGCTGGAGCTATGTGTCCTTCCATGTGTACTCTTTTGTTGGTGGTTTAGTCCCTGGGAGCTCTGGAGGGTGTGGTTGGTTGAAATTATTGTTCTTCCTATGGGTTGCAAACCCCTTCAGTTCTTTCAGTCCTTCCTCTAACTCCACTGGGGTCACCAAACTCAGTCAAATGGTTAGCTGCGAGCATCTGCCTCTGTATTTGTCAGGCACTGGCAGAGTCTCCCAGGAGATGCTATATCAGGCTGTCAGCAAGCACTTCTTGGCATCAGCAATTGTGTCTGAGTTTGGTGTCTGCAGATGGGATAGATCCTCAGGTGGATCAGTTTCTAGATGGCCTTTCTTTCAGTCTCTGCTCCACACTTTGCCCCCGTATTTCCTTTCGACAGGAGTCATTCTGGGATAAAAATTAGAGATGAGTGGGTGGTCCCATTCCCCAACTGGGGGCCTTGCCTAACCTCTGGATATGGTATCTACAGGTCCTCCTTCCCCGTTGTTGGGCATTTCAGCTAATTTCATCCCTATTGGGTCCAGGGAACCTCTTGCTTTCCTGGCATCTGGGACTTGTTTGTGGTATCCCCAGTTCCCCATCCCCAATTGCAACACACCTCTGTTCAAATTCCTGACCCTCTGTGTATCATTCCCATCTCCTCCCATACCTGATCTTGCCTCCCCCCCACCCCCGCTTACCTTCCTCTCTTCCTCCCAAGTCCCTCCCACTCTCTACCTCCTGTGAGTTACTATACTTCTTCTGTAAACTGTATATGAATTGGGGATAGTAGCACTAATTAAGACAGTTATAGTTCAAACTAAGGTAAATATTTAAGCCAAGAGTTTAGCATAGTAAACATCTTTTAAAAGCATCACAACCGCAGCAAATTCTCACATAGAAGTCAGTATACCTTTATACATTACAATGTCACACATTTAATCAACAAATGAAAGGGTCCCAGTTAGTTCTGATTTTTGAGGGATACCCTTGGCTTAAAGTGTCAGTTCTTTCACATATAACCTGCTGATAAACTTGCCCTGACTCCTGAGTACCGCTGTATTCTGTATTGACTGAGGACCCCTGTACTCTGTATTGACTGAGAACATCCTGTATTCACTGTTGTTTTCTTTCTTTGTGTTGGTTGCTGTTGGAACTGGACATGGTCAAGACCAAGGACAGATCTGCAGACCTAACAGTTCTCTTTAAAACAGTAGTTCTCCAGTCTGTGGCTAATGACTCCCAAAAGACCATCAGAAAACACAAATATTTGAATTATGATTTATAATAGCAGAAAATTATAGTTATGAAGTAGCAACAAGAATAATTTTATGATCGGGGCTCAACACAAGGAGAGAAACTGCCTTAAAGGGTAGCAGCATTAGGAAGGTAGAAAACCACTGTCCTAAAGGAATGAGCGCTGATAAAATCTAGCCTGAACATACATATTCACATGCACTTGTATCATCAAAGGAGGTACAAATTCTCACAGAGATGCTTGTGTGGATTGCCAGTGACTGGCTTCCATCTCTTCTTCAAGGCATCTGAAAGATGGGCATGTAATATCGAATATCAGCTCCCTTGGTCTTCCCCAGAAGACCATCCTGTACAAACATAAATATGATTTCCTCATCAACTTATTCTTTGGCATGTCTTCCTATTTATACCAGTTACAGACAAAGTTCCATCATCCATCAGTATTTGATCCTCAGTATGAAGGCCAGTCTGAAACAGTCTTCTCCAAGGAAGACTTTCTAGGTCCTGTCCTACCAATGAAGGTTTGAATTTTTTTCCAGCAAGTCTTATCATCAGGATTTTGTGATATCAACTTATATCTAAAGTTGAATTAACCAGCTTTCTTGAATTGAAAACTCCAGTTATAGAGATCAAAGGCCAACATCCAAGTTTTCATTTATACCTAACCAAATTAAGCAAAGCTACCACACTGTGGAAACACACACGCAATACAAAGATTCCCAGACCTTCATAGTTTAAAGGTACAAATGAGTTCAGCTAAGTGCTTCTCTGTGTCATACACATAGCTTTAAGGACACAGGTAGCTCTGTTCCCCTGTACTCTGAGTCTCCAAGGAAACAACTGTCTGTACCTCAGGGTATCAAATGGTTTTCACACTATCACACACTTAATTCATGAGCTCCTTCAGATTATCGGACCCTTGTCTGTATGACAACCAATAGAGCTAGGCTGATGTTCTCATACAGATATTCTGGAAGATATTTCTTTGATTGGTGGTTTAGTTCCAAGGAGCTCTGGGGGTACTGGTTAGTTCATATTGATGTTCCTCCTATGGGGCTTCAGACCCCTTCAGCTCCTTGGGTACTTTCTCCAGCTCCTTCATTGGGGAACTTGTGCTCTGTCCAATGGATGATTGTGAGCATCCACTTCTGTATTTTCCAGGCACTGGCAGAGCCTCGCAGGAGACAGCTATATCAGGCTCCTGTCAGCAGGCTCTTGTTGGCATCTGCCATAGCATCTGGGTTTGTTGGTTGTTTATGGGATGGATCCCCAAGTATGGCAGTCTCTGGATGGTTGTTCCTTCAGTCTCTGCTCCGAACTTTGTCTGTGTAACTCTTTCCATGGGTATTTTGTTCCCCCTTCTAAGAAGGATTCTGAGCTTCTGGGCTAATACCCACTTATCAGTGAGTGCATATCATGTGTGTTCTTTTGTGATTGGGTTACCTCACTCAGGATATATCCTCCAGATCCATCTATTTGTCTAAGAATTTCATAAATTTAATGTTTTTAATAGCAGAGTAGTATTCCATTGTGTGAATGTACCACATTTTCTGTATCCATTCCTCTGTTGAGGGACATCTGGGTTCTTTCTAGCTTCTTGCTATTATAAATAAGGCTGCTATGAACATAGTTGAGCATGTGTCCTTGTTATATGTTGGAGCATCTTCTGGGTATATGCCCAGGAGTAGTATTGCTAGGTCTTTCGGTAGAACTATGTCCAATTTTCTGAGGAACTGCCAAACTGATTTCCAGAGTGGTTGTACCAGCTTGCAGTCCCACCAGCAATGGAGGAATGCTCCTCTTTCTCCACATCCTTGCCAGCATCTGCTGTCACCTGAGTTTTTGGTCTTAGCCATTCTGACTGGTGTGAGGTGGAATCTCAGGGTTGTTTTGATTTGCATTTCCCTGATGATTAAGGATGTTGAACATTTATTTAGGTGCTTCTCAGGCATTCGGTGTTCCTCAGTTGAGAATTCTTTGTTTAGCTCTGTACCCCATTTTTAAATAGAGTTATTTGGTTTTCTGGAGTCCAACTTCTTGAATTCTTTATATATATTGAATATTAGCCCTATTGGATTTAGGATTGGTAAAGATCTTTTCCCAATCTGTTGGTTGCCTATTGGTCTTATTGACAGTGTACTTTGCCTTACAGAAGCTTTGCAATTTTATGAGGTCCCATTTGTCACTTCTTGATCTTACAGCACAAGCCATTGCTGTTCTGTTCAGGAATCTTTCCCCTGTGCATATATCTTTAAGGTTCTTCCCTACTTTCTCCTCTATAAGTTTCAGTGTCTCTGGTTTTATGTGGAGTTCTTCGATCCACTTAGACTTGAGCTTTGTACAAGGAGATAAGAATGGATCAATCTGCATTCTTCTACACGATGACCACCAGTTGTGCCAGCACCATTTGTTGAAAATGCTCTCTTTTTTCTACTGGATGGTTTTAGCTCCTTTGTCAAAGATCAAGTGATCAGAGTGTGTGGATTCATTTCTGGGTCTTCAATTCTGTTCCATTGATCTACTTGTCTGTCATTGTACCAGTACCATGCAGTTTTGTTTTGTTTTGTTTTGTTTTATCACAATTGTTCTGTAGTACAGCTTGAGGTCAGGAATGGTGATTCCACCATAGGTTCTTTTATTGTGGAGAATAGTTTATGCTATCCTACGTTTTTTGTTATTCCAGATGAATTTGCAAATTGCACTTTCTAACTCTGTGAAGAATTTAGTTGGAATTTTGATGGGGATTGTATTGAATCTGTAGATTGCTTTCGGCAAGATAGCCATTTTTACTACATTAATCCTGCCAATCCATGAGCATGGGAGATCTTTCCATCTTCTGAGATCTTCTATTTCTTTCTTCAAAGACTTGAAGTTCTTATCATACAGATCTTTCACTTCCTTAGAATCACACCAAGGTATTTTATATTACTTGTGACTATTGTGAAGTGTGTTGTTTCCCTAATTTCTTTCTCAGCGTGTTGGACTTTGTTGAATGTTTTCTCAGCATCTAATGAGATGATCATGTGTTTTTTTTTTTTTACAATTTAATATTTATTGTGCTCAAATGATTTTTAAAAATCCTTGAAAATCTTTACTTTTGTTTTCATAATAAATATAGTAACATATTAAAATACTGAGTATTACTGCTATACTATACATCATTAACAGTTACAAACACAGAATTATTTTTGATTATTTTATGTAAGCCCTATGTTAATGTTAATTCCAGTGAGGTAGGCATTTATAGGTCTCAATTTTGTGAAAATCTTTTTATTTTCTCATGATCATGTGGTTTTTTAATCTGAGTTTGTTTATACAGTGAGTTACATTGATGGATTTCCAAATATTGAACCATCCTTGCATTCCTGGGATGAAGCCTATTTGATCATGATGGATGATTGTTTTGATGTGTTCTTGGATTCGGTTTGCAAGAATTTAATTGAGTATTTTTCATCAATATTCATAAGGGAAATTGGTCTGAAGTTCTCTTTTGAGTTTTAGCAAAGTTTCTTTAATGAATGTGGATGCATAGATGTTCAGAATTGAGAGTTCATAGTGGTAAATTTTACCTTTGATGAGTAAGAAGTGTCCCTCCTTATCTTTTTCGAGAACTTTAGGTTGGAAGTCAATTTTATTTGAAATTAGAATGGCTACTCCATTATGTTTTTTGGGACCATTTGCTTGGAAATTTGTTTCCAGCCTTTTATTCTAAGGTAGTGTCTTATTCAGGGTTTCTATTCCTGCACAAACATCATGACCAAGAAGCAAGTTGGGGAGGAAAGGATTTATTAAGATTACACTTCCACATTGCTGTTCGCCACCAAGGAAGTCAGGACTGGAACTCAAGCAGGTCAGGAAGCAGGAGCTGATGCAGAACCATGGAGGGATGTTTCTTACTGGCTTGCTTGCCCTGGCTTGCTCAGCCTGCTCTCTTATAGAACCCAAGACTACCAGCCCAGAGATGGTCCTACCCACAATGGGCCTTTCCCCCTTGATCACTAATTGAGAAAATGCCTTACAGTTGGATCTCATGGAGACGTTTCCTCAACTGATGCTCCTTCTCTGTGATAACTCCAGCTGTGTCAAGTTGACACAAAACTAGCCAGTACCGGGTAGTGTCTGTCTTTGTCCCTGAGGTGGGTTTCCTGTATGCAGCAAAAAGTTGGGTTCTGTTTATGTAACCAGTCTGTTAGTCTGTGTCTTTTTATTGGGGAATTGAGTCCACTGATATTGAGATATGAAGGAAAAGTCGTTGCTTCCTGTTATTTTTGTTGCTAGAGTTGGAATTCTGTTCATGTGGCTATCTTCTTTATGTTTGCTGAAAGAGTACTTTCTTGCTTTTTCTCGAGTTTAGTTTCCCTCTTTGTGTTGAAGTTTTCCCTTTATTATCCTTTGAAGGGCTGGATTTGTGGAAAGAGATTGTGTAAATTTTTTTTTCCATGGAATACCTTGGTTTCTCCATGTATGATAACTGAGAGTTTTGCTGGGTATAGTAGCCTGGGCTAGCATTTGTGTTCTCTTAAGGTCTGTATGACATCTGCCCAGGATCTTCTGGCTTTCATAGTCTCTGGGGAG